>NC_141143.1:112334521-112659521 GCF_053477565.2 Lygodium microphyllum
GATAGCCTCATGGATGATTGCCATCAGGACACCACCATATCTGATTGTGGAGGCTTTTGAGGCAGGCTTTTTCCTTGCGGATCGTGCAATAGAAGCAGAAGACTCCCCACTAGTTGATGCTGCGGCTGGAGCCAGGAGTGTGACTGAACTCTTGATAGTTTTCTACACAAAACCGTTCCAATCCACCTCCTCTGGAACTCCTATAGCGATGCTCTCTAGTAATGACACCCCAATTCTATTCATTAAAGCGTTGTATCTTTGTCTTGAGAAAAGGGCATGGACCATTTTAGCTTGCATCTTTGTTGTGGGATCTGGAATATCAACCAAGCTGATTCCATCCACCGTGTGCACGTCCTCTTTTTTTACTCCCATCATGGCATACACATCTCTTTTTGGGCGCCTCTCCTTCTTGGACACAAGCCCCAGGGCTTTCTCGACAATAACTGCATTAAGGGACACTTACACCCTTCTTTCCTGGTCACCAATCCTTACTGTGACCGTACCACAACTCCTACCTTCATCAAAGCTCCTTAAGAAGTCATCGCACATGCTGTAGTCTAGAGCGTGTCCAACCTTTTCCATGTACTTTTGGAGGTTGCATTTGTCCACCAACTCCTTCACTGCCGGGTCTTCCAGGATGGCTTCATCTAAATTCATGGTATGCTTGAACATAAACTGACTAAATCCACATGTCTCAACGCTAATTCCATACTTTGTCAGCTCCTCTTCAGTGAATGGGAGTTTACTCTGTCCTGCCATGGTAGGTGCCTGCCATCAAACCATGCCAACATTAGCGTTATGAATTGACTCATCACTAACAAAAACCCAAGAAAGAATGTGTGTGACAATTTGCCGTGCTAATTCAGAGGCATGAAATTTGGAAATAATTCAAAAGCAACATCTATTTCCTCCTTGCATTCTTTCCTATTTGAATTCAGTTGATCACTTTCATCCATTATACATCTTGCTACATCACTTGGCTCTCACTTTTCTCCCCCCCTTTTCCTTAAGTTTTAAGGGAATCCTTCCTAGGGTTAGCAAGGGGAGAAGGAGGGCTTGCATGGACTTTGTAGGGCAAATTACTTGGCCTATAGCCAAGTATAAAGGTTAGGGTTATATTCAAGCTGGGCATGAGGATCAAGTTTGCATGGTCGTATGGAAGCTTGGGTGATATAGGTCAAGACATCATGAAAGATGTCCCCGGAGTTGAGGCGACTAGCAATGTGCAACTCCTCTTCCGTGAGGAATTGGTCAATATAAGGGTGGGCCAATACCTGGTCATCTAAGTGTATGTTGCGTGTAATGGCCAAAACCCTAAACGAAAGAGGTACCACATAAGTAGGGTCGTGTTCAATTGTTTTGATCGTCCTTCTTTGCTCGGCATTGGTCATGATACGGCAGCCTTTTTTCTCCCATTGGAGTCGCAAGGCATACCACAGTTGTAAGAATGAAGAAGCAGAGCTAGCAAGCTGCGTGAGCTCCTCCAGTTCTTGTTCAGGTGTAGAGCGAGCAGACTTGTGGTACGAGGTAATTAGTCTTCTGAGAATGGCTTGCTCCTTTGAGATTTCTCCATTAGCAATTTATTCGGTGGAAAATTTGGGGAATTTGACGGTCATAAACTCGTAATCTTCCCAAGTGCATGGCAACGCATGAACATCAGAAGCAAGGGGTTCATCAAGAAGTCCTAAGTCAAGCCTCTCATAGCTCCTAGCAAATGTGGTGAAGGTGTTACCTAACTCCTTGATGCATGTCACTACGTCATCTCCCGAGGTCTCAGCAAGATCCTTGGCCACTGAAAGGAAAGATCGTCTTTCATACGAAGGCCTAAGACTTGCTGGTGGTGATGGTGCAATTGGGCTGGACAATGGTGACTCCATTGATGGCGTCACAGATGGCACTTTGCTCTCAGGAGCACTTTGAGATGCTGCAAGGGGGTCCAGTGGCATAGGAGGTGTGCTGCATTCTATCTGAGCCGACATGGGGGTGCGCAACTCCTCTGACTTGGATAATGCTGGGGCATCTAGCTTCAGACGATAAATGTGTTGGGATTCATCAATCACAACCGGTGCTGGTCTAGCTTGCTTTGTAGCCTGTGCTCCATATGTGCAAGCCTCTTTAACTGGAGTGAGGTTTCTTAAAACTGGGCCTCTTGAATGTCCACTCTTAGGCACCCATATCCAGGGGTTGCCCTCATAGTATCCTTGTGCTCGCAAGAGATCTTTGGGGATCCATTGCAGTGTGGTAGTGAGCCTATGTCGATAGCGTCTGAGCTGCCTCTTAGGCTGTGACTGATAATTTTTGCATTTAGAGGCATGTTTCTGCAGTTTACAAGGAGGTGGCCCTTGTCTTTTTGGTACCCATATGAGCATGGACTCCTTGGCCTTGTGAATGGCCTTGGTGGGCTTGGTTCTAGCAATTTGAGTGTGGGGTGAGATATCACAGCCCTTCTCCCTAGGCTTGGTCATAGGCGTGGTCGTAGGGGTCTCTATCGGTGGCTTGGCAATTGTAGAAGGATCAAGATAACCCTTGCTAAAAGTAGTCACTCTGCGCACATTGCCTATAGAAAGATGGATGCGACCTAGTAGTGACTTATTATCGGCCCCTTTGGCGTTTGGAAACACATAAAAGAAGACTGATATACTTTCAGACTCGATAGAGACAGACACTTTGCATTTTCCTAAGAGTGAGCAAGTGTTGCCCCCAAATGGGCTGAGTTTAGCATTTGTGGGCTGTAATTTAGGTTGACAATGCATTTCCAATGGTCATGCGCCAAGATATTATAGTCGGCACCTTGGTCGATAAGGCATTAAAAGAACACGTCCGTTCTGCAGTGACCGTGATTCGTAGGTAGGCAAGTGCCACTGCTTCTTCATCTTGATCTGTCAGTTTGGTAATAGTGGCCACGCAAACGTTGACAGGGGCTTCAAGCATAGGTGGCTCATGCAATGGATGGGAAGGAGGATAGTACTTTTTCATGCGACTACCATTGAAAAAGCCTATTCCTTCACATTCGAGTGTTTCCAATTCAACATTGCCTATTCTACTAATTGTACGTACTTAGAAAGGTCTAGTCCTCAAAATTTCATTTTCTGTTTATGACCCTTCACAGAGTATAGAAGAACGAGGTCCCCTGATCAAAGTTGCGCTCTTTGACATGCTTGTCAAACCACATCTTTCGTCGTGCCTTCTCACAAATCAGAGCGTGGGTGGCTAAGAGTTGAGTCTCCGTGAGAGATGCTCTAACTCCACTAAGCGGTTGGTCCAAGCCTCTCTTCCCTCCCAATGCTCCTGGGCTACTATCCTTAAGCTAGGGACAAAGAACTCTAAAAGTAGAATGGCCTCCGTTCCATAATTCAGCCTAAAGGGCGTCTGTCCTACAGTCATCTTATAAGCTGTACGATAGGCCCACAAGGCCGCCATTAATTTGTTATCCCAGTCACTTCGTGATGTGGATACTATTTTAGTAAGCACTTTGACTAGGATTTTATTTGTGGATTCTGCTTGGCCATTTGCTTGAGGGTAGTAGGGCGAGGATCTTCTATGAATGATCAGGAAGGTCGAGAGCAAATGGGATATCACTTCATTAATGAAGTGCATGCCTTGATCACTTACTAATTCAATTGGACAACCAAAACGTGAAAGGACCTGCTCCCACAAGGACTTCGCAGTGGTTCTAGCATCATTCTTCCTAGTGGCTCTTGCCTCTGCCCACTTCGTCAAGTAATCAGTTGCCACAATGATGTAGCATGCCTAGGAGTACTATGTCGCAGGACTAATAGATCCAATGAAGTCAATGCCCCATTTTTCGAAGGGTTGTTGTGCTATTACGGGGATCAACTCCATCTTATCCTTACGTACGGGCACTCATCACAGTGTTTTACAAATCTAGTAGCATCACGGAATAGGGTGGGCCACCGTAGTTGGGATTGTAGTACCTTACGGGCTGTTGTATCCCCACTAAAGTGTCCTCCAGCTATTCCACCATGCGCTTCTCTCAATACATTGTGCATCTCGTGCTCACACACATCTACACAACAAACCATCTTGTCCTAGCCTATAGAGTTGGCCGGCAATCAATTGGTATGGCTGGATCTTTAAGATAAGTCTCCTTAGCCTAGCTTTCTCAATAGGTCTCTCAGGCAGACCATTCTCTAGCACTTGAACTACGTCATCGGCCCAATATGGTGTCAGATTGGCCCTAAACAAGTCGCTTTCACTAGACAAGCCAAATAGATGAGCATCCGGTAGGTCGTCAGGTATGCCTTGTCCAACAGCTTTTCCGATGGGTATGTGGGACATGTGATCAGCCATGTAGTGCTACTTTCCCTTACGTACAACCACAAAAAAATAAAATTCCAACAAGAGAAGTAACCATCTAGCTATGCAACCTGTAGTGCACGACTTGTTCACAAGATAAAGCAAGGCTTGATGGTCAACGAAAAAGACGAAGGGTGTGGCCAACAGATAATGCCTAAATTTCTTTACAGCAAACACCATGGCTAATCCTTCCCTTTTTGTAGTGGAATAGTTCATCTCCATTTTAGTGAGCTGCCTGCTGGCAAAACTCATGGGGTAATCTAGATTATGCTCACCAGGCTAGCATAGAACAACTCCAATAGCAAAATTAGAGGCATCTATGTGTACATGGAATGTTATGCTCCAGTTTGGGGTTCGTAAGGTTGATGCAGTGGTAAGAGCCTTCTTCAACTCTTCATATGCACACTGGCATTCCTCAGTCCACTCGAATATGATCAGCAGCTTGTACAATGGTCTAGCAACTAGTGTGTAATTCAGTACAAAGCGTCGATAGTATCTCGTATGGCCTAAGAAACACTGAACCCCTTGTAGTTAATGGGTGGTAGTAGGTTGACAATGACCTTGACTTTTGAGAAGTCGATGGCAATGCCATTCCTTGATACTACGTGCTCAAGGATACATCCGTGCTTCACCCAGAACTGGCACTTTAAGGGGTTCAACAAGAGGTTGTATAACCGACACCATTCAAAGACAACTCTTAACTTTTCTAAGTGTTTGGCTCAACTAGAGTGTATGCATAAGTCGTCTACGAACACCTCTAACTCGTGTCTAAGCATATCCTTGAAGATGGTGCACATCAATTGTTGGAAGGTTGCAGATGCATTCATTAGCCCAAAGGGCATAACAATGTAGGCGAATACACCCCACTCTGTGGTGAAGGCAGTCTTGTGCTTGTCGTCAGGGTGCACTTGCACTTGGTTATAGCTAGAGAAGCCATCTAGGAAGATGTAGGCTTCTTTGCCTGCCACCCTCTCCAGCATGTGCTCGGTATAGAGTAAGGGGTAGTTGTCCCTCTTCATAGCAACATTAACTTTCTTGTAATTCACGCACACTCGAATTTTACCATTCTTTTTCATAATGATCACTATAGGTGATACCCAATCCGTATGCTCAATCTCATACATGAATCCCGCCTCCATGAGCTTATCAATTTCCTCCTTCACTACATGGGCGTGTTTGGGATTCATAGGGTAAGGTCATTGCTTTGTTGGCACCGCATCTGGAACCATTGGGATATTATGGGTCACAACCCTAGGATCGACTCCTTTAAGTTCCTCCAAGGACCAGGCGAACACATCGACATACTCTCATAGGAGAGCAACAAGTTTAGCCTCTCATCCTTGGTCAAATAGTCAGTAATGAACACAAGGCAAGGCTTCTCGCCTTCCCCTACCAAGTTGACTTCCTTGACCTTGGCGGGTCCCTCAATTGGCTCACTAGTTTGCCCCTATCTCTTTGCTCCTAGCAGAACCACCACTCTATCACCATTTTTAAACTTTGTAAAGCGTTTGGGGAGATCATGCGGCTTCTTTTGCCTCTTTGATTTTGAGTCCTTAGTTCACTTCATGGCCTCCTTCTTTAGCGGTGGGCTGGCAAGTCCCCTTTGGTGCGTCTGACCTTAGACGGTTGGGTTATTTTGGGATCACTCTCTGCACTGACTTCAGACTCCAAGTTAAACTCACAGCCCTCGCATGAGAAATGAGTTTTTCCAGGGGGTCGTAATTCAGTAGGTGTATCCGTCGTAAGCACCGGAACTACCAATGGTTGCGCCACCCCTGCCTGCTCATAATCCATGGCTCCTATGTGCTCCAACCATCCGCATGACTCCTCTTTCATTCCAGCCTACCCTTTCCCTTCTAGGCCTAGAGTATGCCTTGATCTGTTCGATCACTCTCCCTTCAGTGTCATATTCTATCGTGTCTAACTCTTCTTTACTCTCGTCTCCAATAGAGCGGTAGTCCTCGTACTCCTCATCATCAGAGTCTTGCCCCTCTGACTGCTCATCATTCCCCAGACTTTCCTCTCTAATCTCCTTTTCGTCAGTGACTAAGGTCCAATTGTATAACAGGTTAAGATCGTGAATTGTGGTTCATTTCCACTCAGGTTTAGTCAAAAGATCACTTAAGGGTTTTAGATTGGCAGTCATGTTGCCCTTCAGTTTATTTGGTTAGGTACTCTATGATTCCTTGAAGCTCGAGCTTGTTGGTGGAGACATGGAACGAGACAATTTTCCCTGGGTTACGTGAGCTTCCTGCCATCATGTAGAGTGGCACGATGGGCTCCCTTGCTGGCGTACTTGGGGATTTAGCAGATTGCCTATACAGCTCTTCCTCATCTGAGAACGGTAGCTCAACGATTGCCAAGATGTGCATCCAATCCCATTTGTCCTCAGGGAAAGGGATGTACTTGGTAAATGACCCATAGGGTTTCCTTGCCTATGCATCACCTTTTAACATGGTTGAGATAGCATCAAGGTTGAATGGGGTAGTCTTCCAGGTATCCATCTCAACCCTTACCACTTCTATTCTATTCCCCAAGAAGATGAGATTGTTATCCCAATCTTCAATAACTCTCGCGTTCCTCATCCAGGGTCGGCCTAGCAGTATGTCATAGTCCACTCCCTTCATGACAATGAAGTTCACGGAAAACTGCACCCCTGCGACCTTCACTGGCCAGTTCTTTAGGACCCCGAATGGTCTCACCTTCATTCCGTTGGCCAATGTGACATTGAACCTAGCCGTTTCCACACGTGGGTTTCCCCAGGCTTGTAGAACTGTGTGGCTCAAGATATTGACACTGGCGCCTGTGTCTATGATTCATTTTCATGTTACATCCCCCAAGGCTAAGATAGGTAAGACTACATGCATCTCAGTGCCTTCCTAGAAAGCATTGACATGCAGTGACCTTGGAACTGAGTGTAGTGTTAGGCTTGGAATCTGTGTGACTGCGTCCTGCTCTTGCAAGTCAACGGCAGTATGCTCCTCTTTTCCCTCTACCCAATACTTTAATTCTTGCCATAAGGAAAGGTGCTACCGAAGCAGATCTCCTAGGCTCACAGTTACTGGAGTGGTTACTAAAGTGGTGAGGAGGTTGCTGGATGGTTGCTTTCCTCCTTGTTCAGTATTCTTTGGCCATATGTCTTGGTTAGCTTGCTGACATGCTTCTTCTTGGTCTTGCCTCTATGGCATCTCCTGTGGTGTGGGTACATTTCGTGATTGAGGTCGCGATGGTGAAACGGGTATACCGACACTAGATAGGTCTTCAATTTGGTCCTCCAATATGAGCTCTACATCCTTAAGGTGTTCTTGGGCATCCTTGACCTACTCCTTGACTTTGGCTATAGTCTCGAGTTGCTGTCTGGGGTGGGGGTATTCCCCTACCTTGGCACGCCCTGGTTCTGCTGTCTTAGGAGCTGAGGTCTCTGCCTCTGCATCAGTGACCCTCTTTCCCGTCACTAGCGTTGTAGCTTCCTCAGTCTTAAGGGTGATCTTTGCCTCCATTCTCTTTCTCCTTCTCCTCTGGCTTTTCTTTTCCAACGAGGCTGCATCCAGGTTACTTGGCCCAAGCAATGAGATGCCTGCCTGTTTTGTTTGTGCTCGCGTCATGACATGTAGTGGGATGGGCGAATGGAGTCATCTGAATACTTCGATGATAGGAGGTATTATAAGAAAATTCCACCAAGGGTAGATATTGAATCCACTTTTTAGGTTCCTTGCTACAATATGCACACAAAATATCCTCAATTACTTGATTAACTTGTTCTATCTACCCATCAATTTGTGGATGATAAGCAGTCCTGAAACAAAGTTGGATCCCAATGGCTTCAAATAAACTCTTCCAGAAATGTGATGTGAAAAGAGAATGACGATCACTGATGATCCTTTTAGGTAACCCATGTAACCTAAAAATATCTTTTACAAAAATTATTATAATATCTAAAGCTTTTTAATTGGTTTTTGTTGGAATAAGATGAGCAACCTTTGTTAGGATGTCTGCTATTACCATTATTGAGTTATATTCTCCTTGTACAGAAGGTAACCCAACTACAAAGTCCATGCTAATAAACTCCCATTTCATCTCAGAAATTGTCAAGTGACTGGAGTTTTCCTGGTAACTTGACACATTCAGATTTTACCCTTTGGCAATTTAGACATTCAATGGCATACTTAAGTACATCACCCTTAAGTCTTTGCCAGTAATAGCTTTTCTTGACAACAGTAACAGTTTTTGCATACCCCAAGTGTCCTGAAAAAGGAGAGTCATGTGCTTCCTAAAGTATCATTCTCTTGAGAGTCTGACTTGAAGGAATGCATAGTCTCATTTTGAAATAAACAAGTCCTTCGTCTTCATCTGTATAGAATTCTTAATACTTACTCTTGAGTTTGGGATATTGTTCCTTATTCTGAACTTCCCAAAACAATTATTGATAGTCTAGGTCCTTATTTACTTCATCCTTAGTCAACTCAATGATAGGATTAGTTAGCATTGATATCATTGTAGCCAGAGTTTTTGCCCTAGATGGTTCTTCAGTGATAATAGCATTAAGGAAGGCTTTATGACTAAGGACATCTGCTACTACATTTTCTTTACCAGGTCTAAATTTAATTTCAAAGTCATACTCTTGCAGAATTTTGATCCATCGCCGTCGCCTCATATTAAGATCAGGCTGAGTAAAAATCCACTTGAGAATTTTATGATCTGTGACTAAGGAAAACTTATTTCCAAGTAAGTAATGTCTCCATAAATTGAGAGCATGGATCATAGCTAACAACTCCAAGTCGTGAGTAGCATATCTCTTTTCATGGGCTTTCAACTTTCTCGAAGAGTAAGCTATAGGATGTCCTTCCTACATTAGTACGCATGCCAATGTAAGAGAGCTGGCATCTATGACAACTTCAAATTCCTTGCTTAAGTTAGGTAGCCTTAAAATAGGAGCAGTTACCAAACTATAATTTACTTGCTCAAAGCTAGATTGTTCAATTGGCGTCCAGATAATGGCAACTTTCTTTTTGAGTAGGTCTGTAAGAGGTGGTGCAATTTGGGCATAGTTTCTTATAAATATCATATACCATCATGTTAGACCTTGAAAACTTCTCACCTCCTTGATAGTGGTTGGGGGTAGCCAATCTTGAACATCTTTGGCCTTGGCAGGATCTACTGATATGCCTTCATGAGAAAACACTATGAATCCCAAGTACTCAATCTTCCTTATGAAGAATGCACACTTCTTCTTCTTGGCATACAACTTGTGTATTCTCATTGTCTCCAAGACAATGCGAAGATGTGGTTCATGATCTTCTTCCTCCTTAGAATAAGTTAGGACATCATCAAAGAATACAAGAACAAAGTCATCGAGATGAGGTCTAAAAACTTACCTGCATTAACCCAATGGGGGATTTTTAGACCTCACCACAAGAATACAATTCAAGGAGCTTTGCTAATTGAACTTTAGGTTTTCCTATTTCATATTGTATAGTTGCTATTCCACCATTCAAATCCTAAAATGTGACTTGACCTTTTCCACAATGGATATGAGCATCATTGGAAATCAGCCAATCCATTCCTAGTAAACATTCGTAAGCTCCTAAGTTCATTACTCTAATCCCCATACTTGAAAGGTTTTCTCCTAGGTTAAACTCTACCTTTGCAATTTGATGTGTAGAAAGTACTCCCTTTCCATTTGCTAATTCCACAAGTAGTTTTGATGCATTTATTGTATCTATTCCTAACTTCTTAGTATGCTTGGGTGAAATAAATGAGTGCATACTTCCATAGTCAATCAAAACTTTAAATGATTTACCTTGGTGACTAGTTGGTGTTTGTATTCTTGAATATTAATGAGTTGGGCCCTTCTTGTGGAATGCAGCATGAACAATTGCTTTTTCAATATCTTCTTTCATAGTAGGGTCTTCCTCCTTTTATTAATCTCTTTTAGGATAATATTTGATGTTCTTCCTCTTGCCATAGCTACTTAACCACGGCCTTGGGTAGCTCTGCCTTTGACCTCAAAATTGGCCTTGGCAGTGGTTTCCACCAAGCTTTGGATAATCTCTCCTGAAATGTCTTGGCTCATTACAGTGAAAGCACCTACTAAGACCATCCGTGTTTCCCTGGGTAGGAATAAAATTTCCAATTGCATTGGATTTTTCCTTTTTCTTTTGATCTTTGTAAATTTGGCCTTGGGTTCTTTTTGCTTAACCTTTGAATCCTCCTTTGTTCTGGTTTTTGTAGCTCCGGAACTTATTGTTTTTAGGCTTTGATTGTGCTTTCCACACAATAGGAGCAGCTCAAATCAAAGCATCTTGGAGGTCTATTGGGCACATTGATTCCAAATGAGTGTTCAGAAGAGGAGAATTTAGCCCATTGTAGAACTTGGATACTTGTTGAGAAATATCCATGGAGGGTGCATATTTAACAAGTGAAACAAACTTGGAGTAATAAGCCTCCAGGGTCAATTCCATTTGCTTCAAATTAAAGAACTCATTCATCTTCTAGGTGCGATAAGTTGGAGGTAAATATCTTCCTCTTACAACTTCTTTCAGCAAATCCCAAGTAATTGTATTTTTAGGGATACCTTGATCTCGGAACCACTACTTCCACCAAAGTCGAGCTTCGCCAATTAATTTTAACTTAGCTATCATGGCTTGGTTGGTTGGGACAATTCCAACAGCAGTAAAATAATCTTCTATGGATTCAATCTAGATTTCTGCATCAGCTTCCACATTCTCGCATTTCTCATCAAATTCTGGAGGTTTGACTTGCTTCAAAAGATTCCTTTTCTATTGGGCTTCATTGGGAATTATTGTGGATGCCAAATTCTAGAAAATTTTCAACAATTCCCAAGCCAAACTTTAGGAAATTTATATATCGTTAATATTAGAGTTTGATACTCAAATTATTTCTCACTTAATTTATTAAAATAATTTTTAAATAAAACTCTCTTCCCAATGCTAAAGTTAAACTGCAATTTCAAAGGTTCCAAGGGAAAATAAGGTTATATTATTTCTCCGATTGATAAAATATCAATTAATCTTTATTACAACGGATGTAGAAGGTAATCAAATGGAAAGAAATACATTATTCAGATACCTCACATGCTCATCTTTTTTCTTTTTAAGAAAAGGATTCCCTACTACAATCTAAGCATGACATTTTGATACATCCTTTATGAAGTAGCTTGGATTCTGAGAGTAGATATCTAGGAATCTATATTTTTTAGGGAGTTCAGGGAATCCGTCATTTTTGTGGTTGCGGCGACTCGAGTGACCTATGACTTTTATTATGTCAGGGATGGAAGGATCTTTGTAACTTCCTCATAGATATATTGGTTTATTTTGATATTCTTGCCTCTACTATACAGGGTTGAGTTTACACTGGCCTCATAAAACAGATACATCTCGGCAACTTTAAGATCTTCCATCCATTTTACCCTTTTCAAATCATTCTGAAGATAAGCTAGATGGCTTGCATTGATATAGCAGTATCGTCTATTGATCCTCCACCATCTTTCATGATATAGAGGCAAGGGGTTATACAACTGATCTAATATCTACATCATCTGATTTCTCCAATAAAAATTGGATGAATGCATAGCTAGCATAAACATTACTCAGAAGATCAAGAATCCTTTCCAAGATTTGTTGTTTTGCAATAATTCAAAAACATACATTAACAAAGAGAAGAAAACATGTCCTAGGTTGTATTTTTTAAAAACATATTTTTCTTAAGCGTACGTTATATTCTATACTAACCTGCACTCTAATATCAACTGTGAGGTGTCCGCCAGGCTCATTCCAAGGCACACCTTTTTCTAGTCCATCAATATGTTTTCCAAATGACACCACCCGACACTCCCTTGGAACATCATGGGGTTTTTCACTTAGGCTCCACTGAGTCTACATCGCAACAGAAGTGTTCCGACCAAATTCATTGGGATCGACCTGAATTTTCGGGTTCCTAATGTCACAGATGGGACTCCTAACAGTCAACTAGCATTAGTAATTTCGAATTCCCACTTTCTACAGGATTACTTAAGCTGAAGTGGACTTGCCATTGCACTTAGTTCAAAGAGAATGGGAGATGGAGGGGAGTGCGGTACGTCAATCCTCCTCCCCATTATGCAAAATCCCATTCCTTCCCCCTAAAATACAACAATATAATTAGAATCATATCATCAATAGGCTTCTCAACTGCAACTAGCTAGTAATTTTGTTTCTTTTGAGTTATTGGGTTCTAGACTTGTGCTTTTATAGGTTAGAACTAAGGTTTTTGTCATTGCATTATCACACCACTCATAATCACGAGATCCCTCACTATAAGGATATAGGGGCATAGCGACGGGTGGTTGTGACTCATATTAGTGGCATTGCTATTTGTGTCATTTGCAAATACGACGCATATACTCAGAAGAAAAAAAGCGGGTAAAACTCGAGCATGGAATTTTGTTGCAAAGAGTGAAAGAGAGAGCAAAAAAGATGGTGTGTTTGGGAGGGAGAGGGAGAGGAAGAGAGAAAGAGAGAGAATGAGAGCTTCTCACCGCTGCCGCCGCCCTCACTGTTCGCAAAGAAGAGGAGGAAGTGCATGAAGGAAGAAGAGAGTCCATCGTAAAGAGGAGACGAAGAATCCATCCTCGGGAATTTGCAGTGAGTTCATTGCCCCTCTTGGTTTGTTCTTGTTCTTTCTTCTTTTCTTTTGTTTATTTTTGTTGAGAATGAGGTGCACTCCCTCCCTCCCTCTCTCTCTCTCTCTTTAAATCAGCTAGAAATCATGGCTAGAAATCTATAAATCTAAACTTACTAATTGTAAACAAAGCTACTAACTTACTAATCAATCATTTAAATAGATAACAATTTAAATAATACAAACCCCCCTCTCTCTCTCTCTCAATCATTGATCAGTAATCTAAACAATTTAAAGCAAAGTATCTAACTAAACTAACTAACTAATAGATAAATCTATAAATCTATCATTCCCTCGTGTTTTCTCACTCATTCTCCTCTCTCCCTGCCTCCCTGCCTCTCTCTCTCTCTCTCTAAATCAGCTAGAAATCATGGGTTCAAATCTATAAATCTAAACTTACTAACGGTAAATAAACCTACTAACATCTTACTAATCAATTATTTAAATAGATAACAATTGAAACAATACAAACCTCTCTCTCTCTCTCTCTCTCTCTCTCTCTCTCTCTTTCTCTCTCTCTCTCTCTCTCTCTCTTAATCATTGATCAATAATCTATTAAACAATTTAAAGCAAAGTACCTAACTAAACTAACTAGCTAATAGATAAATCTATAAATCTATATCCCTAAACTATACAAACCTCTCTCTCTCTCTCTCTCTCTCTCTCTCTCTCTCTCTCTCTCTCTCATTTTCTCTCTTTCACCCTCTTTGAATATCATATACAAAAACATTAGACGTGGTTGTAATATTTATACAATGAGGTAATGTCTCATGCCAATGAGGAATACACCTATTTTGTCTAGTTAGAAGAGTTCGTGGGCGTGCGATGGATGGAGTGCCTAAGCCAATGCACCACTTGGAAGGCATGACCTAGTCTATACTGTCAATACCAAAGGAGACAAGTAGCCTTTCAGACTTTCCTACAATCTTGGAGCCTAAGTTGGAGGCAATGATCAATGCATTGATACCCATGGATGTCGAGACATCTGATCCGCTAAGAGAGGAACTATCCATACCATTATATGATGGGTGCCAAGTATCTTGCCTAAAGACGTTGCTTACACTCCTAACTGTGCAAACAAAATATAGGTGGAGCAATGCGAGTGTGACCAAGTTATTCAAGGATCTTCTACATATGCTTTGTTGATATATTTTTTGAACCATTATAAAAAACAATTTTACTTTTTCAAGGTGTTTTATGATTTCTTTTCAGGTTGCTAAAGTATCATATATTGCCACTTGGAAATACCATGCCTGAGTCTCGTGATGATACGTGACATATTTTACAAAAGCTTGGCATGGACTACAATAGCATCCATGCATGTGTCAACGATTGCGTGTTGTTTCGAGGAGAGTACGAGACTATGGAGACATGTCTAAAATGTGGTGCTCACAAGTATCGACAGGACTTACAAGGGAAAACCATCCCTCCAAAATTTCTTAGACACTTTTCACTTATTCCCCCCTGTATACATCACATGTTTCGTACATTAGGCATGGCGAGCTTGACAATGTGGCATGCTAGAATAGATCCACAGATGGAGTCCAACAAATATCAGTGGATTCACATGCATGGAGCCACATTGACTCTGCCTTCCTAGGCTTTGCACAAAGCCAAGGAATATTCGACTCGGTCTTGCTATGGATGGCTTGATCTTGCTATGTATGGCCTATAGTCCTTGTTAATTACAACATCCCGCCATGGCTTTCTACGAAGAAAGGACAACTGATCCTTAGCTTGCTCATTCTTGGCCACTACAAAGTTAAGAATATGGACATCTATCTCCACCCATTAGTCGATGAGCTTAAGATTTTGTGGGAGGAGGAGGCTGTCGTGGAAGATATGAGCAAGCGCGATGGTCGATGGTCTGCCAATATACAAGCCATTCTCATGTGGACCATACATTACTTTTTGGGATTCAAGGAGTGCTCATGTAAGTAGGCTTCCATTCTCATTGGTCATATCTATCATAGCTCATTCAAGTTTGTGTTCACTAAATAGAGGTGTTGGGACAGGTCTAGTAACCTGAGGTTATCATGCATGTCCATTGTGTGGGCCATAGTTAAACTCCCGAAGATCACGAACCATGTAGAAGATGGTATGTCAAGGACATGCCTCTTTCTTGTTGGAGGGTCATGAACTGAGGGAAGGTTTTCTTGGACTACCTCCAGTGCACGAATGAACACCCAAAGCTGGTATGAGTTGAAAATGGTCCACATGGAGTCACATCCAAACGGAATATGATGGTTCTCAGTCTTCTAAGAGTTTCCATATTAGACCCACTTACAGATCAACCACTTGTTGGATCCCATGGATATTTTCAAGAATGTGGACAGCTTACTATGGACCACATCACAGGAAAGAGAGACACTATAGGGGCACGAATGGATTTGAAGGAGTAGGCAAGATGGAGGCACTTTGGCCACAGTCGAGTGCTGATGGTCACTTGCAACTATCTCGTACTCCTTGGGTTTTTTCCACTAAAGAAGAGCACATTGTGAAGCAATTTATCATGTCTATCCACACTCTGATAGATATGATGCATTCTCTCAGGTCTGATTTTTCTAAAGACGATCAACTATTAGGGCTAAAATCCCAAGATTGGTATAAGATATGTTAGGTTTTGTACTAAAAATGGATTGTAAGTGGCCTGCATACTTTGCTATTTGGATTCTAGTCAGTGTTCATAATGCTTCTTCATTTGTGGCAGATTATACTACCAATCGCAATCGTAGGATGTCTCACTCCAAAAATACATAGGGCAATTTATAAGTTGTCAAATTTAGTGCAACGGATCTCATAGAAGGAGATCAAGACATCCTCTATTGAATCCAGAAGGCAAGGAGTAGTGGAGGCGATTTGTCTCTTTGAGAAGTACTTGCCCACCAGCATGCTCATGATACAAACCCACCTCCTGGTGCATCTTTAGATGAAGTGGAGATTGCGGAACTTGTCCATACGACACAATGGATGTTCTTCTTGGAGCACTTCATGAAAACCCTAAAAGGCTTTGTGCAACACGAGCTCAGCCAGAAGGCAGCATGGCTGAAGATTGGTTGGTGTTAGAGGCATTAGTGCATATTTCACAGTGGCTACCAACAATGGATTTAGACAATAGTATGCTATGGTTTCTGAAGGATGATGATAGACTGACTGGAGATGTGATGGTTTGAAATGGGGTAGAAAAAAGGATGGATGCTGCAATGGAGGAGAAAGTGAATCGTTTTTGTATGTTACACCATGCATCCATGGAGACGTGGCTCGCTAGGTACGAGCAAGCCAAGAAAGATTGGCAAGAAGCACGATTGAAATTTCAATGCAATATGCACCATCAACTAATTCGATATCCCGAGGGCATGGATTGGTTTATGTCTATGCGATGGTTACATGGAGCTTTGAAGCCTCTCACGAAGGGATGGAGGTCTCTACTGAGGAGTGGGAATTCTTGAGGGGATGTTGTCCAAAGGTAACCACATGTTTTATAAGCTTTCATATCTAGATTTTATATGTGATAAATAATCTAACTATTTCAATGTATAGTACAAAATATATAGTGTGGCATGGTCGCGCAGGTGACATTTTTGCGTCGAGCACATCGACAAAATGCGCTCCACAACGGATTGTGGTATCATGGCAAAGTTCGAGTAAGAGAGCCGATGATGAGCCATGGATCCAAACACTATTATAGATGAGATGGAGTATTTTGGAAACTTGCAAAGTGTTATCACGGTGGATTACCATAGCTTCTCCATGATCATATTCGATGTGTAGTGGTTCAAAGTGGTACTAGAAGGAGCCGAGCAACCGTTTTTTGATGAGGTCCATCTAGATTTCTTGAAATAGATTCTGAAAAAAGATGGATGAATCTATGTGACACGTTTGTCTTGCAAATTCCTAGTGGTCGAGATTATGTATAAGGGGGAGGTTTTGAGGTTGATGGGTGTGTATGCTTCTAATACAGCTTAAGGACTATTAGCAGTCATGTTTATCATGCACTATCTAGAATCTCTAAGTTTGATATTACTTCCAATTAGTCTGAGGATCCAAGTGCAGGGTTCATAGTAATAGCCCTTGGCTACAATCAATCCTATCTTTCCTACTAAGAAACATGCATATCATCCTTTTGACTCAAAAATGACATTAAATCTAGCACAAAGATAGAAATGAATTAGTTGATTCAAATCCTATGTTTCTTACCCAAATACTCCTAAGCATTGCAAGCCTATGTCGATCAAGCGATATATGGAGGAATTAGAAAAGATGGGACAATAAGAAGATGAACTGATAACTAAGATCCCCAAGGGACCTCAATGTTACATTGACATCACTTGTTCATGCTGACATTGGAATCTATATTGAAGAACATAAGAAGATCATAGAAAGATCATTGATATAGGTACAGCAAGAAGTCATAGCATAGACAAAATGAAGCCCATGTCCAAAAACATGCAAAAGGAGCTTTGCTTGATTCCCTTATACTACATTAGCCATTGTGACATGAGTAAGGATAAACTTGAACAATTGGTATGGAAGGGAGAAGGACAAAGCATTTTTTAATTGAGTGTCAAGTACATGCTTATATAGCTTTTGGATAGTACCACTCTTTCTTTGGAGCCCTAAGAGGAACACCAAGGAAAAGGGAATTATCTTGCAAGAAAATCTATCTTGTAACATCAACAAGCTTTTATTTCATTCTTTTGATCATCAAAACAAAGAAAACAACAATTCTTCACGCAGCATCATAGTAGATATCTCCCACGGATTTGATAGAATCAACCATATTCTTCAACATCTTAACAAAATCCATCAATAGAACAAAGAACACAAAGGAATACACCATCTTTGAATGGAAATCAATCACATATTATTCATCTTCAAGATCTTCATAGTCTTCTCTCTCTTTCTCTCACATACAGTTACACTGTTTTGATAGAATTGACTATCTCTGACTCTCTCTCTCTCTCTCTCTCTCTCTCTCTCTCTCTCTCTCTCTCCATCAATAATATATCTTTTCCTCACTACAATCACTCAATAATAACCCACAATAATCCTTCTTAGATCGTGGATGCACCTCCCAAGAGGTATGTCTGATATGAAGAGGCACCAGAGCCACTACAGTGACTCTTCATAGCTCACCACTGTCACTTCACTCCAGTCTTTACTTGAGTCTTCAGTAGCTACTTCTTTGACTTCTTTTAGCTCTTTTGCACTTGTATTTACCTCTTTCCAAGGTTAGAAAACTTTCCCAAGCTACACTCTCATCCAATAGAACACATACAGAAGCATACAGAAGGTCTACAAAGGCTCACAGAAGCTCAACAGAGAGATACAGAAAGTCAACAAAAAGCATCAGAACCAAATAACTCATACCAAAACCATTCCAAACCATCAAAAATCACTCAATAAGCTTTCAAACAATCTCAAACCCTATTAGTCAATACTCCATCCTTCCATACAGAGAGAAAATAGAACAAAACAGAAACTCAACAGAAGCTATTAGGACCAAACAGAACATATCAGAACATCAACAGAACTTCACATCTCTACTAATAAACATCATGAGTTTAATAAAACCATTCCAACCTATCCAAAACACTCTCAAATCACTTCCAAACCAATCAATCATCTCATAAAATCAACCATTCAGCTCTCAAAAATAACAAAAATCAGCCAAAAAATAGGTCATTTCAACACTCAACATATCCCCACACTTAATAAGGAAGCGTCCTCGCGACCCAGGAAAAAGGGAATACAAGTTCATTCAAGAGCTCAACTTTGATCTTCAATAAATCTTCAAAAACAGTCCATCCAACCACGACCCCAACTTATAACCTGTATCTGATATAAAGAATACAATGAAAGGAAAACCCTTTATACATTAACACTTCTTATCAAACTGGAAATCACAACAAACTTGTAAAGGATATAAGAGGTTTCTTCTTCTGCATCAACATCTTCAACTATCCAACCAGCAATACCATCACCGCAATTCTCCAAAAATGTAGCTCGCACGAAAGCAAATCGAATAGGCAACCACCACGATCTTATCACATAAATTAACCCACAACACAAACACTACACACAAACAACCATCTGAATGACTCCTCCAAAAAGAGAGATTTATCATTAAAAATCATCCACAATACATTGCAAAGGTATCAATGAAGATGATCCCTTTTGAAGGCTTGGTGATTTCGAAAATGATCCATGGACAAGGATTCATCTACAAATGTCTTGGGAGGATTCTGAAAAAATTGAAGGCAGCACATCCTTTCCAACAAGACAAGGTATCTGCTAGGCAAATAGAGGGCATTAAAGTACAAGACATCTAGTTGCTGGGAATCAATGCTCACATTGACATTCATGCACAACTTTGGAATAGGTTTTGAATCATTATGAGAATGTCTATGCATATACGCCAGGTACCAAGTAAAATGAGCAGTTAAACGCATAGAAGGATCTGTAGACTGAGAATATTGCTGAGCAAAATGTAGATAATTCTGATAAGCCTGACTAGCACTTATCCATTCTCCTGGGATCAATGGCTAATTGATTTGAGGTCCAGTAAGGGAATCATTTGAACTCCAGCCTCTTCTTCGAAGAATCTTCTGATCAAAACCTTGATACCCACTAACCAACTGAGGAGCATTAGGAATAGAAGTGTTAGGAGACGGAAGAGGGACTAATGAAAGAGGATGAAGCAATGGATAGGCAAAATCATAAAATGAAGAATGGATTAAAGATGGATTTGCTGAAAATTGAGGAGATTCGGTTAAGAAAGGCGTTAAAAGATAAGTAGGAAAAGTTGATAGAATGTCAGGGGATGGGAAAGGACAAGGATCAGGAGGTAAAAAAACTCGATTCAATAAAAGAAAAATGGGTAAATATATGAATTTGAGGAGATCCTTGAGGTTGGAAAAGAAGGGGTAAAATGACCTTTGGGTTAGATTGAAAAAGGGAAATATAAGCATCATACATATGAGCCATTTATTGATAATGAGTTAGGCATGGTAAGGACGCGGACCTAAAGCTGATCTACGATGATAGGCTTCAAAGAAAGAAGTATCAAATGGGGGTTGGTTGGAGAGATAGGCTAAAAGATCCACCCTCAGTTGGTTAACGTTCTAGGCATGAGCTGAAGCTTTGACCTGACGGTGATTCAAAATGACAGCATCAACCATAGTGTGCCATGAAAACTCAGGACACTCAGCCACCTTTGAAGAATATCCCTCGAACATCTCATCAATCCTCAACTCCAAATGTCGGACATACAAAGAAGCTTGCAATACCACATCTCCGACATACCAAGCCAGATCTTCATCATATGGAATCAGTAAATCACCCCTCAAATACATATAGGACAGAAGCATCGTATCTGGAGTGACAGAGTCTTCAAAAACCATCCTCACTACTTCTATCAGCAAATCAGATGACCAGGCCCCACTCCATCCATCCTCTGGAATAGGTAAATCCATTGTGGAAAGTTTTATATAGAAGGCCAACTTCTGTTGTTGATAATGGACAAAAAATGAATGATCTGGTGGAACATATTCTTGATACTGCTCAAAAGAAGACCATAATAAATCCATGCAAGATTGCAATCTTTCCACCTTGGCCTGAAATAAGGGACATAATGTAGCCTGTCTGTGAAGAGCTGCCAAGTCTGCAGGGGATAAAAGAGAAACTGGTTGCACAGGACTCTGTGTATTAGACCGAGGCTGAGCCAACTGATCTTTGAGTTGCTGGATTTGAGCATTGCTCTGGTCTAAGATAGCTGTGGTGGATTTAAAATTCTCTGCTTGGGCAGCTATCACCTCCTTCATCTCTTGACTCTCCTTTTGTAACTTATCCCTCTCCTCTGTTACAACAACCACTTGAGACCTAGCTTCTGCCAACTCAGCTTTCAACTTAGAGATTTCAGCTTTCTGAGTATCCATGAGCTTACTCTGCTCCTTCATTTGCGTACAAAGGTCAGAGAATTTCTCCTGAGCAGAGGCTAACTCAGTATTGGTCTTATTTAGTTCCTCCTTAGACTGTTGAACTTCATCATAAAATGAAGAATATAATTGCTGGATACAGGCAGTCCATCGAAAGTTCAATAGAACTCTGGATATCCTTGCACAGGAACGGAATAGCATCTCCTGTTACCAGGCGGTGAACAGAAGGAATAGTAAGTTCTAGCATCCCATCTCTATGGGCTCTGAAAAGATTTGGCGTTTGAAGGAATGCAGGCAAGGTGCTGCAAGACTAGGCATGAACTGTCACTGGAACTGGAGGAGGAAGAATAGGCACTGACTCAGTCACTCTCTTGAGGCGTTTTCTCTGAATGACAAGGGGAGGAGGAGAATCATCATCCTCAATTATCACATCATCATCTTCATTATGAGGCGAAGGAGGAACTTCTGGAGGATCAATTGGAGGTAAAGGAACTTCCTTTGCAGGGGCAACATGTAGCAAGAAGACATAGAGGAAGGACCCAAATGTAACATTAGTCACATTTCCTCGAGTAGCTCGGATAAAGTGGTGATCCATCTTGGAGAGGAGGTAGGTACTCCAATCAATAGTTATGCCTTTCAAAATGATTCGTGAAGCTGTAAACAACTCCTTGGAAAGATAATGAGATGGGGATTTTGCAGGCATGAACCTGTCGTGAAGGAATTGGCATAGCTGTTTCCATAAGGGATTGGAAATCATGGAGACACCGACTCCTGGGTAATGACCTTCTTCGGATCAAGAACATCTTGAGCCTGCTTCTGCAACTACTTCAAAATATCGTCATTGGCGAACAACTGTCTAGCAGCAGGGACAGACTCCCCACGATACGACAAACCAAGAGCCTTGCCTAGACTCTTCGGTTTCAGAAGAACAGTAGTGCCACGAACTGGACCAGATCTCTTACTGTAAGAGGTTAAACACTCGTCACAAAAGGTAGGATCATCTGGAACCAGTGGGAAAGAAAGGCTCACGAACTTGGACAAGCCCGCTTTAGCGACAACGTCCGAAACCAGTAACAAAGAATAATCATGTAAAGCCAAAGGAACATACTGGATCGGGGGAGAAGTACGAGAGGGCGCCATTTAGATAGTTACACACACACACCACAAACACAGACAAACAAAGAGAATGCTTGCAAAGCAACAAACGAAAACCAAGGATAAGATATCAACCAAGGTGGTAAAATGTGACTCGACCAACTATCCCCAAGCAAACCGCAGCCTAGAAAAAATTTGACATGACCTCTACACATATGCGACCGAAAGCTTCATGCGATGCAACATGCAAATACCCAAATCCCCGTATCAGGCAAGAAAGAAAAAACTACACACCGTACCCGTAATCGTAACACATGGACAAATCAGACTACCAAAAAAACGGACATCAAGACTAGACCATAACTTGACCATCAGTGTCAACTAATAGATTTGTACGCGCCCATCCCACGAAGCGAGTTCATTAAAAAGGGGAAATAAGTGCAGTGAGGGGGAATTCATTTAATGAAGGGTTCATTTTAATAAATTATTAAGAAATGGGTGAATTTTTAATTAAGTGTTAAACCTTAACAAGAAAACGGCGGTTCCTTTTTAAAATTTTAATTACAAATTATTAGGTTGAAACGGTGCATTAATCCAATTCCCAGACTTTGATACCAGACTGAGGTCTCTAAATGCAAATTCATTTATTAAAAATTAAGATGATATGGAGCGCTTTTTTGCCAGCGCGTGCTTTTGTGACGGCTGGTTCATTGTTATTAAAAATATTAAGGTGCCTCTGAAGCGCACATAGTGCGTGCTAAGTGAATGGCGGGTTGATTTTAATTAGAAAAATGTGTGTTTGGCGCGAGCGCGCGTGCCATGGTGGTGTTTAGGATTCATGTTAAAAATTAAGCGTGAATTTTGGGGTAACATAAAAAATAAAAATATAAAAGGAAAAATACCTGGAAGTGGGTGTATGTGTATGCAATGAATGCGTACGTCTCAATCCCCAAAATGTAGGTCAGCAATCCAAAAAGAAAAACCACGGACTGAAAATAATTGGACACACGACATAGCAAGATTAGTGTATATGAATTTGTTTGGATGACTGATGGCTTATATGTTGTTTTTTAAAAATGTTGTGTATTGTTGATTGTATATTTTGGTTTTTATGTGTTTTTGTTTGTTGTATTTTTTTATTTATTTTTAATCTTTGTGGAAAAATTTTGACAATGAAACACATATAAAAATGTTAAAGATTTTCAGCAGCAATCCACCACATGTGACCAAGGTATCTGGATTTTTCCAGATTTTTCAGCTTGTGTTTAGAATTAAAGAAGATTTTTCATGAATTTAGGCATTTAATGAAGCATTTTTACCATAAAATAATAATAGAATAAATTGGCACAGCATTTTCAAACTAAGGAAATATTCCAAAAATAAGCAAAGAAGTTGATGAAATTTTCAATAATTTTTTTGCAATTAAATTGGTATTTTTACCAATTTTAATGAATTTTTGCCCATTTTGTATGTATTTTTGAAAGAATTTTTACTTTTAGAATTTTCTGAGATTTTCAGTTTGGAAAAATATTTCAATTGACTGTAGAAATATTGGAAATTTTTTTAAGATTTTTCTATAATTTTTTGAATTTTAATTGTTTTTTAATGAAGTTTCGAATTTTTAAATGTATTTTTAAGGTTTTTCGAGTTTGGAAATTAAAAATTCAGGAATATATACCCAGGAATGGATTGCATGTCAGCTGCGTGTGAATAGCTGGCTAGTGCACACCACCGAACAGACAAGCTAACGCGCGTCCCTGCGCGTGAACGGCCGCTAACGGACTCCCGCACGAACAACGCACATACGACTCCGCGCGCACACACCTCGTGTGTGACAGGGGGCTGAGAAGGGTTTCTGTGGGTTTCTTCTTGTTTTTTCGTTTTTGAGGTTGCTATGGGGGGTAAGGGGCGTAAGAGGGACTGGGGGGAACGGGGGCCTGTGGGGGTTTATGGGGTGGATTGGATGGGTAGGGGGGAATGGGGGCTTGTGGGGGGTAGGGTGGTTTGGGTGGGATTGGGGGCTTGGAGGGGGGGAAGGGTGGGTGGTGGTGTGGCTTGGGGGCAGCCCAAGAGCACGGGCAGGGGCGACCACAGGAGCGCCAAGGCGGGGGCCCAGGAGCGGCAGGCGGCGTCAGCGAGGTGGCGCCACAGGCGGACTGGCGACTAGGGAGGCGGCGCAGATAGGAGCAACGGGACCAGGCGGGCTGGCAGGGAGGCGACGGGCAGAGGCGGGTGTGAAGGAGGCCTAGGCGGCGAGGTGTGGGCATGGCGGAGCCCAGGCGGGGGGCAGAAACGCCAGGCGGACGGTGGGCAGGGCGTCGGAGTCCGAGGGCGGCGCCACAGGCAGAGTGGGAGACGTCAGGCGGGCGAGGCACGTTCCAAGTGGCGGCGAGAGGAATGGCGGCTACAAGAGCGCCAGGTGGGGGGAGAGGAGGGAGGGAGGAGAAGAGGAGGAGGAGAAAGGAGATGGAGAAGAGGAGGAATAAGAGGAAGATGGAGAATGGCAGAAGGAGAGAGGAGAGAGGGAGGGGTCGGGGAGAGAGAAAGGGGGGTGGTTGGGATAAGGGAGGGTGCCCGGGGGAAGAAGGGATGGAAATAATTAAATGTTTTTTAAAAAAATAAATAAAATTTGTTTTTGATTAAAATAATAAAGAAAGTAAATAAAAGAAAGCTGTGCCTCCATCCCGCGCGCGTGCACGGGGCGGGGTAAAAAAATTTACCGTGACGGGATCGGAATGGCACCGAGACGTCGGTACGGGGCATGCGGACGCGATCGGGGCGTGTTGAGATGCGTAAAATTGAAAACGGGTGCGTTTACGGGCGGGACGAGTCGTGCGAAACACGTATAAACAAGGAAAAATTAATATCTCCCAATCCGGGCAGCGAAACGAAATGTTGTAAAAACAAAAATTGTGCAGGACGGTAGGGGGAAGACCAAGGAAACATGCAACGGGGGTTCCGGGGGGTAAAGGGCGTTCACATGCAAAAAACGGCCCTGAAAACACAAACAAAAATTAATATCGAAAGATCCGTGCATCAGAACGAAGTGCGAGAAAAAGAAAAAATGTGCAGAAGCACATGCCTGACAGTTCTATCATGTCAAAACATGGTTCCGACTGAGATAAGATGCATTCACATGGGCAAAACCCAAAAGACCTGAAAATGGAATTAGAAATTAATATTGGACGAACTGTTGGCCGGAATGACATGCAGTAAAAAGAAAAAATGTCCGCAGGAAGGGGTGGCATAGGATTGTCATGTTAGAACGCAGTTCTAAAGGAATTAGGAGGGGTTCACATGCGAAAAACATAAAAAATACACTCGAAAACACATTGAAAAATTAATAATTAAAAATCCAAAAGTCAAAAGAGGGTGGAGAAAAAAGGAAAAAGGTGGGGGAAGGCGCGATGGACATGGCTGTCAAGTCAAACTTGAATTCTGATGCAAACAGGGCAGGTTCACATGGAAAAATGTCAAGAAGACGCACGAAAAAGTCTCGAGAAACCGCAAAAATTAATATTGGACAAACCGTGCATCAAAATGACACGGAGTAAAAACAAGAAATATCAGGGGGAAAGTGGTTGTCAGGGCTATGATGTCAGATCACCATTTCGAAGCAAGAAAGACACATTCACATGGAAAACCGGCTAATGTGCGCAAAATGCTTCAAAAATTAATAACTCGAGAATCGTTAACCAGAACAGGGGTGGGTAAAAAGGAAAATTGGACAATTCAAAGGGACAAACAGGTTTGTAAAGTCAGATTGGAAGTTCGTTGAACGTAGGGGGCGTTCACATAGAAACACAGCAAAATAAGGGAAAAAGAGAAATGGAGGAGGAGCAGCCCCAAGGGAGGGGTCACAGGAGATGGGTGGGTGAGGAAGGGACCCCAGGAGTGTAACAAAAAGTCATGGCGTACATACATGAGCAAAGTGAGACATATGCAGAGGGGTATGCAATGTAGACCCGCAAGGACGCGTCCCCATACTTAAGACCTTAACGGACAGGGTTAACCGAGCAATAGGGACCTAGGACCACTCAACAGACCAACCGCTAACGTCCCCACACTTAAAACATGATCGTCACTGACAACAGAAGGTGTAGGGTTAGAAAAACTTGGCCCATATTGTCGAGAATCAAGGTTGACTGTCGATGGCACGTCCACTGTCGTTGTCGGCTGCAGGAGGTACCCAGGCATCTTCACAGCACATGTCCTTCGTGGCAGGGACTACACAGCAGCACCCAGGGAGGTAGCTGGTGAAAGGAAGCGTAGGAAATTCGTCGATGATGAGGAATGTTGCACTCAACGCACAATCACTCATGTGGAATGAAAGAGCAGCCACTCGCCCCATGACTAATATCACTCGAGGAAAGTAAAATGAAAACCCATGTCTCACACCCCTGTTTAGGAAATGACAAGGGGGATGGTACAGAGTGAGTACGCCAGGGTGCACAGTTGATGGGTGCATTAGTGTGTCCAACCCGTCTGGCATAAGTGCAAGGAGGAAGGTAAGGGAGCCTTACAGTGCAGTGTACAGAACAGGGTGACGTGTCCTGTGATGACGGTAGAGACCCACCCCGTGGGTGCATAGGGAAACGAGAACGTACCTGACTCCAAGTGTCGTAACGTCCCTCAAATCTTGCCTCTCAATGAGTGATTGAGGAAACACCAGTCACACTCAGCCCCCCCTCTGTCTCATGCTCTGTTGATAGATAAAGGAGAGCAACCATGTCCTGAAACCCATTGATGTAATCCTCATGGTCACTTGTGTAGAGGTTGTATGCCTTGTGCGCATTTGATGGTGCAACTGTGCATCCTGCCCTGTGCCGGCATACGGTGCGAGAAGGAAGGCCAGGGAGCCTTATAGTGCAGTGCACATAACAAATCGTGCTTTGTGCATTGAGAGGCCCATCCCCTGCGTGCAACACTTCATTCACACTTCTCACCTCTCACTTGATTTGAAGGGAAAAGACTGGTCTCTCGCTCCACCCTCTGTCTCGCTCTCTGTTGATAGTTACAGAGGGCAACCATACTCACTTCCCCATCCGGTTAGGATGAAAGCTCGTGTCACTCGATTGTTTGTCGATGAAGATCACGTCGTCAGTTGTTGAAGAGGCATACCCAGGGAGGTAGCCATCAGATCGAACATGGGGCTAGTTAGGAACATGGCATTTGCTAGAGGACTGTCAAACGCTCTGCAGAAAGGCACAAGACACAGCGTACCAAGGGCCTAGAGAGTTTGGTCCTAATTTCAGACCCAGAAGATTTCCATCCCAAAGTTACAGAGGAAGACAGTCTAGCGGTGGTCAGAGATCAGAAGTGGAGTGTTACAGATACGGAGAAAAGGGACACATTTCACCAAATTGTCCAAATCCCACAAGGTCAATGGATTATAAGCCCTTATGCAGCCGATGCAAAGGAGAAGGCCACACTGCAAAAGACTGTCCAAGCCCAGCCCTAGTGAAAAACAGTGCTACTGATAATCCATCCAAGGCCCAAGAGCCTACCTCCAATTTAGTGGAATTGGAAGTTGCTACCATCACTCATGCAAAGAAGAAGGAACCACCTATCCAGAAAGAAAATAATCCTCCTGCCAGAACAGTGAAGTTCAATCTTCCACCAGAAGAACAGAACAGAACAAAGCCTGATAGTGCCGTATAGAGTACTACAGTGCCACAAAGAGTCATAGAGACAATTCCAGAGACAGGACCAGAGGTCCAGGAGATAGAAGAGGAGGAGGTGCCACAAGTGGCAGAAGAAGTCCCCATGATGCCCCTGTTGGAAGAAAAAAGGAAAATGAAAATGGGTGTTGCCCCATTCTCTAATCGGTTAGAGAAGCCAATGGATCCTATTAAGGAACACGATCTGGTCAGAGATCTAGATACCTTTAAACCAAACCTCACATTCCGACAATTATTGATGTTGTCTCCCAGTTGCCAAAAAAGGTTCAAAAGCATACTAACAAGAAGACGTGGCTTAAGGATTTCTCCCTCAACAACAACAAAGTCCAACAAAGCTCCAAAGCCTGTAAAAGAAGTGGACGTGGCTAACGCCTTCCTAGATCTGGGTACCCCAGAGATTGGCGTGTGGATTGAAGGCTGCTTTATTGCAAATGCACTGATTGATGGTGGTTCATCAGTGAACATTATGACGAATGTGACAATGAAGGATCTAGGCCTACAAGGTGTGCAACCAACCCAATGGCTTATCAGACTGGCGGATCAGAGCAGAATCAAGCCTTTGGGCATTCTTCCATATGTGAACACTACAGTGGCTGGAAAAGATTATTGGCTAACCTATCTGGTGGTGAAGCCAAACTCTTATGGTACATCCTACCCTCTGTTACTGGGCAGACCATGGCTTTTTGAAGCTAGAGCAAGGACGGATTGGTTCAAAGGAACCTTGACCTTGGGTAGAGGACCTAATAAAGTGGTGCTGAAGCTATATGGTGCTCAAAAAGGACATGGATCCACCTCCTTGGAATTATCTTCTGATTTCCCCAATGAGGCTACAGATGGAACATCAGCAGATGAAGATGCTGTCAAACAGATCCTTCGCAAGAAAATAGTGGCACGTTCCTTAACAGTGGATACTGTAAGCCAACTCCCAAAAGATGCAAAGTCCCTGTAAATGGGTGAATACTTCCTGCCTGAACCAGGAACGATTTCCGAAATCACCTCTGACAGTGAGATAGAAGCATGGATGTACTGCTCTCCCTATTACATGGCCACAGCAGAGCCAGAGACAGAAGCAGAAGATGAAATAGAGAACCTATTCTTCTCTTACAAAGCTCCTACAGAGACAGAGACAGAGACAGTGACAGAGACCGAAGAGGATGGAAATGATATTGAAGAATAAGGTTATAAAAGCGAGATGGAAGAGTCTATCTCACCCGAAGAGGATATATATAAAGAAGAAGTTCCAGAAGCATCAGAAGCAGACGAGCTCATGCTGTGGGACAGAATGACGATGGTACCATTTGGTCTGGTAAATGGATTTTCTCATATACAAAATCTTTATAAGAAATGGTTGAAGAAGAACAAGCCATCTTTCAACAGTGGCTCATGCCGCCCTCACCCACCTTTGCCAAGAAAAGATGATGATGATGCACCGTGCCAACAAGCACCAGTCTCACGATTCCAACAGGCATCAGAGGGTCCCTGTTATGTGATGTTCCTGGATGTGTCATCAGAAGATGAATCTTCAAGCCAAGAGGTAACTAATATTGAAACCAAACCCGAAACGGCTCTAATCCCATTTCAACATCTCAAGGAGCAACCCAAGTCTCCACCTAAAGAAGAAGTCGATTCTAGTGGGATATCAGAAGAGGACACCACCCCCTTTAAGGAGTCGGATCTGTATCCAGAAGCAGTCCGTGGGACCTTATCCGTGAAGTAGAAGGTGAAAGGCAGTTAACTTTTATGGATGCAGATGGCCCTAAACGCCATTTGAAGGTGGATAGCAGCCTACCAAAAGAGGAGTTGTCAACTTTGTATAACTTGTTGAAAGAGAATTTGGACGTGTTTGCGTGGTCTTACAAAGACCTAAAGGGGATTGATCCCACAATATGTCAGCATCATATTGACTTGGAGCCTGATGCCAAGCTAGTACCACAACGACAGAGGCGAATGAACCCGAATTATTCGACCTTGGTGAAAGCAGAGCTGCTGAAGCTTTTGGAAGCCGAGTTTATCTATCCAGTGGCAAATAGTGAATGGGTCTCACCCATCGTCGTAGTACCCAAGAAGAATGACAAATTGCGAATCTGTGTGGATTTCTGCAAGTTGAACTCCAAGACCAAGAAGGATCACTTCTCGATTCCTTTCATAGACCAACTGTTGGACACAGGCAGGACATGAGCTTTATTCCCTTCTAGATGGGTTCAGTGGATATAACCAAATGCAGATAGCAGAAGAAGACCAATCCAAAACAACCTTCACCACAGAATGGGGGACCTAAGCTTACAGAGTGATGCCATTTGGGCTTTGCAATGCCCCTGCTCTACCTTCCAGCGAGTCATGATGGCCACATTCCAAAATCATCTGCACGCCTTTATTGAGGTATATTTGGATGACTTCTGTGTCTATAGTTTGATCCATGAACACTGGGGACATTTGGAACAATGCTTTGACCGATGCCGGGAGTATGGGATCTCGCTCAACCCCGACAAATGCATCTTTGGGGTCTCTTCTGGAGTTCTGTTGGGCCACATTGTCTTTGCACAAGGGATATCAACAAACCCTGCAAAGATTGAAAAGATTGCAGCTCTGACAGCACCCATCAACCGCAAACAGTTGAGGGGATTCCTAGGCCATGTGGGTTACTATAGAAAGTTCATAGCCCACTTTGCAACAAAGGCAACCTCCTTGCACAAGCTTCTGAGGAAAGATGCAGAGTTTATTTGGACGGATGAATGTGACAAAGCCTTCAACACTCTGAAGCAGTGTCTGATTGAGGCACCCATTGTGCAGCCTCCTGATTGGACGAAGGAGTTTCATGTACACACTGATGCATCAGTTGAAGGGCTAGGTGCTGTCCTATGTCAAAAGGGCTTCTTGAAGCTGGATCAACCCATCTATTATGCAAGCCGAAAAGTCACTGATAGGGAACGAAACTATACAGTGATAGAGCTGGAGTGCTTGGCAATGGTGTTTGCCCTAGAGAAGTTTTGCCACTACCTACTGTCTACCCACTTTAAATTTTATGTGGATCATGAGGCCCTGTCCTTCTGGATGAACAAAGCAGACGTGAAAGGACGAATGATGAGATGGGTCCTTCTATTCTAGGAGTTTGACTTTGAGGTGATTACCAAACTTGGTCGTTCCCATGTTCTGGCTAATTATCTGTCGCGTATCCCACAAACTGCAGACGAGGAGCAGGATGATCCAGACCTCCCTGATGCTTCCCTATTCTTGGTTGAAACTGTAACTCCCTGGTATGCAGACATTGCCAATCTGCTAGCAACCCAACAGTACCCTCCTGGCATTTCTAGTCGGGAAAGGAAGAAGCTTATGTTAGAATCAGCCCCCTACATCCTGTTAGGCGGTGCACTGTACAAGAAAGGCAAAGATGAAGTGCTCAGAAGATGTGTTGCAGGAGATGAGATTGGGATTGTTTTTAAGGCTTGCCATGATGAGCCGCGTGGAGGCCACTTTGCAGGAGAAGCTACAACCAGGAAAGCTCTGTTAGCAAGTTATTGGTGGCCGACCCTCCACAAGGATGCTTATGATTACTGTAAGCGATGTGATGCCTGTCAGAGAATGGGAAAACCCACCAAAACAAGTGCCATGCCAGTGCAACCTATCCTTCCTTTGAAGCCATTTGAGAAGTGGGGGATTCACTTCGTCGGCCCAATCGATCCACCCACTAAAAGGAAATAGAACAGATACATCTTGGTATGTACGGATTATGTCACAAAGTGGTGTGAAGCTAAAGCCCTAAAGTGGGACGATGGTAACAGCGTGGCCCTGTTCATGTACGAGAATATTATCACCCGTTTTGGCAGTCCCTTAAAGCTGGTAAGTGACAGAGGCACTCATTTCATTAATAAAGTCATGGAAGAGTTGACAGAGCTGTATAAGATCCGCCATCGCAAGTCCACTCCTTATTACCCCATAGCCAACAGCCAAGTCGAAGTCACGAATCACATCTTCTGCTTAGTTCTGACAAGGACGATTGCTGCACATCATCGTCTCCCCAAACACAATTGCGAAGCCGTCCTCGGCAAGCACAAGGAAGAAAAACCACAAAATCATTGAACATGTTTTTAGCGTCGATGACGAAGCCGAGCCGTAGGAGACCACCTAGGGACCACCACACCAAGGATGCTATCCCTTGCTTTGTCATGAGATTGCACACTCAAAAATCTCAAATGAACACCATCTTCTTCATGCCATTGAGGATGCTTCAAGAGTGTGTTGAGAAAGATCCGCATAGAAACATGCTTTATCACTAGGAACCTTTTAAAGATATATATATCATTAAACAAAATGATCGTTCGGAACGGAGGAACAATGGACGATCCTAAAGGATCGAAATCAGATCAAAATCATGCCGCGCCTGCTCACGGAAGAATGACGTCGAGAAGGAAATCGATCACTGTGCTTGTTGCTAAAATCGTACTCAGGATAGCTGACGCAAATGCGACGATGATCAGAGATTTGTTCAGCGATGATGCCAGCGAAGAATGGAAGCTTTTCGTTTTCTCTCTCTTTTCCGTTTCATAAATGACTTGCTATTGAAAACAATCCAATAGTACCCTGCCACCATTAGTGTCATAAAAAGCTTCACCATGAGCGACCGAATTCCCGGCCAGTGTACCAAAAATGGAGCATGCCATTACGAGTCTTCTAGGAACATTATCGGAGCAAAATCTATGCTGAGAATTGATCTCTCGCCCACAGAACATAATAGAAACAATTATCCTCCTCTTCTTCATCACCCTCCATAGCAATCCTTAAGAAAAACACGAGAGAGAGAGAGAGAGAGATCCTTTTACACAACAAATGCTCTCGAAGTACATGCAAGAGAGAGAGGGATATATTGAAGAAACACATCCCAATCTTCCCCCACATGCACCCCTTCATGCAAGAGTTTATTAATGAATAATATTTTCTTTTACATTGGCCTTAGCCACCATTGCTTTTGGGCCTTCAAAAGTTATGCCCCTTTTTTGGAAATTTATCATTTTACAAAATATAATAAGGCTATTATGATATAATATGTGCTTGATACAGATCTGTTAGGGTGCTAGATTTTGAGCATCCATGGGCATCATCATTCTCTCACTGTGCTTATGGGATTCAAGGCATCTCTTCCTAGAGCATTCATCATTGTCTCTCTCATACAAAGCCACTTATGGGTGTCCATACAAGCATCATTTGCTATTCTCAACACCCCCCTTCAAATGATGAGCTCCTACCCTTGCTGGCTTTTGCCCCCCACATGCAAACATGAACCAGGAGACTAGCTCTTTGGTAGCCTAGTCAAGTTAAGGCTTGAAACTTTACATCTTGGATAAGGGATTTTACATCCACTATGGGAAACAAGATCCACTATGGGGACAATTTTTTTGTTGGCAGCAGTGAAAATTTCATTATCTTTTTCATGCTTCTTTGGCATCCTTTGCTTTTCTCGATCTTCTGGGTGTCTTTGATCTTCTTGGACTCCTTCTTGGTCTTCTTAGTTCTTTTTGTCTTCATAATCTTTACCTTGATTATGATCTTTTTCCCTTTTGTTGATGTGTAGTACATGCTTTTTGCTCCAGTTTTCTTAACACATTCTTTTTGCTTAATGAACTTGAGATGGATACACATGCATACTTTGTTTTGGCTTAGCAAATTCTCTGTGACATACATGGCTTGGTGATTCATTACATTGGTCTTGGGATATATGCATTTTGGGATTTGAAGTACATGGCTTGGCATTTCGTTGACATTGGTCATTTCAGAATGGCACAACCAAAATCACTTGAAATGTGGAAAGGACTTACCGATTGACTTTTCGCACAATGGCAGTGTCTAATCCCTTTATAATAAACTAGAGATTTATAAGGATTTTAATTAGTGAAGCATAAACTCACTTTTGAGATCAAGATTATGAGTAGAACAGTAGGCCTTTTTCAATGCAAACAAATTTCAATCCAAAGTGGTTTAGTGTGGAAAGAGGTTTGATAGAGAGGGTGTGAATAGGTGTGAAAGAGGGTTAAGGAAAAAAAGCCTTTTTGATTTTGTGAACCTTAGGGTAAGGTTTAAAGAACAAATGACAAATTGAAAGCATTGCTTCTCTATGGTTCACGATAGATTTGATGACATCTTTTGATTTGTTGATGTCAATTGTGATGAGGGTTTCCCTTTGAGGCTTCAGCAGTCTCCCTTGTTCGTGACTTGCAGCTGAGATTGAATGACCTGCTTCTTGTCGTTCTTCAAGATCTGGTAGGCCTTAGAGATGTCTTGAGAGTGTCGTTCAGTAGAGCAGAATGCTGGTCAAATTGAGAGGTCTGCGAGAGGAAATCCGGATGGGCAAGCTTGCGGAATGCCGATTTAATGTCCTATCTGTAGAACCATTCCTCGAAACTCTGAGCAACTTGTAGTAATCCATAGTGATGGAAATCCATTCATGTGACAACGGATTTGGCCCTATCTCTTTCCCTTCTGTGATGATAGATGTCTTTGAGGAATAGAGGCGATGATAAAGAATGAGATTGAGAAAGGACACACACTAGCTAACTAGCTTAGCCACGTCTCTGATATCATGTTGAGAAATATGGATCTAGAGCTAGTTGGCTATGGTGGATGCAAGTTAAATACACGATACATTTTTAGAGTGAGGGATTGTAACTCAAGTGAATTAGGTTCCAAGATAGATTAGCTTAGACTCATAAACACAATCTTGAGTGACACAAAATGAAAGTACCATTCCATTGAAATGAGTGTCAAGTACATGCTTATATAGCTTTTGGATAGTACCACTCTTCCTCATTGTGTTGCTTATGGGATTCAGGGCATCTCTTCCTAGAGGATTCATCATTGTCTCTCTCTCATACAAAGCCACTTATGGGCATATATACAAGCATCATTTGCTATTCTCAACACTCACAAGGGCCACTAGTGATTGATGATTATGCTCCATTTCAATACAATCCAACTTCTTTAACTAGTTCATTCCAAGACTAAGTGATACAAAAGAAAATACTTTCTCTCTCTCTACCACCATACAAGAGAAACCTGCATTGAATATTATGGAATAGAGTGTTTTATGTAAATCTTCTACTAATAAGGAGAAAGTATTGCACTTGAGACTCTAGACCTTAAGCCCAAAAATAATGCAATCCCTACAAGCCTAACCTACTAGTCAAACCAATCTATGTAGGGTAAATCCCAAAACATTTTAAATGAGGTTACTCACACTCACCTCCAAATTAGTGCCACTAAACCTAGTCTACCTATTCATATAAAATCTTTTCTAGTATGTCAATCTCTTGAATGGCATATTGCTAATTTGGCACAAAGATATAATTCCTTTGAAGAAGAATGGCTATTCCAATTTGATTCCATGTTCACTACTTTTTCCAAGCTATTTGTAATGATTGATTTGGACCCCCAGGGAGTCGACCTATAAGCAATCATCTATATAATGTGCATTCAAAGGATATTAGAAATACCCTTTCTTTACATACCATAAGGCCTTAAAAATGACTGCTTTTACTTTACTAAATTTACAATTTTCTTCCAATTTGTAATTAAAAAACCCTTTTTGTAAATATAATCCTATAAATTCTACTAAATATAATACCCTTTCTTTTGAACTTAGGTGGTAACTTCCATGTTCTATAAGGTGGACTCCCCGAGTTTGGACCTTGCTGACAATGAGATAATTCAAGTCACTTCCAATTAGCATCCCATTTGGCAAGAAAGTGAATACCTAGTCCATAAATGCCACTTGGTTTAGGCCAAGTATGCTATGAAACTCCTTCAAAAGTAATCGAAATTATATTGAATTATCCCTTCTTACACTTCTATAACCAAAATCAAAGACCACAATCAATACTTGATCAACTTGAGAAGAATTTTCATTCCTTGAGCCCATTCTTAGAGATGTGGTTTTTCTCATCGACTTGAGCTTGCTCAAAATGGTAGTCATCTTATGACAATAGCAATGTACACTCAATCTAAGCTAACTTACCATGGGAGCAATTCACTATGGTCTATCATCTTGGCTTGAATCTAGACATTCCATCATAGCTACAATATCACCCATTGATTCATAAGATTTTGACTAGAGAGTATTGACTTACTATAGGACCACTTCACTATAGTCTATCATCCTGGCTTAAAATCTAGATATGCCATCGCAAGTATGATATCACCCATTAATTGATAAGATTTTGACTAAAGAGAAGTTACATATACCCAATCACTTCACAAGACCTTCCTTACTTAGTGACTTGATGACTTACCTTTGTAAAGTGGCTACAAAACCAACTAACTTGGATGCTTTTGTTGAACTAGACTACAACCCTAATTTCCACAAGCTATGGATTCCTACAATTAGCAAACACTTGTTAGATATACTCAATGCCTCAACCTCATAAGGTGCCACCAATGATCCATGGTGCTCAAAGGTGTAAGGCCCCCATTATGAGGAGAAGCCGTGCTTGAGCACAGACATTCGGTGGGTCATGACTTGTATGTTAGATGAGGTCTATGTGATTCGGTGGCAAAAAATGTGACCTTTATGGACCTATCCTTTGGGTTAGATAGAGCAGTTATGTTGGTAGCAACTCAAGGCACAATGCATCGAGTTGTAGGATGTGGGAGTTATCAGGGACCCCTATTTTCGGGTCTGGGGGTTGCGGAAGTAGCCCCTCTTGGCTGCTAGAGGGCCTTAGGGGGGCCAACATTCCTCCTCATGGGAGTCCAAGGGTAGCACCCCTGACTTGATGATAAAGGGAATATTCCTAAGAGGTCGACTAGGGAAGGTTCATAATATGGATGGACATGCTAATGATACCACCTTCTCCATCTATAAAAGGAAGACTCTCTAAATCTATCGTGAATCTATCTTTCTCCCAATCATATTTCTTCCGTGTACCCTAATCTCTTTGCCTATCATCTATCTAGATTGCCATCTAAGCTTCACAGTTGAAGTGCATGGGTAGACAGAGCCATCTTTGTATTAGCTCATTTGAAATTAAAGCGGTCTTTGTTCTTCTCATATTTGTTGTGTGTTCTCTATTCCTTGTTCATATTTTGTCTGCTCTGTTGTGTAATTTCTACAACACTAACTCTTGTATAAAACTAACCCTAGTGAATTAGTACATAATTTTCTTTTCACTCAATGTGTTACACTAACAAGAGACAAAGGCCCTCTAACTTTTATAATAAGACTACATCTTATGCAAGGGCAAGATAAGAGGTACATGCTCCAAGAAATGATACATCAGTATGATAGTGAAAAGAAAACAACTTGTCTATAATCCTTTCTCTCTTTTATACTTGACTCGATTATATGGTACACTCAAAGTTTCACCAAGCAAATGCATGATTAGATGAACCTCTTCCAGTCTAGCCATAATGTACTCATAGTTAGTAATGTGACTAACAACAAACTTCCTACAACCCTCCTCATTTAACTCTTCATCTTTCTCATCCTTTGTGCATCCCTAAATAGGTATATCATCCAATAATGGCATAGTTGAATGTGGAATATAACCCCTCAATACTTTGTTTATATTTGCCATCATGTGTGCCATTAAATTCGCTTCCCCTTGAGAAAGTGTACACATACGCCTATGTAGTCTTTCTAGATTTTGGACATCAGTCTTGTCTAGCGAGAACCATAAGTAGAATATGCTACCTCGGCATCATCAAATTCTTCCTAGTTGTATTCTGTCATGAGCCAAGTTGTTGCTTCTTTTTGCATCGATGACTGCTTCACTCAAAAATCATCATCACTAAGGAATGAAGTACCCTCAACAAATGGAATTTAATGCCATTGCTCACTCTTAGACACCGTGAGAACACATGCTAGATGTCCTTTGGCAAACCCTGAGAGCATGTGTGCATGTAGACCTATCCTTATGGAAAAGATTAGTGTGGTTGCCATGTGTAATTTGGTTTGAGTTCCAGTTGTGGTCGCCAAGTGCAAGCACATCACACCAACTTTATGGAGAAGCAATAGAGTCTTAACATGATTGCACCTTATATAGGGATATGTTAGCATTGCAAGTATGACATTCATAGAATAATCAAAGTAGGACTACCAAATGTATCATTGAGATAGTACTTAACGAAAAGAAAAAGGGTGTCTTATATATTCTAGTAATGTATTACAGTGTTTAACAATAGACTCAGAGCATGGGGTACATCCCAAAGGATAACATATCATAGAAAACACATGACAATGGACTAGATGATCATGCTTGCCATCGTAGCAATACAGTGAATGAAAGAATGCAAGCTTATCCCAAAGCATGGTAAGCTTGGGAACCAAACATAGAATCATAGAAATGGGAAATAAGAGAGGGAAAAGAAAAGGGAGAGGAGAGAAACACAATATTTCTCACTACTCTTTTAATAGATTCTAGTACATGTAGTGTCGTGAAGTCCATGTGCCAAAATCTATGGCTAATCCATCGCCTTCCATTACTGCATTGCTACCATCAGCCATTGATTGCCTCTTTTAGCTACCATTCTATGAATACTCCTTTTGGGCCTACCAATTGGGACCATCTTGCATCTACACATGACAATGGACTATTTCTCTTCAAATCATATGTAGTGGTAGAAAACACATCCAGTAGCTCATGTAAAACATCCCCCAGCATTGACAAAGAGCTCGAGTGTCATAATGTACACAACCAACATAGCACATTGCAGTCCTCCTTTCATACAACTAGGTCATCTCTCTAACTAAGTGAGCTTCTTAAGATCTAACAATGACTCTAGATGTGCTCTTCTCACTGCTTTGTGTCTCCTCTTCAATCAGCATTGATCCTAATGAGTATTGTACTATCCCCACAAATTAGGGACCCCTTCATCATCACAACTATTTGTCTCTAACTTTTCCATCATTACGGGAGTTTTGACGTCTTGAAAATGCCTTATAAGTGATCCTAGAGAGAGAAAATATTTTACAAAATAAAATCATTCTTTGATTTTTTTAAAAATATATATTTTGGTAAGTAAATATATCAAAAATTGTTAATAAGTCGTTGTCGCGATATTCTAATGGTCACATCAAACCTAGAAATCTAGGCCACCATAAAGAAGACAAAGATTGTCATAATGAAGATCTTACTCATCCTCATTAAAGTGAAAACTAATGCTCAATTTGAATTTTTCTCGACGTTTGATTACTTCCCACTACAAGGATTTAAACCTATAGCGACGGCGGGTAGCGACGCAGGTACTGGCGTCGTTATTTGCATCGCTATCTACGTCACATTTGCGACGCAAATAGCGACGCCCCACAGCGAAAAAAAACAGGCCGAAATCGAGCGTGGGTTCATTTTGCACATTTTTGTTGATTGTTTTGAGAGGGAGAGCGAGAGAGAGAGCGACCGTCATGAGAGAGGGAGAGGAAGAAGGCTTGCCGCCGCCGCCGTCATTTGCGAAGGAGAGGAGGAGCCTTCATCGCGAAGAGGAGCCGCCTAACCCTCGCCATATCTCATCGGTGAGGCAATTCTCTCCTTCTTTTGCTTGTTTAGGTTTAATTCTCTTTCTTTTTTGCTTGTTAAGGAGAGGAAATGAGAGAGAAAGAGAGGGAGAGGGAGAGGGAGGGAGAGAAAGAGAAAGAGAGAGGGAGTGAAAGAGAAAGAGAAAGAGAGGGAGAGGGAGGGGGAGGGGGAGGGGGAGGAAATGAGAGAGGGAGAGAAAGAGAAAGAGAGGGAGAGGGAGGGAGAGTGCATTCTCTCTCTTCCTCACCCTTTTGCTTTTATAATTTGTGTATATATATTGAGAGAGGGAGAGGAAATGAGAGAGAAAGAGAGGGCGAAGAGAGGGAGGGGGAGGGAGGGAGAGGGAGAGGGAGGGAGAGGGAGGAAATGGAAGAGGGAGGGGGAGGGGGATGAAATGAGGGAACGAGAAAGAGAAAGAGAAAGAGAAAGAGAAAGAGAAAGAGAGGGAGAGGGAGAGGGAGGGGGGAGGAAACGAGAGAGGGAGAGAAAGAGAAAGAGAAAGAGAGGGAGAGGGAGAGGGATGGGGAAGAAATGAGAGAGGGAGAGGGAGGGAGAGTGTATTCTCTCTCTCCCTCTCCCTTTTTCTTTTATAATTTGTGTATATATATTGAGAGAGGGAGAGGAAATGAGAGAGAAAAAGAGGGAGAGTGAGGAAATGGGGGAGAAAGGGAGAGGGGGAGGAAGGGGGAGTGAGAGGGAGGAAATTGAAGAGGGAGGGGGATGAAATGAGAGAACGAGAGAGAGGGAGAGTGTATTCTCTCTCTTATTTATTTAATTTTTGTATAATTTGTATATAATGTGAGAGGGAGAAGAAATGAGGGTGAGGGATGTAAAATATTACACGGCGCAGCGAACAGAATTTGAGAAAGAGATAGAGAGTACACAACAAATAAGAGGAGAATCAGTAAATTCTTTAACTCCAAACAACTGATACAAAGATGGCTCTGTCCACCCGTGCGCTTCCACTGTGTGAAGCTTAGATGGAGATCTAGATAGAAGATAGGTGAAGAGCTTAAGGCTAGCTGGAACAACAACTCTGACTGGGTGAAAGATGAGTAAGTGATGGCTACGAAGGGGTTTAGCTTTTATAGCCCGCGAAGGTCGTTAGGTCGGCCTACTGACCAACCTACCATATGAGCCTCCACTAGTCGGCTAGGGAATATTCCCTTTACCATCGGGCCGGGGGCACTGCCCCCGGACCCCCGCGAGGGGGGCCGCTGGCCCCCTTGGGACCCCCCAGCCAGGGGCCGCTTCCGCGGCCCCCAGACCCCACAATAGGGGCCCCTTTTAACTCCTTTACACCGCAACTCGATGCTATGCACCTCAAGTTTCTACCAGCTTAACCACTCCGTCTAACCCAAAGATTAGACCCACAACAGTCACCTTTTTGCCATCCGATCACATAGACCTCATCTGATATACAAGTCAGGACTCAACCAATATCTGGACTCACATTTGGCTTCTCCTCATAATTGGGGCCTTACAACTTTGAGCACCATGGATCATTGGTAGCACCTAATGAGGGTGGGGCATTGATCATATCTAACACCCCCCCTCAATGTCCACCCATAGGTGAACTATCTCCTCGGCCCAATGCCGAGTCTCTGAAGATGAACTTGAAGCAGATCCTTCGTAAGTGCTTTGGTGAAGATATCTACTCCATTCTCCTCTGTTGGACAGTAGACCAATTCCACTATCCCATCCTCTATCAAATCACACACATAGTGATACTGGATCTCTATATGTTTGGTGCGTGCATGAAACACTGGATTTTTGGCAATGGCGATGCAACTTTGATTGTCACATCTCAGCACAGTTGGTTCTTCATCCTGCACTCCCATATGCCATAGAATCCTTCTCAACCATATGACCTCACATGTAGCAAAACAAGCTGCCTTGTACTCTGCTTCGGTAGAAGACAATGCCACTGTTGGTTGCTTCTTACTAATCCAAGAGAAAATTCCTGAACCCAAAGAGAAACAATAACTAGAAACTGACTTCCTGGAATCAATGTCTCCTGCCCAATCTGAGTCACAATTCCCCACAAGAGAAGTTCCGAAACTGTATGTGATACCATAGTCAAGAGTTTTCTTCAAGTATCTGAGCACCCGCATCCCAGCCTTCCAATGACTCTCATGAGGTTTGTTTGAGAACCTGCTCAAAACACCAACAGCAAAACTGATATCTGGTCTGGTGTTACACAAGTAGATCACACTGCCGACCAACCTCCTATACCTCCCAATGTCTGCTAGTGCTGATGTATCCTCGACGGATAACTTTGCATTCACCTCCATAGGTGTAGCTATCTCCTTGCACTCGGTCATGCCAAATGCCTTCAAGATCTCCCATGCATACTTCTTCTGAGAGATGAAGATCTTTCCTGGCTCTTGCCAGACTTCAATCCCCAAACAATAGTGCAGCAAGCCCAAGTCTGTCATTTCAAACTCAGAACTCAAAGCCTTTCGAGTTTGGTTGATCATATCTTCATAGTCACCTGTAATAAGAAGGTCGTCCACATATAGGACAATCACTACAAACTTTTTACCATCCCTGTAAACATACAAGTTAGCATCTGAGGCACATCTTTTGAAGTTTAGGTTTAAAAAGAACCTATCTATCCGCTGGTACCATGCTCTGGGGGCTTGTTTCAGCCCATACAATGCCTTCTTCAGTTTACACACTTTGTTCTCAGAATGGGGAGCCTCAAACCCTGGTGGCTGAGCCATGTACACCTCCTCCTTGAGGTCACCATTTAAGAACACTGACTTAACATCCATTTGGTACACTGGCCACTTCTTGTGGGCAGCCACTGCAAGTACCGTGCGAATAGTGGTCATTCTGGCAGTTGGGGCAAATGACTCTTGAAAATTAAATCCTTCAACTTGTGAAAATCCTTGGGCAACCAGTCTAGCTTTGTACTTTTCTAAGGTACCATCAGCCTTGTACTTTACCTTCCAGATCCACTTGGTGCCAATAACCTTCCACTTTGCTGGTCGATCCACTAGCTCCCAAGTATCATTCTTCATTATGTTGTCATACTCCGCCTGCATAGCAGCCTTCCATGATGGATCTGCAAGTGCTTCTTCTAAGTCAGTTGGCTCCTTTACTTCTCTCATAATCTCAACCATCAAGGCCATATTGACTATGTGAGCAGAAGCCCTCCTTTGCTCCTCTATTCTTTGAGACCTCTTGGTCCGTCTGCCTTCTCCTCAACAAATGCAGGCATAGGATTATTGTGGTCATAGAGCTGCTTCACCCAGCGCGGCAATGGCTTTTCCGATGGGGTGATGTCAGGTTGGTAAACTTTTTCCTCATCATCTGAAGATGATGTTTCCTCCTCCTTAAGGATAAGGATAGCTCTCGGGACAGGTTCATAGTGGACTACTTCTTCGCTTGATGATAAAGTGGAAGAACTTGCCTTCTCCTCCTCCACTGTATGCGGCTCCTCCTTGAACACCACATCACGGCTCGCAATGATCTTCTTTGCCTCTTGGTCATATAATTTGTAAACCTTCTGCTCATTACTATAACCCAAGAAGATACATTTTCTGCTTTTTGGTTCTAACTTGTTTCTCTTCTCATCTGGAACATGTGCATAACATTCACATCCAAAAATTCTGAAATGTGAGACAGATGGTTTCTTACTAGTGTAAGCCTCATGAGGTGTTTTTCCCTTGAGAGCCTTTGTATAGCTCCGATTTAGAATGTAGACTACAGTATTAACAACTTCAGCCCAAAAATGGTTAGGCAATCCCTTGCCCTTTAGCATGCATCTTGCCATCTCCACAATGGTGCGATTCCTGCGTTCCACAACACCGTTCTACTGAGGTGTGTGAGGCGTCATCAATTGACGCTTGATCCCTTTGCTCTTGCAAAAGCCTTCAAACTCCTTTGAGTTGAACTCACCACCACCCTTCACACTTTTCCCTGTTTCATTCTCAACAAGTATTAGCCATTCTTTAAACTTACCAAAAGCTTGAGCCTTATCACGAAGGAAATACACCCACATCTTCCTACTGTAGTCATTGACAATCAACATAAAATAAGAAGATCCCCCCAAGGCCTGTGTAGGCATCTTACCACACAAGTCAGCATGCACCAACTCTAGAGGAGCCTGTGCTCTATTCTTGCTTTCTTGTGGAAATGTCTTTCTTTGTTGCTTGCCCATCATACAAGCTCCACATGGTTCCTTCAATTCAGTTATTGTAGGTAGGTGAGCAACCATACCTTGCTTTTGCATCTCCTTCAATACTGCAAATCCGATGTGTCCAAACCTTTCATGCCAAAGCTTACTTGTGCCCACTCTAGCGGTGGCTGTAAGAGCACTTAGCTCATACAGGTTGTTCCTTCTTTCTCCTTTGCCAACAATTGTGCCAGCACTATCAATAATTTCTGCACCTGTCTTCTTGAACCTCACTTCATGACCAAGATCAGTTATGGCAGCAACTGATAAGAGATTTCTCCTGATTTCGGGAACATACAACACATTTGAAAGCTTTTTGACTTCACCATTTGCAGCAACAAAAGAAATAGTACATGTGCCCGCAGCAGGGCAATTAGCATCATTTCCAACTGTCATAGTGATGGATTCTTGTAGAGGCTACATAGAACTGTATAGACCTTTCTTGTTGGTCATGTGACGGGAGGCCCCACTATCCAACACCCATGAGTCAGTGGTAGATTCTTCTTGTGCCAAGGAGCACACTTCCTCAATGGTCGCCATGAATAATTCCAACTCTGCTTTAGCTGTATTGGCTGTCTCTTTCCCTTTACTTTTAAGGATACCATTCTTTTCATCTGCCTTCTTGACACGACAATCTGCAATTGCATGTCCTTTCTTCTTGCAGTAGAAGCACTCTCCTTGAAACTTCTTCTTGCGGCCCTTCTTCTTTTTGTCACCATCATTTTTGGTGGAGGAAACACCTTTGCCTTTTGCATTGGCAGAGAATGCAACATCTCCATTGTTGCTTTCTTCTTGGGCTTTCAGCCTCAACTCCTCCTCCATTAATAATGCACAAAACTCCTCAAAAGTCAAAGCTTGAGGTCTCACCTGAGTATTAAGGGCAATTACTAGTCCATCAAACTTTTGTGGACAAATCCGAAGACACCTCCGAGCTAGCTCTTCGCTAGTCTTTTTTATCCCAGCACCAGCCATCTGGTCGCGCAGATTCTTAATCCGAGTGATGAATGCTTCAACCGTCTCTCCTTCAGCAAACTTCTCCGCTGCTAGTTGATTCTCCAAGTTTTGAATCCTTGTTTGGTTTCGTGTTTCATACTGATTCCTTAGTACATTCCAAGCCTCTGATGCTTTGGTTGTATGCTGAATCAAAGTCAAAACACTGTCAGAACAGCTTGTAACTAAGGCACACAATGCATCTGCATTCCTTCGTTTCCAAGCTCATAGAAGATCTGCATTCGGAGGAATCATCACACTAGGATTTGATAGGTCGGGGGTAGGCTGTGGTTCTGCGTCAGTCCCTAGCACAGTCTCCAAAAGCTCATAAGAATCAAGGATAGTTGTAATTTTGAACTTCCACAAGGTGTAGCTTGTACCATCTAACTTGCCTTCGCTGAAGGTTGGTGGACGAATCCTCAATGTTTGAATAGCCGGTATAGTAGCATCACCTCCTGCACTGCTTGCTGATGCGCCAGAACCGCTTCTCGGAGTCAACATAGTTTCTCTTTGCTATTGAAGCCTTTGCCTCTTGCACACTCTCCGATCTCTAGAGCCCCCTGGGCTCTGATACCATGTAAAATATTACACGGCGCAGCGAACAGAATCTGAGAAAGAGATAGAGAGTACACAACAGATAAGAGGAGAATCAGTAAATTCTTTAACTCCAAACAACTGATACAAAGATGGCTCTGTCCACTCGTGCGCTTCCACTGTGTGAAGCTTAGATGGCGATCTAGACAAAAGATAGGTGAAGAGCTTAAGGCTAGCTGGAACAACAACTCTGACTGGGCGAAAGATGAGTAAGTGATGGCTGCGAAGGGGTTTAGCTTTTATAGCCCGCGAAGGTCGTTAGGTCGGCCTGCTGACCCGACCTACCATATGATCCTCCACTAGTCGGCCAGGGAATATTTCCTTTACCATCGGGCCGGGGGCGCTGCCCCTAGACCCCCGCGAGGGGGGACCGCTGGCTCCCTTGGGACCCCCCAGCCAGGGGCCGCTTCCGCGGCCCCTGGACCCCACAATAGGAGCCCCTTTTAACTCCCTTACACCGCAACTCGATGCAATGCGCCTCAAGTTGCTACCAGCTTAACCACTCCGTCTAACCCAAATATTAGACCCACAACAGTCACCTTTTTGCCATCTGGTCACATAGACCTCATCTGATATACAAGTCAGGACTCAACCAATGTCCGGGCTCACATTTGGCTTCTCCTCATAATGGGGGCCTTACAACTTTGAGCACCATGGATCATTGATAGCACCTAATGAGGGTGAGACATTGATCATATATAACAAGGGAGAGGGAGAAAGAGAGTGAAATTAAAGAGAGGGAGAGGGAGGAAATGGGAGAGGGAGGGGGAGGAAATGAGAGAGAAAGAGAGGAAGAGAGAGAGGGAATGAGAGAGGGAGAGTGTATTCTCTCTCTTTTTTATTTATTTTTTATATAATTTGTATGTAATGAGAAAGGGAGAAGAAATGAGGGAGAGGGAGAGGGAAAAAGAGAGGGAAATTAAAGAGAGGGAGAAGGAGGGGGAGAGGAAATGAGAGAGGGAGGGGGAGGAAGAGAGAGAAAATGAGAGAGGGAGAGGGAGAGGGAGAGGGAATGAGAGAGGGAGAGGGAGGGGGGAGAGATGAAAACATAATAGGGAAATAAGAGAGGGAGAGGGAGGGAGAAGAAATGAGAGAAGGAGAGGAAGAGAGCAAAAGGAAATGAGAGAGGGAGAGGAGAGAGAAAAAAAGAGAGAATGAGAGGAGAGAGAAAAAGAGATAAGATGTTAAACATAATAGGCAAATAGAGTAAGAGAGGGTATGGGTGAGGGTGAGGGCGAGGGAGGGAGAGGAAATGAGAGAGGGAGAGGAAGAGAGAAAAAAATGAGAGAGGGAGAGGAGAGAGAAAAAGAGAAAAATTTATTAAAAATAATAAAGAAAGAGAAAAAGAGAGGGTCAGGGTGAAGAAGGGACAGGAAATGAGAGAGGGAGAGAAAGAGAGAAAGGTAAATGAGAGAGGGAGAGGAGAGAGAAGAAAAAATGAGAGAGAGAGAGAGGAGAGAGAAAAAGAGAGAAAAATCATTAAACCTAATAAGGAAAGAGAGATAGAAAGAGAGGGTGAGGGCGAGAGAGGGAGAGGAAATGAGAGTGGGAGAGGAAGAGAGAAAATGAAATGAGAGAGGGAGAGAAAGAGAGAAAAAATAAGAGAGAGAGAGAGGAGAGAGAAAAAGAGAGAAAAACGATTAAACCTGGAAAGAGAGAAAAAGAGGGTGAGGGCGAGGGAGGGAGAGGAAATGAGAGAGGGAGAGAGAAAAAGGAATGAGAGAGGGCAAGGGAGGGAGAGGAATGAGAGAGAGAGGAGAGAGAAAAAGAGAGAGTGAGGGAGAGGAATGAGAGGGAGAGGAGAGAGAAAAGGAAATGAGAGAGGGAGAGGAGAGAGAAAAATGAATGAGAGAGAGAGAGAGAGAGGAGAGAGAAAATGGAATGAGAGAGGGCAAGGGAGGGAGAGGAATGAGAGAGAGAGGAGAGAGAAAAAGAGAGAGGGAGGGAGAGGAATGAGAGGGAGAGTAGAGAGAGAAAAGGAAATGAGAGAGGGAGAGGAGAGAGAAAAAGGAAATGAGAGAGGAAGAGGAGAGAGAAAAAAGAATGAGAGAGGGCAAGGGAGGGAGAGGAATGAGAGAGAGAGGAGAGAGAAAAAGAGAGAGGGAGGGAGAGGAATGAGAGGGAGAGGAGAGAGAAAAGGAAATGAGAGAGAGAGAGGAGAGAGAAAAAGAGAAATATCATTAAACCTAATAGGGAAAGAGAGAAAGAGAGGGTGAGGGCGAGGGCCAGGGAGGGAGAGGAAATGAGAGAGGGAGAGGAGAGAGAAAAAAGAAATGAGAGAGAGAGAGAGAAGAGATAAAAAGAGAAATATCATTAAACCTAATAGGGAAAGAGAGAGAGAGGGTGAGGGCGAGGGCGAGGGAAGGAGAGGAAATGAGAGAGGGAGAGGAAGAGAGAAAACGAAATATTATGTGCTAGGTACTGAGTACTAGGTACTAAATACTAGTGTTATATGATACTATATGCTAGGTCATAGAAAAAGAGAGAGATGGAAGGAGAGGATAACAATCTAAGAAAAGAAAAGAAGAATGATAACAAAAACAAATTGTTGTTGTAACGTAGACAAAATGGAAAACGAAGAAGGTCCTGTTGTTCAAGATCGCGAGGTGTATCTTAATCAGCGTGTCCCATGTCCTTACTCTCAATGCAAGTTGGCAATTAGACGAAAACGCCAATTGTCTATAGAACACGTATGAAGATTTGGCGAGTTTCAATCTGAGATCATTGATCAGGCGATTGCGGATTTTTAGCAAACGGTAATTTGAAGTTAATATCAATCATGCATTGTACTTGCAAGCTAATTGAATACCATATACAATAAGATTGGGTTTTGCTGGCAAATTTTCTATCCAGGGAGGTGATGTCTCGTCCCAAGGGGGAGTGCACCCTTTGCGGCCAATTAGAAGAGTACGTGGGCGTGCAATGGATGAAGTGCAAGAGCCAATCCACCACTCGCAAGGCCAATCTATACTGTCAATGCCAGAGGAGATAGGCAACCTTCCAGACCTACCTACAATCTTAGAGCCTGAGATGGAGGCAATGATCGATGCATTGATTCCCATGGATGTCGAGACTTCTGATTCGCTTAGAGAGGAAGCATCCATACCATTATATGATGGGTGCCGAGTATCTCGGCTGAAGACATTGCTTGCACTCTTAAGTGTGCAAGCAAAATACGAGTGGAGCGATACGAGTGTGACCGAGTTGTTCAGGTACCTTATACATACGCTTCATTGATTTTTTTTTGACACTATTATTACAAACATTTGTGCTTTTTCAATGTGTTTTATGATTTTTTTCAAGCTATTGAAATATCATATATTACCATCTGCAAATACCATGCCTGAGTCTCGTGATGATGCACGACATGTTTTACGAAAGCTTGGCATGGACTACAATAACATCCATGCATGTATCAACAATTGCATACTGTTTCGAGGAGAATACGAGACTATGGAGACATGTCCAAAGTGTGGTGCTCACAGGTATCGACAGGACTTGCAAGGGCAAACCATCCCTCAAAAAGTTCTTAGACACTTTCCGCTCATCCCCCGCATAAACCACATGTTTCGTACATCCAGCATGGCGAGCTTGACAACGTGGCATGTGCAGAATAGGTCCACAGATGGAGTTCAATGAATATCAGCGGATTCGTGCGCATGGAGCCACATTGACTCAACCTTCCCAGGCTTTGCCCGAGAGCCAAGGAATCTTCGGCTCGGTCTTGCAATGGATGGCATGAACCCATTCGGTCTGCGCTTAACTTCTTATAGTGTGTGGCCTATAGTCCTTCTCAACTACAATATCCCTCCATGGCTTTCTACGAAGAAAGGACATCTCATCCTTAGCTTGCTCATCCTAGGCCACTATAAAGTAAAAAATATGGACGTGTATCTTCGTCCATTAGTTGATGAGCTTAAGATTTTATGGAAGGAGGGGGTCACCGTGCAAGATATGAGCAGGCGCGATGGTCGGCGGTCAGCCAATATTCGAGCCATTCTCATGTGGACAATGCATGACTTTCCGCGGTTGGGAGAGTGCTCAGGTGAGCAGGCCTCCATTCTCATTGGTAATATCTATATTTTATCTCGTTCAACCAAGTATTCACTAGTTCGTGGTGTTGGAATAAGTCTAGTTACCTCAGGTTATCATGCATGTCCATTGTGCGGGCCACAGTTAGAATCCCGAAGGTCACGAACCATGAAGAAGATGGTATATCAAGGACACGTTGCTTTCTTGCCAGAGGATCATGAACTCATGGAAGGTTTCCTTCGATGACCTCCAACATGTATGAACGCCGCAAGCTGGTACGAGCTGAAAATGATCCACGTGGAATCACATCCAAATGGAATGTGATGGTTCTCAGTTTTCTATGAGTTGCCGTATTGGACCCACTTACAGGTCAACCACTTGTTGGATCCCATGCATATTTTCAAGAATGTGGGCAGCTTGTTATGGGACCACATCACAAGAAAGAGAGACACTATAGGGGCACGAATGGATTTGAAGAAGGTAGGTAAGATGGAGGCACTTTGGCCGCAATCGAGTGTTGATGGTCGCGTGTAGCTTTCTCGTGCTCCTTGGGTTTTGTCCACTAAAGAAGAGCACATTGTGAAGTAAGTAATCAAGTCTATCCACACTCCGACGGGTATGATGCGTTCTCTCAGGTCCGCATTTTCTAAAGACGACCAATTATCAGGGCTAAAATCCCATGGCTGGCATAAGATATGTCAAGTTTGTACTACGAATGGATTGTAATTAGCATGGGCATTTTGCTATTTGGAATGTAGCCATTATTCATAATGCTTTCTCATTTGTGGCAGTTTGTACTACCGATCGCGATCGCAGGATGTCTTACTCCAGAAATACGCGGGGCCATTTACAGGTTGTCGTCTTTGGTGCAATGGATATCACAGAAGGAGATTAAGACGTCCTCTATTGAATCCGTGAGGCGGGGAGCAGTGGAGACAGTCTGTCTCTTTGAGAAATACCTGCCCACCAGTATGCTCACGATATAAATCTACATTCTTGTGCATCTTGTGGATGAAGTGGAGATTGCTGGACCTGTCCATACACGATGGATGTTCTTTTTGGAGCGCTTCATGAAAACCCTGAAAGGCTTTGTGTGACAACGAGCTCGGCCAGAAGGTAGCATGGCAGAAGGTTGGTTGGTGTTTGAGACGCTAGTGCATATTTCACAATGGCTACCAATGGTGGAACCAGACAATGAAATGCTATGGTCACTCTGAAGGACGATGATAGACTAACTGGAGATATGGTGGTTGGAAATGGGGTAGACAAAAGAATGGATGCCTCAATGGAAGAGAAGGTGAATCGCTTTTGTATGTTGCACCATGCCTCTATGGAGACGTGGCTCGCCAAGTACCAGATCGCTAGGCAAGATCGAGAGGAAGTGCGAGTTGAATTCCGACATAGTACGCGTCATCAACCGATTCGATATCCCGAAGGCATAGAGGAGATGTGGCGGTTTATGTCAACGCGATGGTTGCATGGAGCCTTGATTGTAGCGTCTTGCGAAGGGACAGAGGTCTCAATGGAGGAGTGGAAATTCTCGAGGGGATGTAGTCCAAAGGTGATGAGGGGTTTAGAATCTGTCGTATCTAAATTTTATATAAGACATCTAATTTGAGTGTTTCAATGTATAGTACAAAATATATAGTGCAGCATGGTCACGCGGACGGCATTTTCGCGTGGAGCATATTGACAAAATGCCCTCCACAATGGACTGTGGTATCATGGCAAGGTTCGAGCAAGAGAGCCGGCAACAAGCAACGGATCCAAACACGGTTGTGGATGAGATGGAGTATTTTGGAAACTTGCAAAGTATTGTTACGGTGGATTACCGTAGCTTCTCCATGATACTATTCGATGTGCAGTGGTTCAAAGTGGTACTTAGAGGAGCTGGAGCAACAGTTCGACGAGGTCCATCTGGATTTCTTGAAATAGATTCCGAAAAAAAATGGACGGATTTGTGTGACACCTTTGTATTGCCGGCCCATTGTGAACAGGTGCATGGACTCATTTGCTTGCTAATTGTATTACGACATGGTTTATGTCACAACGGTTTGAACTCTCTTGTACGTGTTTGTGAACATGTAATCTTCTATCCAAACCCCTGACAACCTTAATGGTGGTATGTTATACCTTCAACTCCCCGAAGTGCGAGAGTATATGATCAAAGCGATGTTCCGAGCATAGATGAAGATAATATGCAAATAGAGGGGTCGATATTGCAAGGGGTGGAGGCCGTCGAAAGCTTGGAGCAAGCATCGGCTAACAATGATGGAAATACAGGAGTTCAAGAATTCCTTGAGAACGAGGTGGACTCATTCTTTTGTGGTGACATGTCTATCGACCTTCCAATGTATGCGGAGTTGTGTCAGGAGATTAACCTGGGACCATAGGATACTTTATACTTGGAGCATCCACTTACTCAATTCGTTGACCAATCACTTATAAGGGTACATAAGATATGCATTTTAAGTGAGATTTTTTTAAATGATTTATATTATTGTGCTTTGTATGATTTAAATTAATTATTCTAACATCATTTTTTGTCTGTGCAGGTGGCATTTTCTTGTATGGTGGACTGATGTGTTATTTCTTTTTTTGCAGAGTCCGTTCGATGCTCCTTTGTGGCGAGATGAGCTTTTGAGGAACGAGGATTTGTAGCTCGCCCTTGGATCCCTAGAGCTCACACACCTTTATTTTTGAGTCGTTTGATCTATGTAAACATTTTCTATGTATTAGTGATACCCTGTCATGATTGTACCAATCGCTTTTTATGCGATCATGTATTTATTTCATGTATCAGTTTTATGATTTCAGTATACATTGTTTTTGTTTGCAAGCACATTGTACACAGTAGTGCAGAAACTATTTTGTATAGCTCTCATAAAGTACACAGTGCTGCCCTGCCCCAAAAAAAAATTTCCCTGTTGCTTGCGTCGTTATTGGTGTCGTTATGTACGTCACAAAATGTCGCTATCAGCGTCGGTATTGGCGTCGGCATCAGCCGATTCCAATATCGACGCTGATAGCAACGGTGATATAGACTATTCTATGGCATCACCAATAACGATGCTTTTTGCGACGACGGGGGGGCAAATTTTATTATTTGCATTTTCGTCGCTTTAAACGTCGGTATAAGGCCTATATCTTGTAGTGTCCCTCCATTCTTACTCTCTTCTTTCTTTTCCATCCTTACTAGTTTTTTCTTTGTTTTCCTTCTTATTTCTAATTCACACAATTTTTCAATCCAATCTTCTACTCACATCCTTAGCTATGGATCAATCATCTAATGATCTTTGTAACTCTAGTGAAAGGCCTCTCTATCATCTTCATTTTGAGTTGGATAGTGAGTATGAACCAATAAGGAAGAGAACAAAACCCATTACTATTACAGAGTCTACGAAACATATACTTAGGTTTGAAAGAAAGAAGAATCTTGATCTTTGGTTAGATGACAGGCTATATCCCAAAGATCTTGGCAAAGATATCACTCCACCTTTCTATAATAGTTCGTCATTGTTGAGGTTCATTAGTGATGGTTATAATGGGTTTCTAGGCTATACACTTGGTTGCAAAAAATGGTGTCCTCAAATTGGAGAATCATCTTTTATCAAAACATAACAATGAGTTACTGCAGAAGCTAGAAGGCTATCAACAGAGGATTCATTTGTTAGAGAAACGCATCAAATCTTATCAAAGAAAACAAACTATTTTAGGACTTTGAAATTAACAAAAGGCTCTTAGAAATATTGAGAGTCTCAGAAGAGGAGGAGATGGTTGTGCTAAAAGAATCCAAGTAGCAAGGTATATATTTTTTAACTTTAAAAATATGAAATATGACTTTGTTTATAATTAATTGTATTGATTTGTGATGTTGATTTTGTTTAGGTCTCTTCTTCAACCAAATGCAAGTGAAAGAGGTTCTTTAAAAGCATCTCTATTTTATTATCATCCTTTTCTTTCAGTAGTTTCAAAAGTTATTTTGGAGAAGAAGAAATTTAAAAAGGCAAAGAAACAATACTTGGAGTCATTTATAAAGGATCTCTCTTTGGATACTGAGTTAGTGCAAAAGACACTAGATAATATTGGCATCAGTCGAGATGCTTATATACAAATTTTCCATCTTTTGCAGTCAAATATGAAGGAAGGACAAGTACGTAATTGCATTCTTCCAAGGCCATTTGTGATTAGAACTATTAGACAAAGAGTGAATAACAAGGTAATGGAGATTCTAGGTGAGCCTTTCCATATCAAGGCTAGCTTCAAGGGAAAGAAAAAGGAAGTTGTATTCAATGAATTTAACAATATTTTCCTTGACTTTCCCACCTTGCAATGCTTAATGATTAGATTCTATGACTTGTCACACTAGAAGAGGCACAAGAAGTGGCTAGATTTGTGGTTAAACTTGATGAAAGTGAGATTCTAAAATGTACAAAACTAGAGAGGGTCTCTATTACCTTGATGAATAGAGCACTTTCATCAGATCATTGCAATCACTCAATGTCATTTAGTGTTCAATCGGAACACAACATCTGGTGGCTAGGAGCATTCAAAGTAGATACAAATGATTTTTATATATTGTATTGGGTTTTTCATTGAACACCAATACCTGATGTTATTAAGAGACAACAAGCAAGAGGAGATCTATTTGTTGAAGGATTGGGGAACTATAAGTTTGAGTAGCACATAGCTCATGACTTAAAGGACACTTAAATGTATGTACAGTGTATCAAAGGGAGCCAACTCTAGATCTACTTGCCTATATTGCATGTCCCCAGTCATCGAGTTGGACTCAAGTAATTAGAATAGAGCTCCCTCTAGGCACAACAAGGATCCATAGTTTAAGCCAGTCCTAGATATTCCTTTAGTGAATGCCCATATCTGTACACTTCATGCGCTTTGTAGAATAATTGAAAAGCTTGTTCATCTTTATATAGGATTTTCATGGAACCTGAAGCCATTATCAACTATGGATCTCTATTTATTTAGTCAACCCAAGGTATGAAAAAAACACATTATCAAGCAAGAATAAAATACTTTAGACACACAAGACATGGAGATGGAAGATACAAAGCAAACAGTTTATTAGAGGTCTTTCAATGGTTCTACAAAAAAATTTGGCACAAATTTAAGCTCAAAGACACAATCATATCATGTAATACATCATCTTTGGCAAGGACTATATCCACTATTACCCAAAGAAGAAAAGAGGGATATTTAAACTCTTGTGCAAAGCAAACATATTCTAAATGGTTACAAACTAGACAAAGAGATGGAAAAAGATGGGTTTCAAGAAACCCTTAATATCTTTTAGTCTAACTCTATTGCAAAAGAGTCTTTAGTTTTAGGGAATTCACTAGGTCCTCTAAGGGAATCTTTTGTTTCATCTCACTCGATGAGACCTCTACATTTCAAGAACTCTTATTTCCTATAGCCTAGAAGGAGCTTCAAATTCTTGGCATCTCCTACATGGGAGAGAAAATAAGAGGCAAGAACTCCAAAGTATCCTTCCCTAGATTCACTATATCCAGCCATGAAGCCAAAAACTCTTACATCTTCTTCCTTCTCCACCAAAATTATCTTAACTAAACCTCTATTGAAAGCTTGGGATCCAATCACCTTGGAGATAGCTTTCAAAGCCATTATTGGTAAGCTTGGAGAGCTTGACAACCTACCATGATAAATTGCAACTATTTGATTATTTAAGATTCCAATATAATGACCAAGGCCTTAGCTTCAATGGCCTTGAGCCCTTGGCTCTTCCAAGAAAGTTGTTTTCATCTTCAATTTCTATATGCACAATAAACCACAATAGTATAAGATGTCAGTAGATAAATATCCAAAAATATTTGTCTATAATGCATAACATACTCTAATATAAATCACAATGGATGTCTTAGAATCATCTTTCATACCTTAGAGTTTTCATCTTGCTCAAGAAAACTATCATCATGTAGATTTATTGAACTTTTTGGTTTCTCCTCTAATGGAGACTTCAATTTCTCTTCGTACCCCATGTTATCAATACCAAGTCTGTTGAATTCGTAAGTACTCTTCCTCTATAGGTATCCCCCCCTTTTCATATTCCACGATCTGATTAATACAAGAATGCAAGGCTACATAATTGTCTTGAAAATCCTCTCCCTCAACATCAAGAGTTGCTAGCAATTCCTCTTCATAACCCATAAAATTCTTATCATTTTGACCCCATGCAACAAGGATTGCCAAGCAGTAATCTTCTTTAAGATCAATGAATATCATTTAGCAATACATATCTATTTTTGTTGATGAGATAACTGGGAAATATTGGGACACATTCAAGAGGACCTGTTTCAATCTCTGCACTCAATTCTATCTCCTTTTCTTCCACTTTTGTAATGTTCTCACTTCTAAACAAAGCAACATTGAATCCATGCAATAACTAGTTCTCAATATCCTCCTAAAACATTTTGCCCTTCTCTTCAACTTCTTTGTCTTTGCATGCAATATCCTCTATCTTCTTCTCTTGTATTGTATCTAAAGAACAACCATCCATATATTGAAGATATACAAGAAATCCAATATCCTTCTATAAAAGAAGACATTGTTGTTGATCCTGATGAAAAGGGAAATCTACTTTCCACTTCTTAAATTCTTTATCAATAAGGCTAAACCTTGTTTATAAAGTTGTTCTAGCAGCATTGGAAGCTTCCATTACATCGCTATAATGGACATATCCCTCAATCTCTAGGCCTTCCACATGTCTATCTTCAAGATCATTCAAAAGCTCTTGCAAATCAAAGGGAACATTGTGCATATCTCTTATGTAAATAAATCTAGATAAATTTCCAGTTGCATGAAGAAAATCAAACAGCTTTTCATCACATGTATCCTCCAAATCCTCCTCCTGCATTCCCTTTAAAGACAACTTCCTTTTAGTCATCCTGATTACTCACAAAGGAAAATCCACAAAAAAAAAAGGGACATAATATACAAATCTACATTTGCTCATATCCAGTAGACTAAAGAAAGATTGCTTAAAAATTTAGTCAAAACCTCTAAGGCACTACTTTTGTAATTTGACAAATTTAACGTGTTTGTTATGTAATATATTAAGAAATACAAGATGAATGAAATGAATTAAAACTTTATGTAGCAAAGAAAGCATGAAATTCCAACTCTCATAGATCAAACTTTGTTTAGCATTCACGACTCATGAAACACGAAAATAATGATTCAGACCACCTCATAGTTCACACAATCGCATTTCACACATCACCTATACCAAAAAATTGACGAATTCACGTTTTATATATCCAAAAAATTTGAACAAACAATTTGTGTCAAGAACATCAAAACCCCATCGTTTAACATGTATACCAGACCAATAATGATAGAAAAACAAAGTAAAACCATTACAGAATTTCTCTTTCTCCTCTTAAACCAACTAACATCTTCAACGCCTTGAAATTTAGGATTACAGAGAAAAATGATAAGAAAATTTTGATACCTAATATTTGTAGGCCTTTCTCTTGAGAATAAATGGTTTCTTGTAATAATATGCTTGGTTTGGCTTGTGATGCTTGCAAGATAAATAGTTGGTCGAAGAAAAGACAAGATACATGAAAGAAATAGTAACCAAAACCCGAACCTGAGTGTTCATATATATATATGGCAATGATCACTGCACGTCTGATCAAAAAGTACGCTGCACTAATTCGGAGGAGGTGCGCTTTAAATGAAAAATAAAATGGTAAAAACTTAAAAATTAGAGTCATAAAAGTGCTATCATGACGAAAAAGTAAGTGTCACATTGGTAGGTGAATTGGGTAGTCGGCCTCTAACAACCCCCAAGACAACACCGTAGGATAAAGACCAAGGATCTCACCTCAACAAGACCCACGAGACGGCACCACTAAAAACATGATAAAAAATTCCCAATCACTCACTCCTCATTGAGACTTCAACTCAACACTTAAATGGTTCAAACCTTCAAGCTCAGATTTTACCACTTTTAGAGAGAATCTGACATTGAAACAACCATGGTAGAGATTTTGACAACAAGAGCTTTTAGATTTACAGAACTCCTATTTTTTAGGGATGGCAACCCCACGCAACAAACCGCCCCACAAAGTGTGATTGCTTCAAGTAGCACAAAATCTGTTGTAGACCCTCTCTGCTCTTCTTTCCTTAGAGCACACATAAATACAAACCAAATACCCAAGTAATCAAAGCTTTACATGGCTAATTCCCATGCCCATTCAATAGCTACAAGCATTTCACTGTTGTAGACATTCCATCTACATCAAAACCAAGTTTACACTAATATATCAATGGATAATCATGATGACTTCCATGGGAAACCGAGTTGGTGTTGTAGAAGCTGCTGAATTCACCTATTTCCTCATAGAGCACATAAATTGCTTCATGAAGCGTTACACAAAACAATTCATAACTTTTTAATTAGACCTCCGATTGCTAAGCTTCAAAAAGGAAAGTTGTAGCTCTCTTTCCAGTTTATAATTCTCTAGGCAACTCAGAGCCAAATTGTTTGATTTGCTGCCCTGAAACAGCTCTGCACAGTCTGCAGTCATAAATTTTTGCATGCTCTAAACATCTACCCATAATACATATTTTGTGCCTCATACCCAGTTTCAAATGTAGAGGCCCCTCACTTCCATTCTTCTATGCTGATGGGAAGCCTCACTCAACAATTAACGTGCATCACTCTCAACAGGATGAAGAACAACCCTCCGATGTCTTTCACTCATATCCATACATCAAAACTGATCTACAAACTCTCTGCTCCACCAAGTAGTAGAAGAAAACCAAACAAAGGAAGACTCCTATTACCATCATCTGAAAACTGAGAACTCGCATCAACCCATCGACTGTAGCCCTACCATCCTGCTCCACAGCTTCAATAACTTCAGCTTCACGGTCTCTTTCTTCTGACGATTTGTTCTTCTTCTTCTTAGTTTTAGATTTCTCCCTTCTTCAACCTACAAGTTTTTGCTTTTTCCCTTTATTTTTCAAGTTGCCCCTTGCTCCCCCTTAAGCTAGATAGCAAACATGACCCTTGCCACATAAAATTCCACTCGACTCAAAATCGAAAACAAGAACACATTTTCTTCTCTTCCTGCATGAAGCGCATGTCTCAAAATTGAGATATCTCAACCACGTATGAACATGCATGGTACCACTTGGGATTTCCATTTATAAACCCGACTCCCGCTACTATTGGCACATGTTAGAAAGACAAAAAAATGATATTTACATGTGTTACCCCCCTTGACTTCATGAAGCATCATGTTCCCAATCTCTCATTTTCACTCACCAACATGGCACAACTTCCTAGGAAAAACGGTCTGCAATCGCACGTGTGAAATTAACTACGCATTATAGCAGCCATACGTGTAAACCAACCTCCTTATAAACCCAATTTTTGAATCGCAAAAGAGTTTTTTCAAAGACAAAGCCCTCTCTATGCTCAATCACACCAACACAACGCTAATTTGATCGCAATACAAAATCATTCTTCCACGCAAGGCTACTAAAGAAGGTTTCATCGCCCAACATACGCACTGAACCCTCAAGAATGTAAGTTTTTTGCCAAAGTATGAGTAAGCTCTGAATCACTTGAACAGTCCTAATCATCCCCAAAATTGCCAAACGTATGAAATGCGATGGGTGCTAGGTTTCTCTTATCCATGTGAGGCTTCCTCACGTTTCATATGACTAAGGCCTCCATTGTTTCTATTGTGACGATGGGTGTAAGCTTTCTCTTGTCCATGTTAGCCATACTCGTGTTTCATATGTCATGCACATGCACATGCACATGTAGTTTATAGAACTTTGAATATCCTCTATGACATTTAACTTTAAGCTTCAAGTAAATAAATGAGTTGAAGTGAAAGAATCTCTTTGAATCTTCCAAATTCATGTGTGTCTGTTGTTAAAACTTTTTTTTAAAAAAATCAATGAAGAAGGATAGAGATGGTTAGGGTAAATATTGTTGCCCTAAAACTAGTCTAAAAGCTTAGTGGAATAATAAAGATTCAAATATAAATTCCTTGAAATATAAATTTTGTTACCTGATAGAAAATGTTGGTAGAAGGTACTAGGTGAAGATTCCTTGTAGAATAGACGTGTTGAATATTTGTATGTCATTTTCGAATCTTATAACTTTTAAGGACCTTTACAAGAGAGAAGTATTATCATCCAATCATAGAGCTTTAAAGTAATTGGATACCACATATTGTTCTTTGAATGTTATAGCATGAACATGCATGTATGAAATGCAATGGGTGTTAGGTTTCTCTTGTCCATGTGAGGCCTCCTCGCGTTTCATACGACTAAGGCCTGTATTGTTTCTATGTGATGCATGAAACGCAATTGGTGTTATGTTCTCTTTTCCGTGTGAGGCCTCCTCACATTTCATACGACTTGGGCCTGCATTTTTTACCTTGTGTCGTATGAAACGTGATATGGTGTTAAGTTCCCTAGTCAAAAAGGCCTCCTTATGTTTCATACGTCTTGTGCATTGTTTGATTGAAATTAAATTTAGACTATGTGATTAGTGTTTGCTTGGTACTTAGTAATTGTAGATAAATTGATATGAGAGATTTGGATATCTTTCCTAATTTTTTGTATTATTATTATTTTTGGATGTTTCAGATGGCTAGAACTAAGGCCACTGCAAGAAAGCAGAAAGTTGATCCTAGAGGTCTTGCTTCAAAGATCCATCAGTCCTCCAAGCCTTCCAAACTTACAAGGAAATCAAAGCCAAGAAGAAGGTTATCACAGCATGTGAGGTGCCTAAGGAGATTAGAAGTGCAATGAAGGCTTTGAATAATGCAATTCCAAAGTTGTCTTTTCAAAGACTTGTTAGAGAAATTTGTGACAAGCATAGTCTACATAGTTTTAGATGGACTAGGCCAGGTCTCAACTGTATTTAGGAGGCTACATAGGATTTTTTGATTGAGTTTTTCCAAGAGTCTTATATCTGTGTTACTCATGCACATAGGCTTACACTTATGGATAAAGACATGATAATTCTTAGGAGATTGAGATACAGGTTTTCAAAGGTCCTTGAGCGAGTCCCTCTTTCTGATGTGAAGGCTTTCAAATTTTAAATGTGCCTCCATATAGAAAGAAGAAAAATGATCATGGTCTGAAGGTTGAAGATGTTACGTATGTAAAGGACACAAGACAACATGAGAAAGAGGAAAAGGACACAGTAGAGTAGGGAGATTAATGGAGGGATTATAAAAGAAAGAAGAAAGAAGAAAAGGAAGCAAAACAACTCCCATCTTTTGAAGAGGAGTTATCTACCCTTCTTGAAAGGGATGGCCCTAAGGGCTTCAACGTTTGTTGCTTTTTACTTGGTGATATTAATAAAAGATCCGATATGGTATTTTTGGACTCTCATTGTGTTCAAATTCTCAAGAATAAAGTGAGAGAAGTAAATGACTTGATTTTTCTTGCTGGGATAAGGTATAGTACACCAAAATTTGTTTTTACTCACCATAGTTTTCTAGCAATAGACTTTCATGTTGATGCTTACTATCTCCATTCCTTTGCTAGGTGTGTAATGCATGAGCTCCCCTTTGATATACAACAAAAGTTTGAGGTTCTTGATCCATCTATCTCATACTATATGAGGAGTCAGCTTGATGTAAGTGCTTTTGACCATTGGATCAATTCAATTGACTTCAAATCTTTGGAGCTTCCTCTAATTCCAAAGTAAGTATTTTGATATTTTGTTAGATTTTATGAGATCTTGTTTTACTAGATTACTGAAATATTTTTGTTTTCAGTTCTCATTGGAGCCTAATTGGAATAGACTGTGTGGAGAGGCAATATTTCCTCATCAATTCTATAAAAGGAAGCCATGGAAACAAGTTGTAAGTTATATAATCTAAGGTCTCCTTGATATTTTGATCTTTTTGTTGCAAGTACTCTAAATATTTTGATCTTTCTTTTGTAATAACTCTAAATTTTATTAGCTTTTTGATACAAAGTTGTAAAAAGATTGATTGAAGTGCTAGAGAAAAGGCCTCCCATGCCTTCTGACTTACTTGCAACAATGCAATATAGACAAGTTGCAGTAAGGTCTTGATTAATATGGTTGGAACATACTAAGAAAATGTATTCTAAAAACTAACATAAACAAGTTTCATAGTTTTACTTTATATTGTTGATTCTAGTGTCCTCATCAGGATAATAGTTACTCTTGTGGCAAGAGAGCAATTGTAAATGCCAGAAGATTAGTTTAGTTTATTTATCTCAATGATGATGAACTTATAAAGGTAATGTGAAATATACTAAACTTTAAGATAGAGTTTTATTACAAAAATAGTCCATTGTAAAAAATAACAATGAACTAAAAATATTTTCTTACAAATGTACGACAATTTACAAGGGATTGCTATACAAGTGAGCACGTTTGCTATATAAGAGTAAATCTCATGAAGTACATAATGGCCAATTGTATACAACCGACAAGAATGGACAATAGTGGGGGCTTGGACATTGAAGGAGAGGAGGTGGATGTAACTACAGTAGGTGAAGCTATGCCTTCAACACCCAAGGCAACCAAAGCATCAAAGATAGGCAAAAGGACTCCTAGAAAGGATGTCCCTTCTCCTAAGAAAAGTTCTCAAAAAAAGTAGCTTTGCCTCACATTGTAAGCCCTTATGTATAAGCCATGGAGATGGCTGACAAAAAATTGTACATGTATTTTATATTGATAGTAAAGAAAAATTTTCTTTAATATCCTTGCATTGTATATTCTTCTCTCTCCTCGTTGATATCTATAAAAAAAAATTGTTATAAATGTTTATTAATCAATAAGTGAAATCAGATATACACCTAAGTGGATATAATATGAAATAAAAACTTACTCATTTGTTATTAAGTTGGATCACAAATGAGTATGGTAGTTCAATATCTTCATTCTGTAAATCCATCCTCACTTGATGTAGCATACATGATGATCTAACCTTTAGGATTGCAATAATGCCCTCATTGTACTAAACATCAAGATCCACTATAGGATATTTGCTAAAATTATCAAGATTTTGGTCTAAAAGCAACTAGACTACTGCCAACATAATGACATCTACTATTATAAAAGCTAAGGATGAAATTTTGAGTAGCAATCATATATTTACAAGCTATAGAGTCTTGATCTATCTTACATATAATTTTCACTTCTATCCTAGTGTCCAATCCCGCATCAACAAATTGTATAACATGATCATATGTCAGTCATACCGATGCAAATAGCAACGCTAATAACGACGCTTTGCGACACATTTTGCGATGCTAATAGCGATGCGTACAGTGAATTTGCGACGCTAATAGCGACGGTAATAGGGGGGAAAAATTTGGTGGCAGTGCAGTTGCCCTGCCACATATAGCACTATGTGCTTTATTTGGACCATACAAAATAGTTTCAGTAATGTGTACAATAGTCGTGTAAATAAAAGCAAAGTGTACTTAAATCATAACAATGATACATGAAATAAATACATGATAGCATAATAAAAGCAACCGATACAATCATGACAAGATACTGCTACTACATAGAAAATGTCTACACAGATCACGTGCCCAAAAAAGAAGAGTATGTGAGCTCCAAGGATCCAAGGGTGAGCTATAGATCCTCGCCATCCAAAACCTCGTCCCACCGCAAAGGAGCATCGAACGGACTCTGCAAGAAAAGAAACAACGACACATCAATCCACCATACAATAATGCATTTTAATTAAACTTAGTAACTACGGACAAGAAAGATGAGTAACTTACAGGGCCACCACATCCATACAATCGTTTGATCAATACAGTGAGACCGTGTATCTCAACATATCGAGTCTCAAGGCCAGTGGGATCGCGGTTTGTAATGGAGTGCTACAAAGAAAACAAAATACAACTGTTAGAAACACGATTTTCAGTACAAAGGATATTGTAAAAAAATAAGCAAGTTGAACAAAAAAAAGCTTACAAAGTCCTCCAGATATGTCCTGTGGCCACCACTCCCAAGATGATGGACCACTCCCGCCTCTAGTCATGCCCTCGCTACCTCGCGCTATTGTCTCCAACGTCTTGGAGAATTTGTATCCTCCTCCCTGAGCCGGCGCCAATTATCCGCATCTAGCCACTCGGGCTTTGAAGCCCCACTCTTGAGTGCCTTGCGTGCATCCGATCGTTTGTGTGACATGTATGCACACATACACTCTATCATCCAGCATGTAGAAAACCTACCTGCTGTGGCTGGTACCGGAAACTCCTCATGCAAGGATGCTACAATGTAGTCCTTGCTCCCCTCCGGTATGTTCTTCCAATGATCCAAGACGTTGTGCCGAAAAACTTGTTGGCACAACTCTCTCATGCGAGCCATCACCCTCCTCCTCTCATTATTCATGATGATGGCTCCTGACCTATCATCTATAAGGTAGGCATACCCCTTTGGGGTATGCGTAAGATGGGTCCTCTTCCACCTGCGACTACGCTCCTGGGCATATCCAGGAGACACTTGTACATCTGGCGTACCTACCGAGGTAGTATCTCTCAAAGTATGACCCATAGAGGTGCCACTTGCGGATGAAAGCCGGAGTGATTGGAGTAGACGTCCCCACAGGTGTGACAAATCCTGGAGGTGACGCAGTTCCAGCAGAACGACGAGACAGAAACACTGTGTCGGTATACCTCCACAACAACCACCTGAGCCACGCTCTCTTGAACCACCATGAGAGCGAGAAGTAGCACCTGTATCCCGAGTCGACCGTAGGCTCAGTGCATCTAGATCTTTGCAGCATCCCCCTGAACCACTCCCTCCATATCTAGACCAAGTCTGCAGTGTCGACCTCATCTGCAGGAAACTGAAGCATCAGAGCGCGCTAGAGTAGATCTCATAGAGCGGCTTGATGGTGTCCAAGACAAATCCTGGTCTGCCAAATCTCTGAATCTTGCCATCTGATCTAAAGACATACGCATGAAGATCTCCTGTAGCTCCTCGTCGCTCATCCCTCGACTCATCGTGATGATCTAAATATCTACAAAGGTCACCTGCACATACAAAAATTGATGTTAGCATAATCAATATAAATCATACAAAGCATGATAATATAAATCTTAAAAAAATTATATTACTTAAAATGCATATCTTATGTACCCTTATAAGTGATTCGTCAACGAATTGAGTAGGTGGATGCTCCCAAGTATGAAGTACCCTATGGTCCCAGGTCAATATCCTAACATAACTCCGCATACAATGGAAGGTTGATAGACATGTCACCACAAAAGGATGAGTCCACCTCGTTCTCAAAGAATTCTTGGACTCCTATATTTCCATCATTCTTACCTGATGTTGGCTCCTCTATATGTTCCAAGCTTTTGGTAGCCTCCACCCCTTGCAATATCGACCCCTCTATTTGCATATTGTCCTCATCTATGCTCGGAACATCGCTTTGATCAGATACTCTCACACTTTGGGGAGCTGAAGGTATAACATACCACCATTGAGGTTGTCGAGGGTTTGGATAGAAAATTACATGTTCATAATCACGTACAATAGAGATTTAACTATTGTGACATGTACCATGTCGTAATACAATTAAAAAACATATGAGTTCATGCACCTGTTCACAGTGGGTCGACAACACAAACAAGTCGCACAAATCAGTCCATTTTTTTTCGAAATCTATTTTAAAAAATCCAGATGGACCTTGTCGAACTATTACTCTAGCTCCTTCAAGTACCACTTTGAACCACTGCACATCGAATAGGATCATAGAGAAGTTATGGTAATCCACCATGACAATACTTTGGAAGTTCCAAAAATACTCCATCTCATCTATAATCATATTTGGATCCGTTGCTCGTCGTCTGCTGTCTTGCTCGAACCTTGCCATGATACCATAATCTATTGTAGAGCACATTTTGTCAATACGCTCCATGCGGAAATGTCGTCCACGCGACCACGCCACACTATATATTTTTAAATACTGTACATTGAAACACTCAATTAGTTGTCGCATATAAAATATAGATACGACAAATCCTAAACACGTCATCACCTTTGGACTACATCCCCTCTAGAATTCCCACTCGGTTGAGACCTCCGCCCCTTCGCGAGACGCTGCGGTCAAAGCTCCATGCAATCATAGCGTTGACATAAACCATGGCATCTCCTCCATGCCCTCGTGATATTGAATTGGTCAATGGCACGTACTATGTCAAAATTCAAATCGCACTTCCTCTCGATCTTTCCTAGCTTGCTGGTACTTAGAGAGCCACATCTCCATAGAGGCATGGTGCAACATACAAAAGCGATTCACTTTCTCATCCATTGCAGCATCCATTCTTTTTTCTACCCCATTTCCAACCACCACATCTCTGGTCAATCTATCATTGTCCTTCAACGACCATAGCATACTATTGTCTAAATCCACCGTTGGTAGCCATTGTGAAATATGCACTAGCGCCTTAGACACCAACCAACCTTCAGCCATGCTACCTTCTGGCCGAGCTCGTTGTCACACAAATCCTTTTAGGGTTTTCATGAAGTGCTTCAAGAAGAACATCCATCGCGTATGGATAGGTCCAGCAATCTCCACTTCATCTACAAAATGCACAAGAAGGTGGATTTGTATCATAAGCATGCTGGTAGGCAGGTATTTCTCAAAGAGACAGACCGTCTCCACTATCCCCACTTTGCGGATTCAATAAAGGACTTCTTAATCTCCTTCTGTGAGATCCATTGCACTAAAGTCGATAACCTGTAAATCACCCCGCATATTTCTGGAGTAAGGCATCTTGCTATCGCGATCGGTAGTACAAACTGCCACAAACGAGGAAGCATTATGAACAACGAATACATTCCAAATAGCAAAATATGCAGGCCACTTACAATCCATTTATAGTACAAACCTGACATATCTGATGCCAATCATGGGATTCTAGCCCTGATAATTGGTCATCTTTAGAGAACACGAACCTGAGAGAATGCATCATATCCATCGGAGTGTGGATAGACTTGACTATTTTGCTTCACAATGCGCTCTTCTTTAGTGGACAAAACCCAGGGAGCACGAGGTAGCTGCAAGCGACCATCAGCACTCGACTGCAGTCAAAGTGCCTCCATCTTGCCTACCTCCTTCAAATCCATTCGTGCCCCTACAGTGTCTCTCTTTCCTGTGATGTAGTCTCATAGCAAGTTGCCCATGTTCTTGAAAATATGCATGGGATCCAACAAGTGGTTGATCTGTAAGTGGGTCTAATATGATAACTCATAGAAAACTGAGAACTGTCACATTCCGTTTGGATGTGACTCCGTGTGGACCATTTTCAGCTCGTACCATCTTTGGGCATTCATACGTGCTGCAGGTCATCCTAGAAAACCTTTCCTGAGTTTGTGACCCCCTGGCAAGAAAGTGGCATGTCCTTGATATACCATCTTCTTCATGGTTTGTGACCTTCGGGGGTCTAAGTGTGGCCCACACAATGGACATGCATACATGCATGATAACTTGAGGTAACCAGACCTGTCCCAACACCTCTATCCAGTAAATACAAACTTGAACGAGCTATGATAGATATTAGCACTCTCCGAATCCCAAAAAGTCATGTATGGTCCACATGAGAATGGCTCGAATATTGGCGAACTATTGACCATCGCGCTTGCTCATATCTTGCATGGTGACCCCCTCCTCCCACAAAATCTTAAGCTCATTGAGTAATGGATGAAGATACACGTCCATATTTTTGACTTTGTAGCTGTCGGGAATGAGCAAGCTAAGGATAAGATGTCCTTTGTTCGTAGAAAGCCATGGAGGGATATTGTAGTTGACAAGGACTATAGGCCACACACTGTAAGAACTTGAGCGTAGACTGAATGGGTTCACGCCATCCATAGCAAGACCTAGTCGAAGATTCCTTGGCTCTCAAGAAAAGCCTGGGAAGGTAGAGTCAATGTGGCTCCATGCGCATGAATCCGCTGATATTCGTTGAACTCCATCTATGGACCTATTCTATTGCATGCTACATTATCAATCTTGTCATGCTTGCTAGATGTATGAAATATGTGGTTTATGCAGGGGATAAGAGAAAAGTATCTAAGAACTTTTTGAGGGATGGTTTTCCCTTGCAAATCCTATCGATACCTGTGAGAACCACACTTTGGACATGTCTTCATAGTCTTGTATTCTCCTTGAAACAGTATGCAATCATTGATACATGCATGGATGCTGTTGTAGTCCATGCCAAGCTTTCGTAAAGCATATCGTGCATCATCACGAGACTCAGGCATGGTATTTGAAAGTGATAATATATGATACTTCAGTAACCTTAAAAAAATCATAAAACACCTTGAAAAAGCACAATTGTTTTTAATGATAGTGTCGAAAAGAAATCAACAAAGCATACGTACATGGTACCTAAACAACTCGGTCACACTTGCATCACTCCTCCCATATTTTGCTTGCACACTTAGGAGTGCACGCAGTGTCTTCAGGTGAGATACTCGGAACCCATCATATAATGGTATGGATGCATTCATCATATAACGGTGTAGATTGGGTAGTACCTTCCAAGTGGTGGATTGGCTCAGGCACTCCACCCATCGCACGACCATGAACTCTTCTAACTAGCCGCAAAGGATACACTCCTCCTTGGGACAAGACGTCACCTCCCTGGATAGAAAATTTGCTAGCCACACCCAATGTTTTTGTATATGGTATTCAATTAGCTTGTGAATATAATTCATGATTGATATACACTTTTCTTACCATTTTCTCAAAATCTTAGATCACCTGATCAATGATCTCAGATTGAAACTCGCTGAAGCATCGTACGTGTTCTATAGACAATCGACGTTTTCGTCTAACTGCCAGCTTACATTGAGAGCAAGGACATGAGACACACTAATTAAGATACGTCTCGTAATCTTGAACATCACGGCCTTCATCGTTTTCCATTTGGTCTACGTTACGATAAACCATTTTTTTTTGTTATCATTCTTATTTTCTTTCTTAAATTGTTTGAGAAAGGATTTCTTCTCTTATAACTCAGCAAAATTAACGTATGTAAAGTCTCCACCGACCCACAAATTAGCGTATGTCAGAGCATTTCTCGTCTCTTGGTATTGCACCACACCTCACCGGACCTCTCCACCACTCTCTCTTTGTTTTTAATCCATTCATTCTCTTCTCTACTTCCATCTCTCTCTCTCTCTTTCTCTTTCTTTATTATCTTGTATGTTTATTCCCTCTTTCTCGTTCCTTCTTCATTTTTCTCTTCCTCTCCCTCTCTCATTTCCTTTAACAAAACATCTCTCTCTCTCTCTCTCTAGTGCTACCACTACCACTACAATAAACAAGAAAAGAAGAAAAAACACTACTACTACTACTATAAACAAGAAAATGAAAAAAAAAACAACAATAACAACAACTACTACTACTACAAACAAGAAAACTAAACAACAATAAACAAGAAATTAAAAAAAAAAACTACTACTACTACTACAACAAACAAGAAAACTACTATTACTACTACTACTACTACTACAATCACGACTACAACAACTACGACCATGACTACAACTACCACAACAACAACAAACAAGAAAAGAAGAAATTAAACAACAACTACTACTACTATCACTACCACTACCACTACTACCACAACAACAACAAACAAGAAAATAAGAAATTAAACAATAACCACTACCACTACCACCACAACAACAACAAATAAGAAAAAAAGAAAAGAAAAAATAAAATGACAACAATAACAACAACCTCTCCCTCCCTCTCTCTCCCCCCCTTCCTCCCTCTCCCTCTCTTTCTCTCTTTCCCTATTATGTTTAATGTTTTCTCCCTCTCTCTCTCGTTCCTTCTTTCCTTTTCTCTCTTCCTCTCCCTCTCTCATTTCCTCTCTTTCTCTCTCAATACACATGATTTTTAACAAAAAAAGTTAAAAAAAGGAGAAAAAACAAAAACAAAGCAAGAGGGAACAATGCACTCACTGCAAAGGCCCAAGGATAGATTCAGCTGCTCCTCTTTGTGACGGCGGCTTCTCTTCACCTTCCGTACACTTCCTCCTCTTCTTCGCAAATGGCAGCGGTGGTGGTGATAAGCTTTCATTCTCCCTCTTTCTCTCCCTCTCCCTCTCAAATGCAAGATGGAGTTTGCTCTCCCTTTCACTCTCTCTTTCGTTCGTTCACGCAAAATAACGCATCGGGTCTCGGCCCGCATTTTTTCATCTGAGCACCATCTCTATTTGCGTCGCATTTGTGATAGCGACATTGCTATTTTGCATCGGAAAGCGCCGTCGCTATGCCTCCATATCCTTGTAGTGTCACATCAATAATAGACTCGACTGGTTGCCATTCCTCAAGATTAGAGGGATAGACATCTACAAGACAAATGGACAAATGTTATAATGGAAAACCTTAAACCAGGTTTAAGAAAAGAAAGTCTTTAAGAATCAAATCCTTACAATTTTGTTTATGCATTGGAAGATTTGAACTTACAGGTTCCAAATATAGCTCTCTATGCATAGACACATGTTATAGAGCTCTCATATCTTTGCCTTTTCTCACGTTTTGCTTGTTGCATGGTGATCCAACTGCCTTTGCTAATGATTGTAGGAATCTATCTTCCATCTTTTTGGAATGAGTTAAACACTGATATGGATGTGATTTGGGAGCTTGAACACCTTGTTGAAGGTCAAATTTTTGTATCCATAGCTAGCACGCACACGCACACACACACACACACACACACACACACACACACACACACACACACACACACACACACACACACACACACACACACACACACACACACACACACACACACACAGGACTAGGCTACCACAAAGGAGGGAAAAACACAAGAGGGACAAAAGAAAGGAGGGAAAAAATGATGTGCTAAGCTTTTTACTAATTTGAATTTGAGTAAACCTGTCATTATCATTAATTCAAACATATCATTAAATAAAAGTGGTCAAGATTCTATATCATTAATGCAAAGAATGTCATAATCACAAGTATGAGAGGCTAAAAATAGATATTGATAATACAAATTCGTAATATTATTATATATGTATCTTTTTGTAAAATAAAAATAATTTTTCGTCTTTTTTAAAATAGAAGTTCCGTTACGGAGGCTTTGCTCCTATTGGTCTAGAGCATTCTCTTTCTATCTCCTAAAATGCATTTTTGAGACCTCAAAACTCCCCTAATGAGAAACCATAATAGTCTCCAATTCATGTGAGTACAATCCTTGGGATATCACAATCAGACACAAACATAGTAGCTTGCCATTTGCCCCCTCCCCCCCACATACTCATAATTAGCCCCTCTACAAGTCATGACCTTCTTTGCAATCCATCCGCAAAAGTCGAATATTTTTCCATAGTAGTTTACTTCACTATAGCAAAGTTGTGTGCTAAAAAGATGGCTTTTCTTGGAGCTTGAGAGATTACTTGAAGTAGGTATTTTGTATAGCTCATAGTACATAAATTGAAAACATGTATCACTAAGTTCTATATGAAAGATGCAAACTCAGCTAGATTCAAGAAAGCATAAGAGAAGAATTTTATATTGAGGATATAGACTTGGTTAGTCAAAGGACTTTCTTGGAGTGGATGACTAAGCCTAATATGGTGCACAAATCAGATATTGTATGTGTATGTAGTGAGCACTAGAAGGTCCTCAAGAACAAAGAACTCTACTTTAAGCTCAAAATTCAAGAGAATAGACTTGCACGACATGAGGCAAAAAGACCAATTGGGTGTAATCTCCCCCCATGCCTTGTGTGAGCGCTCCACAAAGCATGTATTTATTAATTTATTCATCTCCAAGCTCAAAAATAGACTAAGTTTACAATTAGCAAGCTTTAGCTTTTGTGTTTGCTTTTGTACAAATAAAAAATAAAGCGGTTGGACGACCCAAGAGTCGAGCAGTATCCAAATACGATGTCCAATAATAAATATTTAAACTGTGCGCCATGCATATACAAAATAATAAATATATGTCAAAAACTTCAATAAATAAGCGTGCCAAAATAAATATTAGTGCCACGCCTAAGATGCGCGCCCATAAAAAATGATACTTTCTTCTAAATAACTTGAATACACACTATTGCCCAGTGCTTCCCAGCACCACCGCCGCCTACTTTACACATCAATTGAAGTATTCACAATTGTTAGAAGATAATTAAATTAAATTGAAAAAAGTGAATACTTAGCAGTCTCTTCAGATACAAAATAAATAAATAGGTTGGAACTCTATCATAATATTAATTTAATACGAGTGTGCACTCTAAACTCATAAACGTCCATTAATTTAAATATGTATTTTGCGAAATCACCTGCTATGGAATCACCCACTTGCACATTAAATTAATGTGACACAAAAAAAGGACAGATGACCCTCGTCAACTTTTTGCACAAAGAATCCACCTTATGTACGAGCCTCGGCATATAAATATAATTTTACGAAATCCACCACAAAACCTCACAGAATCCACTGTGGAATATGCCTCCAGGCATCATACCCCTGGGGTGGGATAGCAATTGTCCTTAATTGCCATTAGCTCAATGTGGAGTGAGCAGTGAGGGGTAAGCACTTAGGTCACGAGCATGCATCTATTGGGCCTCTTCAACATGATGATTTTAAACTTTACCAAATATCTTGAATATCTATGGCCAGTACTAGTGGTCATATAATCAATGTCTAAAATGGTTTCAGGTTCAAGGATTTTAGTTTGTTCTTCTAACAAAGGAGGATTTTCATAGACAGGGTGGACAGGTAATTGACCTTTGAAAGGTCGTAACAAACTGATATGAAAAGTATTGTGGATTTTCCAATGTTGGGGTAGTTCTAATTTAAATGCATTATCATTGATTTTGTGAATGATTTTGAAAGGTTCGTAAAATCTAGGAGCTAACTTTACAACAGGGTGTTTCTCAACACTTTGTAATCTTCTCTTTTCAATACGTAACCAAATATAATCATCAACTGTGAAATTCATAGATTTTATTTTCTTATTAGCTTGTTTTGTATATAATTGATGGGCTTTCGCAATCATGTCTTTGACTTCAGTAAAAATAGTAGCATGCATATTGGCAATATCATCAGTAGCTTTAACTTTGTTTGACAATGAGGTAGCATGTGTAGGCAATCTATATCCATAAATGATTTCAAATGGTTCTTTTCGTATAGCTTTATGTGGGGTGTTATTGTATGCAAACTGAAGTAGATGCAAGTGTGTATCCCATGTTTGTGGTTTTGAAATTGTATATACACACAAAAGATCCAAAATTGTACTATTTGTAGCTTCTATTTGCCCATTTTTTTAAAGATGAAATACAAATGAAAAATCAATATTTGTACCTAAATTAGCAAACAAAGTAATCGAAAAATTATTGTAGAATCTAGAATCATGATCTAAAATAATAACTTTTGATAAACCATGGTTAGTGAAAACAATTTTCAAAAACAATTGAGCAGCTTGAGATGCAGTTAGCATTTTCTTGCATGGAATGAAATATGCTTGTTTGCTAAACGTATCTACAATAGTCCAAATCATATCGTGATTAGCTTGAGTGTTAGGTAAACAAGTAATAAAATAAATTGAAATATGTTCCCATGGTCGTTCTGGAATTGGTAAAGGCATTAACAAACCATATTTATTACCATGGTGTCGCTTAATTCTTTGATAAATTAAACATTCAGATACAAAGTTAGAAACATCAGATTCCATCTATGGCCAGTAAATATCTTCAACCACCAATGTACGTTGTCGTGCCACTACGCGCACACCATATAAAAAAAATCTAGAGTGTGGCTTCCTTTTAGATTTAGAGATCCAATGCCACTTTAGACATTGGTATTAGTGTCCATGGTTCAAAATATTAGATTTTTTTGGACAAGTTTTTAGTCAAATTTTGATATTCTAGATATTATCTCTTATAAAAATCCATAAAACTATAGACAAATTCTAGATTAGGAGGACATGTAAAAGAAAGCATGTAGCTTTCAACCAATTTGAGAGGATTTTATGTAATAAAAGAGATTAGCGAAATCATGCGACGCGCGATCGCTGTTTTCAAGCAGTGAATAGCAATCCGAAAGTGGGAGATGAAGGAGTGATCTGGTAGGATTCTAGCCAGGTGTCCTAGTATTTAACCCCTCTTTCGGAGCCATTGAAGGCATCTGATTCACGATCTAAGCAGCATAGAGGAAGGTATTATTTTGTACATGTTTTTGTCTATTAGAGTTATATTTTCTCATAATGGTAAAAGAAACTGACAGGCTTCATCTGTGTTAGTATTCTTTTATATTTTCTAATTCTTTTTGGGAGTATTCTTCTACATCTTCAATCTCTTCAAACCCCTTCTCTTTCGTCTACTCCTCTCCTTGAATCTACCTACATCCTGCTGTCTCTTATCTTCAAGAACTTGGCTTGAAACCTTCAACCCTTCCCTTATCTCTACCATCTCCGAAGTCTAAGCTCTTGAACCCTCATACATTCTTCTCTTGCCAAACCCCTGTGGTGACCTTCAACCCTACGCGCTGTGACATTGGTGAACCCAACGTGAAGGTCGGTGTAAGAGAACTCCAAGATGGGGGATTCTTCAGGAGATACTCTACAACAATTGGTGTGCGTAGGGTTGAAGGTCACCATAGGGGTTTGGCAAGAGAAGAATGTATGGGGGTTCAAGAGCTTAGACTTTAAAGATGGTAGAGATAAGAGAAGGGTTGAAGGTTTCAAGCCAAGTTCTTGAAGATAAGAGACAGCAGGGTGTAGGTAGATTCAAGGAGAGAAGTAGACGGAAGAGAAGGGGTTTGAAGAGATTGAAGATGTAGAAGAATACTCCCAAAAAGAATTAGAAAATATAGAAGAATACTAATAGAGATGAAGCCTGTCAGTTTCTTTCAGCATTATGAGAAAATATAACTCTAATAGACAAAAACGTGTACAAAATAATACATTCCTTTATGTTGCTTAGATCGCCAATCTGATGCCTCCAATGGCTCCGAAAGAGGGGTTAAATACCAGGACACCTGGCCAGAATCCTACCAGATCACTCCTTCTTCATCTCCCACTTTCGGAGTGCTGTTCATTGCTTGAAAATAGCGATCGCGCATCGCACGATTTTGCTAATCTCTTTTTTACATAAAATCCTCTCAAATTGGTTGAAATCTACATGCTTTCTTTTAGATGTCCTCCTAATCTAGAAGTTATCTATAGTTTTATGGATTTTTACAAGAGAGAATATCTAGAATATCAAAAATTGACTAAAAACTTGTCCAAAAAAATTTAATATTTTGAACCATGGACACTAACACTAATGCCTAAAGTGGCATTGACTCTCTAAATCAAAAAGGAAGCCACACTCTAGATTTTTTTACACAATGTGCGCATAGCGGCATAACAACGTAAAGTGAAAATAATACCTCTATGGCCTTGATATGGGGGACAATGAATTTCATGCAATACAAATGATCTAAATGGAACAGTTACACATAACCTTTTCTCATAAAACATAAATCCATCAGCATAAGACAATGAGTCAATTGGAATCCAATTATTTGTAATTTATTTATTCCAATCAGCTTGAAAACTAGGGTCTTGATCATATGTATCTTTCATAGGAATAAGGGAATCAAAATATATCACAAAGATATTATGAATAGTTGGTCTTCTACTCAAGGCATTGGCAATAATATTTTCTTTTTCGGGTTGATATTGGATAAGTGGATGAAAACATTGAATAAAATCAGCCCTTTTAATATGGTGGTCAGAGATTTGTGGCTGACTAAGGAGATGTTTGATACTTTGTTGGTCAGTTTTGATCATGAATTTAGATCCCATTAAATAGTGTTTCTATTGTCGTAAAGCTTGTATTACAGCTAGCAATTCCTTATCATAGGTAGAATACTTGAGTTCAAATGGTTTAAGTTTGCAGCTAGAGTAGGCTATAGGATGTGAATCTTGCATAAGGATAGCTCCTATTCCAGATCCACTAACATCAGTGACTACTAGGAAGAATGGTCTATTAAAGTCAGGTAGTTGCAATACAGGAGCATGTGTTAAGGCATGTTTCAGTAAATCAAAAGACTTTTACTGATTTTCAGACCAACGATACACAATACCTTTCTTTAATAATTTTATCAAAGGTAATGCAAGCAATGAAAAATTTCTCACAAATTTTCTGTAAAAGCTAGCAAGACCTAAGAAAGAACGTAATTCATGTAGATTTTTAAGTATCGGCCAATTCAAAATTGCTTCTATCTTTTAGGATTAACTTTAATACCTTCAGATGAAACAATATGTCCTAAGTATTCAATGTGGGTTTGGAAAAATTCACTCTTTTCAGGATTAGCATATAATTGATTCTCTTTCAATAATTTGAAAACCAATGCTCATTCTCATTTTTACTAAAAATCAATATGTCATCAAAGAAAAAAATGACACAATGTTGATGCTTTAAAAATATGTGATTCATCATATGACTGAATGTGGCTAGTGCATTAGTTAAACCAAAAGACATAACAATGAATTCATAATGTCCAAATTGAGTCCTAAATGCAGTTTTGAAAATATCAGATATGTCTAGTCGTACTTGATGATATCCAGATTTAAGATCTATTTTGCTAAATATTGTAGCCCCTTGTAGTTTATCCATGAGGTCGTCTACCCTAGGGATCGGATATATATTCTTGACAGTGATCTTATTTAGGACACGATAATCAATGCACATCCTATAGGTGTTGTTTTTCTTCTTGACTAATAGGACAGGTGTACCAAAAGGAGAACTACTGGGTCTAATGAGTCCTCGGGTCAACTTGGTTTTGAATTTCTTTCTGTTCAATTTGATTATGTCGATAAGGTGCTTTACATGGTGGTTGAAAACCTAGAATTAAGTCTATTTTATGATCTTGATGATGTGTAGGTGGTAAGCCATGTGGTAAGTCAGCAATAAAACAATCTTTAAATTGTAAAAGAAATTGTGTGTGCCTAGGATGCATCTGATTTTTCTTAACTTCAATTTCATTCACCCATATTAAGTAGGATTTGCTACCTTTTCTTAATGCACATTTACCATGTGTATGACTAAGCAATGGAAAATTATCAAGGGTGTGCATACCATGCAATGTGATTCGTTTTCCATTAGAATGAATCTTCATTGAATGCATGGAATAATCTATATCAGGGTTATATTGATGACGTCAAGGCATTCCTAAGCTAATGTCACTAGATTGCAAAGGCACAACTAAGAAATTTTTGCGCTTGACATAATCACCAATTTTAATTTCTAAATCTTGCACTTCTTGTGTTCCATTGTATCTAGTGCCTAAGAATGCAGCCTTGATGCAATAATGAGTCAAAATAGTATGTAAATTCAATTCTTTGACCAATTTTACAGAAATAAAATCGTGTGTGCTCCCGTCTTTTCTCTACCATGCACAAGACATTTCATTGTTAATAAAGAATGGGGATTTGGCATACCTGGTAAAGTATCTGAAGTAGTACCGATATCGTCATCATCTTCTGTGAAATCTGGCATTTCTTCATGGTCTTCATCTTCAATCGCTCCAAAGTAGTTGATGTGAACAGTTGGCTTTTTGGATTGACAATTCACCGCTAGATGTCTAAGTTGATGGCACTTATAGTAGCAGACTATGATTTTGGCTTTACAAACATTATTGGTAATAGTTGGAAGTTTAGGAATGTTGGGATTTGGCTGGAAAGATGGCTTAGGATTTGGATTTGTGTTTGTTGGTAAAGCAGGGGGTCGTTTCCAAGATTTACAGAATGAAGATGGAACAAAGCGGTTTTGATTGAATCTTTAAAAGTCAGAATTGAATTGCTTTGTACCGAAGTTACTATTATTTGAGATTTGTTGTGATTGCTTCTCTCGTCCTTGAATTTTGTCTTCAACATCATGGGCCAAGGAAATCACATCCTCGAGAGTCGTTGGCTTGAACATGTTCACTTCCGCATAGAAATGACCAAGCAAACCAGACATAAACTTGCACTTATGGGTCGCCTCAGGTACATCTTGAAGCATTTGAAGTTGCAATAAGGCATTCTAGAAACGCTCGATATATTGTGAAATAGGCTCGCAATCTCTTTGTTGTAGAAGATCCCACTGTTTGATTGCTTTTTCGTGGAATTGAGGTGGAAGAAAATTCTACAAAAAATCCTTTTGAAAAGTCTCCCAAGTAGTAGGACAATCAATGCTTTTGTGGACAACAGTCCACCATAGCGATGCTCTGTCCACTAAATAATTAGTGACACACTTGAGTTTGTCTTTTTCGGCATACTATTCTTCATGGAAATAATCATAAAATTGACTAATAAAAGTAAGAACAGTCTTTCTATCGTGTAACCCATTAAAAGTAAGGAATTTGAAATGTATTTTACTTATATCGGCTTCTTTTCGAATAGATTGTGCTTCAACTGTCGCATCGATCGTGCATCGTATAACATTTTCAGGTTTTGGTCTATCTTGATCAGTAGTAGATTGTTGAAGAGTGCCCAATTGAGCTTGCAAAGTTTGACGTGCTCTTCATTTCTTTTGAAAGTGCATCATAATTAGGTCCAATTTTTGCTCCATCATTGGTTCCGATAAATCACCTTCTGCCATAAAATCTTCCATATTTTGATCGGTCATCAAAGGTTCTTCCCGAATGGTCCTCGGCCAGTAGAGACTAGTCCTTCGCGATCCAACAACGCAGCAGGGGGTTCTTCACTTCCAAGAACTTGCTGGTATTGACGGATTGTCCTGGCTATAGAGCCCGCTCGTTCTAGGAGCTTCATCTTTGCGCGAGATGGTAAGCGATTGGAAGCCCTTGATCTCAGCTTTGCTCTGATACCACTGGTGCATAAATCAGATACTATATGCATATTTAAGAAAGTCACTTTGTAAATAAGTTCATCAAGAATATGGCTTCCTTCTTCATGGTTATTTATAAGAAATTCTCTTCTCATTATCCATAAGCCAATGACCTGGCCTGAATCCACAAACAATAACTTATGCAAAAAATTCTTACAAAGATGGTTGAGCATCATAGGAAAGATTGGGATACCAAACTCCTAGCAACGTTGTCGGCTTACCACACATCCTTTAAGGTGGCCACATATCTCACTCCTTACAATCTAGACTTTAAGTCTTGCTTTTCTCTGCTAATATAGTCATCCCAAGGCCAAAAGAACAATAGAGAGGAAGACTCGCAAGTAGCTAGCCAATCAACTACCATTGGTGCTGCAACTACCATCGAGGTGGTCTCAACAACCACCCTAATCATACAGCGCACCTCTACCATGGAAACCATCATCTCAATAGAGTTGTACCCTATGAGAAAACATGGATCTAGAGCATAGCATTGACTATGGAGGACAAAAGTCAATAACAAGTCTCATAGTGACATAGACAAGAAGACAAACTATTGCTCAAGTGAATTAGGTTCCAAGATGTAGGCTTGGACTCATAAACACAATCTTGAGCTAACCATGACAGAGACACAGAATGAAGTACAAAGTACAAAATAGCATATCTTGAAAAGTGAACCGAGTATATGTCTTTATAGCTTTTCAGCTTCTCCACTCTCCTCACTGTGCATATGGGATTTAGGACATCTCTTCCTCAAGCATACATCATTTGTTATTTTTCAACACCCCCCCTCAAATGATGAGTCCCTATACTTGCTGGCTTTTGCCCCCCCCCCTACATGATAACATGGCCCAAGAGACTAGCTCATAGGCAGAGCCTAGTCAAATTAAAGCTTGAGACTTTACATCTTTGGCAAGGGTTTATAAAGTAAATCCACTATGGGAAAATTTTCCTTAGAACAATCTGTCAGACTTGTTGACTGTAGTGGAAGCATCTTCTTCTTCTTCTTCTTCATTCATGAATTGACTTTGGTGGTGGTCATTCTGCATCTGCTATGCTCTTTTCTTGTGAAAACATTCACTGGAAATATGGCCAATCTTACCACAATAAGGACATGTCATCCAACTTTTGTTGTCATTGTTGAATCCTCGACCTCTTCCTTTGGGTCTAGTAGCTCCTTTGGTGTATAGGAGATTTTCCCTTGAGTTGGTCTCTTTTACATCTTTGCTTTTAAATTTGCTTTCTCCATCAAGCACTGAGTGCTCAATGTCTTTGAGTGAGAGACTGGGAACATTACTTAGTGTTGAAACAAGGTTCTCATACGGTTCGTGATTAACACTAGCAAGTAGCACTGCTATTGCCGCATCCTCGTCAATGTTATTTTTAAGAGTTGCTAGCTGAGTTTTAAGGCCCTTGAACGTATTGATGTGTGTAGTCATAAATGAACTATCTTTTACATCCAACTTATAAAACTGCATATGTAATTTTATATTCGAGTTCTTTGCTTGTGTACCAAAGATCTTGTCAAGTTCTTCCCATGCCTTCTTTGCATCCTTGATGCCAGAGATGTGGTGTAATACATCATTTGACAGACCCCATGCAATAATACCTAGAGCTTTGTTGTTCATCTTCTTCCATGCCTTTGTTTTAGGCTAGTCTTCTGCAGCATCTTCTTTCTTGTCATTTGCATCTTCTTCCTCATCTTCAAACAAGTCCCACAAGTCTTTCCACATAAGGTGGTACATGGTCTTCTCCTTCCAAGCATGAAAGCCTTCCCCATTAAAATTTGCTATTTGCTCAAGCTCAACCATTTTTGACCAGCAACAATCAGTTTCAAATAACGAGCAAAGAAGTTGTATCTCAATGTGTCAAGAGACACAAGATGATCAGTGTTTAATAACACTGCATGAGTATCAAGGAGATACTATCTTGGAGCTCAATGTTGGGCATTGATGCTTAATCTTCTTCTTGAAGCTTTTTCTTATTGGCTTGGAGAGAAAATCTTGTTGGAATCTGAGTAGGTTTGATTGGAAAAGTCTTCAGTGAGGAGGAACAGTGAGAAAAAATCAAGTTTTAAAGCTTTAGCTATGGTTGCCAGTTAGGGTTCCAGGATAAGGGCCTGGTTTTTCACTCTGTGTGTGTTGTATACACCATTATCTTCAAAGGTTTTTTGATGAGATGAAAGCTTAGGTACTAGGCTTCAATTTCCCTATGATGGCCTCCTGGATTGCACCTCATGATGCGTGCATAGACGTATGGATTGTCGCAGTATTCTGAATTGCATCATTTTCAGTAAATGCACAATGGCGTATTCTGCAAGGTGTAATGTCATCATCTGATGTGATAGCAAGAAGCGGCTTAAGCTGAAAAGCAACTTTGTTGAAGAAAGCAATAGCTAAAATAGCCTATATGATGAGATCTAAGTGCTCAACTGAAGGTAGGTGCAGTCTGGCTATGGCTGGCAAGTAGGGCAGTGAGAAGAAAGAGTAGAAAATGGAGTTCCAGTTTTGTCCTGAGTTGGTCTGAGCTCAAGCTGAGCTAGATAAGAGTAAAATGAAGCTGGAGGAGTAGTGCCATGCATGTGATACCATGTGAGAAAACATGGATCTAGAGCATGGCAGGAGGACGAAAGTCGGTAACAAGACTCATAGTGACATAGACAAGAAGACAAACTATTGCTCAAGTGAATTAGGTTCCAAGATATAGGCTTGGACTCATAAACACAATCTTGAGCTGACCATGAAAAAGATAGAATGAAGTACAAAGTACAAAAAAACATATCTTGAAAAGTGAACCAAGTACATGTCTTTATAGCTTTTCAGCTTCTCCACTCTCCTCACTGTGCATAAGGGATTTAGGAAATCTCTTCCTGGAGCATACATCATTTGTTATTTTTCAACATACCCTAACATTACCCAATGCCCCTGAACTATGTGGCAGGAAGACTCCACCAATAACAATAGATGTAGTAGCAATTCTCACAATTTGGATGGAAATGGATCAAATGGGACAAGAGAATCAGGTCCTATGGGCCTAGGTTTAACAGTAGTATGTATGAGGAGCTTTAGGAGCAATGCTAGCATCTCCAAGCCTGTCAAGATGCCCTCTTAGACCTATTGGTCCTGGACTCCATCTAGGACCAAATTCAACAAGCAAAAATGGATTATGCATTCCTGCATAGGCAATTGCTGATAGTTATTCACCAATCTTGCCTCAATTTGGAGGTGTTGTAGGAGTTGTAGCCGAGCTTCCAAGTGAAACTATGTGACACCTAGGATGAAGCAAAAGAAATTCCACGCTATACTCATGGATCCTTATTCACAGCTATCATCCCTATCACATTTGGAAGATGATCCAGATGGTGATGCCTAGTTTTAGCCTCCGATGCAACTCACTTTGATGGCTCCTACCTAGTTGACTACTAACCCCAAAGCCACTCCCCCCCTCTTCTTCTTACCCAGCACCTCTCCTTCTACCATAGGCTTAGTAGTAACACTTAGCAAGCAGCTATAACCTTCACTCCAACCCCTAACCTTCACTCCAACCACAACCACAACAAGGCCTCCCACCCAAGTTTGGACATCTGTTGATCTTGACACAATCTCAAAAAAGTGCACCCTAGAAAAGAAGTCCAAGGATGAGTACAGATAAGTAAAAGAGGTTAAGCCTAACATCAAACTACACACTGAAGTGGAGTAGCTCAAAGTTAGATTGATGCAAGAGGCAGAGGTCCTAGCAACCAAGCATATAATGTGCATCTACTCTCCCCAAGATGCTACTAGCCATGCAACATGACAGGATTAAGCATCTAGAGTAGCAATTCATAGTGGAAGGGTGGAGCGCAATCATCTATAGTAGTAGCAATATTGACCTAATTGGTGGCCCAAAAGTATTTTTCATTAAATGACTCAACAAGGTGTTCCTTGAATGAGGCTATGATGTTTTAGCTATTATTAATGATCCATGAATTCAACAAAAAACACATTCTCTTTGGAGCCTTCTAAAGGCACTTAGGTACCTTGAACTTGTGGAAACAAATCTTTTGGATGATGGGTCTTTTGATGTTGTTGTAGATAGTTATGAAAGAGTCTTTTATGTGCTATTATGAGTTCATTTGACTTCTAAAAATTGAGAGGAGACTTATAAAAATTGAGAGGAAGATATAATAGCCCAAGGAATGCATGTGCAAGAACACAATCTATGAAAAGGGTTGTATTGACATCTTCAATAATGGAAGAGCTTTTTTGCACATCAATTGTGTGGAGAAAGGCTACTGTGATTTAGATCAAATTGATATGGGCTAAAACACTTTGGTTGTAACTTCAAAGTGTTTGAAGCTTCTATTTATTGCTATATCATGAATTCAAGGTCTACTTTGAGATCTTAAGAATATTTAATGAGCTTGGTGGTTCTTGATTCATCATAGTGGATCAAGATTTTTCTTGGATAGCATATAGTATCTTGTAGGAGAATTTCATTGAATATATAGCGTCTATTTCGGTCTCTAGCTACTGGAATCCTATCTTATAGTTTCTTTTTCCGATTCCCTATGAGTTGTGTCTTGTCACTAATCCCAATGATATATCTGGTGAACCCAATGTAAAAAGCCATGTCAAGATTGCTAGATGGGAGAACCTTTGAGATTTATGAGAATGTTAGAATCTACTGATGAAATGAGGTATCTTTTGTAGACCTTAAATATGTATATGCTACAATAGCAACAACAACATCAATAGGAATTGCAACAATAGCAAGAGCTTTATCAACAACAAATAATGCAACAGATGCAATTATTGGCTAATGTAGAGCATGCAAATATGGCAACTAATGCTATGGAATTTCTGGATAATGAAAGGAAATTATTTGATTGTAAGAACATCTCCAATTATTTGAAATTATATGATGCATAGATGGACTTCTTCAAGGATTCTACGTATATGATGAGTCAATATTTTGTTCATCTTGTGACTTGCGCATAAAAAATATAGATAAATGAGATCTATGGGTAGGATGCTTAAAGGAAATCATTCAAGAAAGTATTGAAAGAGGAGTATTTATTTGAGGATCTATGTTTGGATACTCTATTGAGAGTTGAATTGACTTATTTTTTGAGTTGATTTATGTTGTTTCTATGAGCTAAATGGTTGATTCTGAGGGTTTATTGATTGATTTGGATGTGTTGGAAAATTTTTGAAGTTTTTTGGGATGGTTTGATTATGATCAAGAAGCTCATGATGGTTTCTAATTGAGATATGATGTGTTGATTAGTTTTGTGATGTACCTATTTGGCTTTGATACGCTTGTTTTGTTTATGTTTTGATCTATTTTCTTTTTGTTTGAGAGGTTAAATTGTTGATGAATGGTTTGAGAAATGATTGAGAGAGAGACTTGGATTGTTTTTAATAGTTTGAGTTGGTTTTGATTTGAGCTATATTGGTTTTATGCCTTCAGTTGACCTTCTATGAATCTTCCATTTTGTTCTGTTTTATTTTGTATGCTTTAGGGAGTGTTTTATTGGATTAATGTTTAGCTTAGGAATGTTTTGCAAACTTGGAAAGAGATGAATGAAAGCTCTTTGAAGCTCAAAGAGGCAGAAGAAGTAGCTGATGAAGACTTGAACTAAAGACTACATTGATAGTGACAATAGTGAGCTCCCAAGTGTCTCTGTAGTGTCTTTGGTGACCTTTCATGTAAAGCATACCTTTTGGGATGGGTATCCATGATCAAGAGAGTATTATTGAGTGTTATTCTTTGTTATTCCAATGTACTATTGAGAGAGAGTATATGTGAGAGAAATGGTGTATGAAAGATAGCCAATCTTTTTGAAGAAATATTGTATCTATATATGAGAGAGATTGAGAAAAAGACTTTGAAGATAATGAAATATGGATACTATGTCATGAATTCTATAGAAAGTTGACCATTCCTTTGTATTCTTTCGGTTCTTGGATGGTTTCTATGAAGAATATGTTGAAGATTTGCTGTGATAAATCTATGGGGGATTCACTATATGATATTGTGTGAAGATTTGTAGTTCTTGGTATTATTTTTCTTATTGTGGTTGATTAAGTATGAAGAATATACTTGTTCGTGTGATAAGATAGATTTTCTTATAGTGGTTTCCCCATTTTCTATTGGGACTTCATGTTTTTTTTGCATAACCGGCAAGACTTCCATCAACAAGCACCAACAAAGGCTAGAAATGGAAGCAATGGTATTGTTGAAGAGGAAGAAAAGAAATGGAAGATTATAGAATTCCTACTACTATTGAAGAATTGGAGATCTTCATTACCAAATACACTTTCTACAAGAAGTTCATTTCTCAATGGCAGAGACATGTCACTATCTTGATATAGGCTCCATGGGACAGATTGATCACAGTGTATTTTGAAGATACAAAAAGTTGTATCACTAAGAGGGAAAGAAAATGAAATCTCTGGCAGTGTATGGACACCCACAACATTAAGGTCTAATGATAGTGTAGCAAGAAACGCAAATCCCACGTCCAAATTTCCATTGCAATAGAAAATCCACAAACAAAAGAACACTAGGTCAATAACTAGCAAAGAGTCGACCTCCTACAAATTTTATAAAAAGAACCTAACACCAATGCATGAAGAAATAAAGGTATGGGGAAATTTATGGGGTTTTTAGATTGGTTTATTTGTTTTGTAATTAATTTTAAATTATTTATTTTGTTTGATTATGACTTTTAGGGTTTTATCTATTTTATTGTTTACTTTATTATGGTTTTTATTTTCATTTTATTTTTTACTTTTTTAATAAATAAAAATAAATATGTAATGTAAGATGATAAAACAAGAAGAAAAATGGTTAGAATTTGTAAAGAAAAATGGTCAAAAAATTGGCAATTTTTTAAAAAAATTTAATATTTTTTAAGAATTTTCTATGGAATTTGCATTTTTTTTCAAAAATTAAATGTGTTTTTTCAATTTGATCTAATGCTCTCAAAATATCCAACATTCTTTTACTATTTTAACATTATTAATTTTTATTTGAATTTTTTATGGGTTTTTATTTCTTTTAGTTTTGCTTTTTTATTAAAATTAACTTTACTTTTTTTGGTTGTTTTTAACATTTTTCAAAATTTAATGAAGAAATATGTGGAAAAAAAACGAGTACCCAGTTGTATTACATGTGAACTGTAAGTGTGCGGCACAATCGAGACCCCACAAACGTCCTTGCGCGTGAATGAGAGCAGAATTGGGATGCACATGAGCCACGAATAGTCCATTCATGAACACAAATGAGTGATTGGAGAGGTGAGAACATGCATGCTTGTTGCACGTGAACAAGGACTAGCCAAAGGAAGGGTGTAGACACATCATCAAGTGAGAGAACCACAATAAGCACACGATCACACAAGGCAAGCATAAATGTGAAAGGATATGCAGGTTTGAGGGGGGAAGAACAATCGAAACAGGGGCTTCCAAGGAAGGAAGGGAGTGGTGTGAACATGGGTTGTGGGGCATGTGGCGGAAAGAGGGTGGTGGTGGGAGGGAGGGGGAGCAAATGATGGAGGGGGAGGAGATGGAAATGGGGGGAGGGGAAGAGGGGGAGGAGATGATGGAGGGAAAAGAGATGGAAAGGGAGGGAGGGGTCTGGAGGGGAAGAGAGAGAGGAGACGTTGGAGGGGGAGCAGATGGAAATGGGGGGGCAGGAGGGGTAGTGGAAAAATGGGCAAGCCAGCCGCCTGGGGCATGGGGGGAGGGTAGGTTGGCTGGAGGGACGAGTAGGGTTGGGGGGTAGGGGGGAGGCGCTAGTGGCAAGGTAGAGGGGGATAGGGAGGAGATGGCAATGGAAGAGGAAAAGAGGAGAATAGGAGGTGGAGGAGGAGGAGGAGGAGGAGGAGGAGGAGGAGGAGGAGGAGGAGCAAAGGGAAGAGGTGGAGAGGAGGGAAGGAGTCAAGAGAGAGAAAGAGAGCACGTGGGGGGAAGGTGGTTTGTTTTTCTTTTTTTCTAATTGTTTTTTATTTTAAATTTATTATTTTATTTTTTGAATAAAGAAATGGAACCCTCCATCCCATGTGGTAAAAAAACTAACATTGCTGAGAGTGGACGGAAGGGAAAGGAGCATAAGTGAGCCAACTGTGACATGTCGAAACCAACAACACACATTTCAATGCAAAAATCGGATATTCTCATGGACATGCAAGGGCAATGACACCAAAAATTCATGGAAATTTTAATTCGAGAAGAATCGGGGACTCAATTGATATGCGATCAAAAGGAAAAATGGGCAAGACAATGGAGAGAACATGATGGACAACACAAACGATATGTCTAACATAAAAAACAATTGCTCACATGGAGAAATTATAAAAAATACTCTTGAAAACATGATTAAAAATTAATAATGAAAAATCCATTTGTTGAAATGGAGTGTAGTAAAAAGAAAAAATGTATGATTTGATAAGATAGATATGGTTATCAAATCTAAACACCATCCGATAAGAAACAAGGGTGTTCACATGAAAAATAGTAAAAACATTAACGAAAAAATATGAAAATATGTAAAAGTTAATAACATATAATCTATGTATCAGATTAACAAGTAGTAAAAAGAAAAAATGTCTCCAAGAAGATGAGGATTAGGGCTATAAGGTCAAATGGCAGTTCTGGTGCAAGAAAGGCATGTTTGCAAAGGAAACATATCTAATTCATAAGAAATTTGTCAAAAATTAATAACTTATGAACCATCACTTGGAACAAAGGGTGGTATTAGGACAAATGTATATTTTGAAGGTATGAACAAGACTATAAGGTCGAATTTCATGTTTAATGAATGTAGGGTATGTTGACATGAAAATATGACCGCATAGCATAAAAGGATTTAAAAATTAATAACAAATAGCCTTAGAGTCAAAATAGGGGACTTTAAAAGAAAAAAATGTATAGTTTGAAGGAACAAATAGGACTATGATATTAACGTGTAGTTTTGGTAAAGCAAGAATGGGTTTACATGAAAAGACGAGAGAAATATAGAAATTTTCACATTGGGAAGGAAAGACCCCGGGTATGGGGTAGAATAGGACATTAACAACTCATGGGTGTCAATGGCCGATATCTCTTCTCTTGTATGGAAGAAGTTGTGTCAATTCTTATAAGATTGCTTTATGTCAAGCAAGCCTACGTCCAAGTGCCTATCCAAAGAATTATTCACTGCATCTATCAAAATACTTGAAGGTGTCAAGTTTAATTGGATAGTATTTCTTTTGGCTAAAATGGATTGGCACTTCTAGCATGTCAAGAAAGGTCAACTTAGCAATGTGTCATATAGAGCCTTTCTCCATAAGGTTATTACTCTTGCACCTCCTCCAAGTGGAGTGTCAATACATGATCATGTCCCTCTTACAAAGCAACCTCCACCTTCTATTTCCTCTCCTCCTCCAATGCAACCAAACTCTGATTTTGAAGATGTGCCTCCTACTAAGTTCCCTTGAAAAAAATGTTTACGCACAAAGGTTCCTTTTAGTTCTCCTTATGTTCTAGATCCGCCTGTACAGGAATCTGTTCTTCCCGATGTTTCTAGCAATTCTCTTCCCTCATTCCTTTCTTGTACCAATATATTTGCAACCCAAAGGGAAGGACAATTAGATTCACATATCCTTTTCTTCTTGCAGGCAATGTTATCTAGACCCATGCTTTTAGAGTTGGTTTCTAGTGTCCAGTCTACTACTCTGGAAATCTCAATCACTTCATGTCTTCAATCCATATATACAAGTATTTACATCTCTTTGCAAAACAAGGTGAACTCCCTGACTAATTAGCTTAGCAAGGCTTTAGAGGATCTAGCCTCCCAAAAAGCTACTTTGAATGACATCCATAAACAGATGACTACAGCTACAGCTTTAATGGATTCATAAAAAGCCACCATTAAAGAGCTAGAAACCAAGATTACTACTTTAGAGGAGGAGAATGTGTCAATAAATAAAGAGAAACATTATTCTCTCAAGGAGATGGTAGCATTAACTAGTAAGCTTGATACATGTGAGGGTCAATTATAGTACTCTCAAGAAACTATTGAGTCACAGAAGAATCTTATCTCCATAGTAAAGTAGGTACCCTTTCTATTCCTTCTCCAGTTCTTGTGGTATCTTTTATGCTATCTTCTAAAGAGGAGCTTGACCAATCACAGCAAAAAGCTAAGTTATGTGATGGTCTTTGGAGGATGGTATCATGGATCCACACTATTGACAGAGTGTTTTTCATAAATCTGATATTCAACCTTTACACTCTCAAGTATTAACACATATTGTGGATAATCTTTTGTTCACATATGAATTCTTTCAAACTTTCAAATTTCATTGTTCTATATAACCTTATGACCCCAATGATCTCCTTTCCTATTCCCTCATTTCCTATTGCCTACCTTTGTATATTTCCACAATTCTAATCCAGATACCATTCTTATCTTATCTTTCACTCCTGCTACCTCCCCTCAAACTCCTATTTTTACTAGTTGGCAAATTCTACATCTTCTCCTACCCCTCCTACCCCTTCTGAACCTCTTCCTTTTATTCCACCTATTCCCTCTATCTTTTTAGTAGAATCCCTTCAAGAATTTTTATTATCTTTTCCTCCTTTTCTATCCTCATTGTCCCTTCAATTATCACCCTTTTATTATTTATCTTACCCACCTTTGCAATGTTCTCCTATTATTCTAGTGCCCCCGCCTATTGAATTTATAAATCTTCCTCCACAATTTGTGATGGATACCCCTAAATATGATAGCGATATTCTCTGTTGATAATAGTGGATGTGACATGATTCTTTGGCAGGATCAGTGTTTAATTGGCCTCTCATTCCTCGGTCTTGGGAGAGTCCTTCAATATGTTCAAACTTGTATCTTCAATTTTCTTGAGTGCATGCTCATTCTGAGGATACCTTTGTATGTCTTGCAAATTATTTTTATTCATATCTTGTCTGCATGCATCAAAAATCCAATTTGAATACTCAAAAGACAATCCTAGATTTGCAAATTAATCTTAATGAGGATGTATCAATGGCTTAGATGGATATATTGTACTATTATGCATTGGTTTTTCCTACTAGATTCATTATTTTGGGTCAAGAATTGTGTGATGGGGGGACTTGCTTGAGCTGTTGCGCCAAACACACACCATACACATAAGAGGGAGCTCACTCAAGAACACAAGAAAGATGGAGGCCAAAAACGTTTTCTTGCTCATTTTTTCTTCTTCTTCACACACTACAATGTACACAAAGTATAGATCAAATACAACATAAAGGAAAGTGGCCTGCTAAGTCAAATAGTGTATAACTAATTGAGTAGCACTATGACTATGCTAGCTGTAGGTAGGTGCAACAAATTAAATACAATAAGTCATAAGTTAGTGGCCATGTGATGATCGTAATGACCACTGATGTGCTAACTATAAATGTGTAGCTCTTCTAGCGAGGGGGTCCTCATCAGTGTTCGCATGTATTAAGCTTGCCATCTCAAAACTCCCTCTCAAGCTCAAGTATTGTATCTCTACAACTCCAAGTAATCTTCAAAACTTTCGAAGCTTCTCTACACCCAATGCCTTGGTAAAAATGTCAGCTATCTAATCATGTGTGCCGACATATACCAAGTCAATCTCTCCTACAAGTACATTCTCTCTCACAAAGTGGTAGTGCACCTCAATGTGTTTTGTCCTAGCATGGAATATTGGGTTTCGAGCTATATGTATGCTACTCATATTATCACACTAAATGGCAACTAGACCATCTCCTTGCACATCCAAATCACGCAATAACTTTTGCGACCATACCACCTCATATGCTGCTATAGTAGTACCTCTATACTCGATCCACATGCATGACTCCTCCCTCCATCCTGAAGATACTCTTTCTCTGCGGCTTGGAGCCTGCTTGTATTTGCTCTATTTCTTGTCCTTCAGTGTCATATTCCACGGTATCTACCTTACCCTACTTTCATCACTGAAGGATTGGCAGTCTTCGTATTTGTCGTTAGAATTCCCTTCATCAGATTGCTCGTCGTCTCCTAGGACTCGGTCTATCTCTGATCGTTAGTCAGGCAGCACCAAGGCCAAGTTATACATGAGGTTTAAGTCATGCACTCTGGTCCATTGCCACTTGGATTCATCTAAGAGATCCTGGAGTGGTTTGAGATTTGCAGTTGGATTGCCAGCTAGCTTGTCCGATAGATATTCCAGTACCTCCTAGAGTTCCCTTTTGTTGGCTGGGACGTGGAAGTTGATGGGCTTCAGTTTCCCATGAAGGCTTCCTACCATCATGCAGACTGGTACGGAGGGTATGTCATTAGCCTTGCCGATTGTTTTGATGGCTTGCTCATATGCCTCGTGATTAGAGAATGGCAGGTCGATTGTAGCAAGGACATGCATCCAATCCCGCTCGTCCTTTGGGCATGGGATATACTTGGTCAAGGGCCCATAGGACTTCTTGACCTGAGCATTACCCTTGAGCATAGCAGAGATGGCATCTAAGTCAATTGGTGAGGTTTTCCAGGTGTCCATCTCCACTCTCACGGCGTCCGTCCTATTGCCAAGGAAGATGAAGCCGTTACCCCAATCTTCGATGACTCTAGCGTTGCGCATCCAGGGGCGGCCTAATAGAATGTCGTAGTCCACTCCCTTCATGACTATAAAGTCAATGGAGAACTGGACACCTGCGATCTTCACTGGCCAATTCTTAAGCACCCCGAATGGCTTGACTCTCATACCGTTTGCTAGTGTGACATTAAACCTAGCAGTCTCAACAGGAGGGTTTTCCCAAGTCTGAAGCACTGCATGGCTAAGCACACTAACCCTGGCCCCCATGTCTACGATTCCCTTCCTCGTTGTATCGCCTAGGGCTAAGACCAGTAAGACTACATGCATCTCGGAGCCTTCCTAGAAGGCATTGACGTGCAAGGATTTAGGCATAGAGTGCAGCGTCAAACTCGGTATTTGCATTTCTGCCTCATGGTCATGAGGGTCTGTCGTGACCTGCTCATGTGACCCTTCAGCCCACTGCTTAAGATCTTGCCATAGGGTGGGGTGCTGCCTAAGCAAATCTCCCAGGCTAAGTGTTACAGGGGTAGTCACCAACATGGTTAGGAGATCATTGGGTGTTCGTCTCTCTCCTAACCTGGATTGTCCTGGCCAGTGGTCGTGACTGAACCGCGGCCCTGTAGCAGCGCCGAGGCTTGGCCTTAGCGGCACCGCTTGTGGTGCAATTTCTTCTCTTGACTTTGGTTGTGGGGGTGAGGTTGGCGTACTTATGCTAGAGAGATCATCGATCCCATCCTCTATGATGGGCTTAGCATCTTTTAGATGTTCTTGGGCTTCCTTCACCCATTCTTTCACCTTTGCTATGGCCTCTAATTGTCGCTTCAGGCGTGGGTATTCCCCTACCTTAGCACTTCCCTTTTCGGCCGTCTTAGGGGCTGATGTCTCTACTTCTGCGTCAGAGACCTTCTTTCTAGCGGGCAGAGTTGTAGCACTCTCCATTTTTAGTGCGATTTTAGCTTCTGACTTCCTCCTTTGCTGTCTACGGCTCTTCTTCCCTATCAAGGCTACATCGAGATTGCTAGGTCTTGGCAAAGAGATGCCAGCCTGGTTTGTTTGGGCACGGGTCATGACCCGCAATGGGATAGGCCTGGCCTCCCTGTCGTGGTTCTCGACACCAAACAGCCCCAATGGGACACATGGGTCATTGGTTGAGCTACACAACGGCTTTCGCCTTGGGTAGTCGATTAAGAGATGGGTGATTCTACACTTAGCACACCTTTGGCCAGCCTTGTCTCTATTTTGTTACTCCCTTTCAGGGCAGCATTATGAGACATGACCTAGGTGGCCACAGGTCCAACACGTGATTGGATCCTGCATCTGCCCTCCTAGGCCTTTACCTTGTCCTCTTCCTAATGCCATCACCGGTACGGGATGATAATCCATGAGGACAGTGTTGCCCTCGTCGTCATGCGAGACGTAAGGGCACATGTAAGTTTCCTCCTTATTTGGTTCTTCCACGTAGTGGACAGGAGCGTCACTCGATGGATGGGTTACGTAAGGACCAGGTGGTCTAGGAATGCATGTAGGGTTTATTTCCATTCTAGGAATAGCCGGCTTAATGTCGTTGGGCGCAGGGAGGGCCAATGGGGCTCCCCTTCCGAAAAATGGTTGCAGCCTATTCGCTAGGTAAGGCTGGCCGTATAGTTGTGAGTATAGAAGTCTCCTTGGCAATCTACAATGCACGACGACCGAACCTACCGCAGTTAGCACAAGGTCTTGACCTAGGGTCTTGACACTCGGCTGGCAAGTGGTTTCCGCCACAGTACACGCATTGGACGTGTGGGTGCGTTGGTCGTCTCAATGTGTCTTGCAACTTGGCTAGTTCCATCCTAACGTCAGCCGAGTCTTGGTTCGTTTCGATGGTTTTCCCTTTGTCCTGGGATGATGGGGCTGATCGCTCACTCGAGCCTGATGCTCTCTCTGAGCTTTGTGAGTTGGTCTCTTCTAGGTTCCTGCTTATGGAGCTCCGCTCCTTCAGTTGATCGTCAACTCGGATGGCTTCCTCAAAGACCCTGGCTAGCGCATCTCGCTGCAAGCTCGAGTTGCATGCCAAAGCCTTGTATAGTTCATCGTTCTGAATCCCGCTGATGAATACAATTGATACTGCTCTTTCAGTCAGTAGCTCTCCTGTAGGGATTCTCCTGAAGAGACTCCGCACATGGGTCACGTAATCACGAATGTCCTCCTTCTCTTTTTGCTTGACGTTCATCAAGCGCACTAGTAGATTATTGGAGTACCCGGGCTCAGCAAATCTCTTAATGAAGAGATCCTTGAGGCCTTCGAAGTTGGCTCGCTCTGTGTTATCTAAGCTCGTATACCACGTCCTACCCTTGTCGCCCAAGCAAAGCCCGAACGCTTGAGAGCGTTGAGTTAGGTCATTGAGGCCGTTGGCTTCGCAGACTTGCTTGAACTACTCAACAAAGCTATATGGATCATCATGGGGTTGGTACTTATCGAGTTGCTTGGCAACAATAGGGATTTCAGCCTGGCTATTTGAGCCCTGGTTTGCTCCTAATCCTACGAGCAGCAATGTTGCTAGAGCCGTGGCACTTTGCTCTGCAACCGTGTTATCGAGCGGCCGCTTCATGAGAAGCTCACTCAGTGTTAAGTCTCCTTCTAGTGCTCTCTCATGGTCCATTCGATTCTTGCCAGCCAAGTTCAGTACCCACTGTACCTCTCGGAACTCCATGCCTTGCCTTTGGCTCCTAGCATGCTGATCCCTATTGTACTCATCCATGCTTTGCAATGCTTTGCGGGCCAGCTTTCTCTCCTCTTCTAGATCTGTGATGATAGCGTCTGTTGTCCTACCGCGGTGCTCGTACCAAGCATGAGTGTCGTAACTACTGGCTAGCTGTTGAATAGTGTCTGGAAAGGCTTCTAAGTCAAATTCCTCGTTAGATCTGCGGTCTAAACTTTTTTCTACCATTGTCGAGCTATCCCACTCCACCAAGCTATCGATCAGGTTCAGTAGACTCGTCAGATCCACTTCGTCGGCATCCCTTGCTTGGTCCTACTTCTGCGTGTTGATGGTTTGTCTATGTTATTGGGTTCTCTCCTATTGGTGGGTTCCTTGAGTGGTTTATCTGGGTGAGTTCCTTCAATTATTTAATACAATCCTCAATTTATGGCCACTCAATGTGTCTTTCCTTGTGCAGTTGTGCTCAATCAGGCTTTCAATTTCCTTAAGTGTACTTCAAGTACGAAAATTCAGGGTGAGTGAAACAACCAATTCCTAAATGTCTTACGCACTCTCGCATTGTTTTGGGCCAGATAGGCTTGTTGGTCAATTTCCTAGCCGTCTTATTAGGGTTTAGGGTTTCTCTAAGGTGTTGACTTGTTCGTTTTTGGTCCAATCAGGCCTTACAACTCAGCGGTTCACGCCTAAGCCTCTGGGTCTCGCAACTGCCCACTTCTAGCTGCTAAGCAGCGGCGCCCTATGATTTTGCCTATTCCGTGTGTCAGAATCAAGTTCTGAGCACCCTACGGGCTTTTGACAGTTTGAGCCACTGAGTTCTAGCCAAGTCAGGTCAAATTTTTAAAAATCTAGTAAAAATCTACACTCGGCCCAACTGGTTCGAATTGCAAGGTCCGAGTGGGTTACTCGCACGGGCCGAGGTGCATGGGCCGAGGGCCGAATTTGGGACTTGGACAGGGTGGACTCGGACGGGGTCACTGAGATGGAGTCATTCGGATGGATTGGCTCAAACGCGCTGAGTGGTTGACTCGGACAAGGTTGCTCGGAAGGGCCGAGGCAAGTGGACCGAGGGTCGAATTTGACACGTGGCAGTGGGCCAAATTTGTCCATGGTCTGAACGATAGACTCGGAGGGGCCGATTAGGGTTTTGGCTGGATGGGCCGACTGGTGAGGAACCGAGGGCCGATTCTGGGACTCAGCCCAGAAGTGGCCATTCGGACACGCCGAGCGCGGCGCACGTAAACAGTGCGAGCTTGATTTCGATCATTTCTCGTGCTTCACTCAATCATACCAGGCACAACCCTCCAGACCCTACCTAAGGGGGTAAGAGAAGGGATTCATATACCTGGATGGAGTGGCGGGCTCGTCATTGGTGCGATCAAATCGAATCAGGCGGTAGCTCTCTCTCTCTCTCTCTCTCTCTCTCTCTCTCTCAAATGGTTGCAAATGAGTGATTCCTTGGCCTCTTGGCTCTTATACACCTTCCCGGGTATGGTGTTGACACCCCCAATCACTCACTTGCTGATCTTAAGCATCGCAAGCGAGCTTTTTGCCATTTTTACACAAATTTTTACCCTGTTTTGCCCTGTTTTGCAACAGTAAACCCTACCCTTCTCCGGTGCGATTTCCTAATCCTATCCTACTCTAAATGCAACAAGAATCAAAAGCAAAATACTGAACTGATTTCTCCATGTTTCCTAATCATCAAACAAACAAAATAACCCAAAATACTTACTTGTTTTGAAGATAAAAAACACCCAAACTTCCCACCTATCTAAAGCTTTGGTTCGGGGATGAATCCCTTACTTCGATGCTTGATATGAGGTGCGCAAGTGCTCAAGCTTGAATCCGTTGGTCCCGGCAATGGAGCCAAAATGTGGGAGCCTTCGCTCAACTGCCAAGACCGACGGACCGCTTATTGTTTCAAGCGTTCCAAGCGAGCTCTAATGGCTATCTCTCACCTAGCCGACGCGTCGTTGATCCTACGAGTGTAGTGATCTTACCTTAGTGCCGATATGAGTTGCCTCCTCTCTCCCACACACCGGTAGCTCCATGATCCTAGATGCTAGCTCAAGCATCCTCAAGCCTCCTCCACCTCCAAGCTCCATCCTCCATAGCCGAGCACGCAAGAAGAGAGAAGGGAAGAGAAGAAGAGAAGAGGGGATGGTGAAGAGCTTCACCCTCTTGATCCCTCACTCTCACACGCATTCACTCCCTCACACTCTCACACTCCCTCTCTCAAGAGCACACACAAGCAAGAAGGTGAGAAGGAGAGAAGAAGAAAAAGACTCTTTTTGCCACACACCAAAGAATGATCTCTTATTCACTTTTTGAACTTTATATATACAAACCCTAAAATCCCATGGGCACCCATCCCTTTTTTACATGACCGGCCATTGTGGCAAGGTCATTTTTTCGTTTCCCTCTTCTAGCCTTATGCCTCTAGCCTACACCCATCTAATATTTTACAATTGGCACAGGAGGGAGACTGGCACTCTTTTACAATAAATTTTTGAGTTTTTTGAGGCGCCTTTTCTTTTAAGGTTGCGCTTTTTGCCCCAGTTCATCTTTAGAGGCTGCGTGCGTGTCTTTGCTCTTTTCCCATCTTCCTTTTGCTTTTTCCTCCATTTTTCCACCATCTCGACTTTTTCTTTTTCCTCCATTTTTTCGCCATCTTGACTTGGGGTTAACATCTAGCATACTACTAGCCCAATCTGCATCTATATATCCAAACACTTGTGCATCCCTACCTACCTCATAAAAAAGTTCATAATGTAAAGTGGACTTCACATACCTCAATATGTGTCTAACTCCAGTTGGCCTTGTGATACTCATGTAAATCAGACTCCTTGTTATCCTCCTAAACGTAGTAGGGTCTTCTATCCAATCCCCAACATCAGCCCTCAACTTCACATTTTGCTTTAATAATACTGAAAGAGACTTAGCATCCTATCGTACCAGACTTAGATAACATATCCAAACCATATTGCCTTTGGGATATCCATATACCATCATCATATCTAATCACCTCAATACCAAGAAAGTATCTCAACTCACCCAAATCCTTCATTTCAAACTTTTTCTTCATATCCCATTATCACTATCACTTGTAATAATCAAGTTATCCACATAGATGACTATGATGACCAAAACTGCATCTCCCTTTCTCACATAAAGGGAGTGATCAGCATCAGAAATATAAAAGCTAATATTGACAAGATACTCTATCATCTTATGAGACCATGCTCTAGGTGCTTGCTGCCCATAAAGTGCCTTTTTTAACTTACACACGTATGTGGGATGCTCTAAATCCTCATAACCTATTGGTTGCTCCATATACACCTCTTCTTGCAGTTCCCCATGCAAGAAGATATTCTTGACATCCATTTGTTGCAAATTCCAAACTTTAGGCACTGCCAAAGCAATCACGCATCTAACAATTTCCATCCAAGCAATTAGACTGAATATCTCTTCATAATCTATGCCATGTGTTTGAGTATAGCCTTTTGTAACTAGCCTAGCTATATACATGCTAACCAAACCATCTACATTATGCTTTATTTTGTAAATCCACTTATAGCCAATAGCTTTCTTGCCCTTAAGCAAGGGTCCCAAATGCCAAGTCTTATTGGCTTCTAATGCAGCCATCTCCTCATCCATTGCTGCATCCCAATGAGCATGACTAACAACATCCTCAAAACAGGTGGGCTCAACATCCTCAACCACCTTCACCATATAAGCATAATGGTGAGTTGCATAACCTTCAAAAGAAAATCTTTAAATAGGGTATTTGACCTTGCTAGACCTACATATCACTGGATCACTCAGTAAAGCCTTTACATTACTATGTGCTTTCCCTACACCTAGTGTGCTAACTGAAGGAATACCAAGACCATAATCCAAACTCTCTAAATCACTAGAATCTCCATCAAATCCCAAATGACTAGTGGATGTATAATTACCATCCGACACTTTCTTCCTTCCTTTGTTTGTATCTGCAACACTTATAGATCCACCTGAAGATGTGAGGCTACTCCTTAGTCTCCCAAATCAAGGGCTAATTGTAGATATAGTATCAGATGATGTTTCTAGTTCACTAAGGCTCCGTGATTCTTGCTTTTCTTTCTGCACATAGCTATCATAATCATTATCATCATCTAATACATCACCAGTAGATGCATACTAGCTGCTCATCTCATTAAAAGCTTCTTTTGCAGCTCATCTAGCACATGAACTGGTGAGGTAAAAGGCCCTTGGGCCTACCCATGTATAGTGACCGCCCATATTCTTTATTCATATATATATATATATGAAAGTGCAATAAGGCTATCATAACATTGTTGAAAGCACCTACATTGTGTGTGCTCTTCTCTCCCGCGTCTCCTTCATCCCTTTCAATTGGTATCAGAGCCACCCCTTCGTGAGCAGGGTTTATAGGTTCATATATATATATGAATAAAGAATATGGGTACCTATGTACATTTCAGTCCACATAGGTACAGTATGGTTTATAGGTTGGGGCAACCATTGATGAGCTTTCCCCTTGAAGCTTGAAGCTTCCCCCCTTGAACTTGGCTTGTTGAGGCTTGGTTTGGAGGCTTCTATTGGCTTCCTTGAGCCCCCTTGTGGCTCCCTTGAGCCCCCCCCTTCATCAAAAATGTGATCAGACCCCTCCCTACAGTTTGCACCAATTTTTGGCACTTAAAAGCAGCTTGTGATCCTCTTCCTTTAGCTCCCCTCCTTGTTGGCACTCTTTAGCACTTCAAAATGGCTTCATGAGAGCCCCCAGCACTTGGCATTTGATCTTGGCACTTGGCATTTGACTTGGCATTGATTTGTGGGCTGATTTACTTCAGTCCAGGATTGTTCACAGACAGTTTACAGTAGTGCTACATTAGCATTTTATGTTTGGGCCACATTGGCATTGACATTGGTTGCCCGGTTGGTCCTGAATGCTCCCCGAATGATGTGGGAATGTATGCCTATCATGTGAGATGGTTTTGGAGCTGATCTTGCTCAACCATTTACTATTTTACATAGTCCATAGGCAGCCCAAATCAGGGCAACCCCCTATCATTACATTTTATGCTCATGCTACATGGTCATTTGATACCTGATTATGCTCGGTTGTGGTGCCTACATGTCTCAGAATGTATGCCTATGAGTTGGCACTTGATTTGAGCTTGGTTTGAGCATTATTTTACTTAGTTTTGGACTATTATTTGCTGCTAGAAACTTCAGGGCTGAAGCTATTTATGCTACAGTTGGGCTATGCCTATTGGTCATGGGGTGCTCCTGGCTACTCAATATGATGTCATGATGTATTGGGACTATGCCACATGTCTTGTTTATGCTCCGGAATGCTTTTGGGCTGAGATTGGAGCTCAATTTGGGTTTTACTGCCACTTCTTTATAGTTGGTATTTCATCGATTACATGGTTTATGCCTAGGCTACCCAGTACGGGTTATGATGTCTTGGTGAATGCTTTATGCTTTGGTTGTGGATGGTAGTTGTTTGAGCTCGTCTCGACATTCATTTAAGTATTCCCTTGAGAATTTGGACATTGACTTGGATTTTTCCGTTACAACCTTGGATGCTATATGGGATTTGATGCTCTGATTATGGATCTTGGCTATTACTTGGATGCACTTACAAGTATTGAGCAGTGAATTGCTCCCTTGTTTTGGCAGTTGCCTATTGAGCTATGATTGCTCGTTTGCATTTGATATGCGGGATACTTACTGATTAGTAGACTTGGATAGTACTTGGGATTTAAAATTATGGCCATCTTGCTTCTCTCTTATATGGCATCTATGCTATTTGGGCTGCTATTGCCCGTGTATGTCAGGGAGTAGTTGATCTTTATGGCCACCCGTGTATGCACATGGTTTACTGCTATGTATTTTACAGAGCCTCTTACCTAGATGCTTTTACATAGATATTTGAAATTTTATTGGAGCTTGATTCTTGCAGGTTTATTTGCCATGTACCGTTCTTGGCTGGACATGTATGTCAGTACATGGTATGAGACACTGCAAAGTTATGTATACTCCTATGTTTCGGGGATGCTTATGCATTTATGGCTTCGAGGCATGCTTATACTTTTATGGTTGCGAGCTACAGTGGTTGGATATGTCATGCTTTTGTCTATTAGGCTTGTCCGTGTGGGAGCTTTTGCATCCATCGTTGATACCTTTGTGTTCTCCCCTTCTGGTTTGGATGAGTCTCCTTTGCAGTATGCTATGGTGACTTCCAGCCCTTCTAGTCATGCAGACAGTCCTCTTGATGAGCTTGTTCTCTCTGATGAGAGTTTCCCTGATTCTTTGAGCTCCTTGGATGTATTGGACAACCCTACTCATGCTATTACAGAGCAGTTGTCCTCTTCTACAAGCTTTACAGGTTATGTTTGCTTTCATTGTGGAAAGACAGGGCATGTGAAGCTAAATGCTTCAAGTGGATTAGAGAGCAAAAAAGATTACGCCGCACTAGACATGAGAGCAGAGTCAATGATACAGTAGGTGAGACCACTGTTGATAGTGGTATGGTGCATGTAGTTGCCCATGATGAATCAGTCATGGATTGCTCTATTGTTTGGAGCTATGGGATCGCTTATCTCGTGGATGTCATGGACTCAGGGATGCTTGACTCTTCTTTTGAGGAGGCTCCCTCCACTTATTGCATAGCTCGCTTTTCGATTGGGCGTTGGGTGAGATATCATGATTCCTCACCCTATCTCTTTTCTTTTGTTTTTTTTTTTCACTCCCTGGCCCATTGGCCTTTTAGTGGAAGGTTGTTGGGATAAAAGGTCCTTGGGCCTGCCCATATACAATGACCACCTATATTCTTTATTCATATATATATATGAAAGTGCAATAAGGCTATCATAACATTGTTGACATTACCTACATTATGGGTGCTCTTCTCACCTGCGTCTCCTACATCCCTTTCATAAATATATGCAATATAGTAAACACTTTCAAGGGTGACATATTGGGCTTCTTGCTTATAAAGTATTATTCGAAGGTCATCCCATGAACTCCATCTATGGGAGTTCTATTCTTAATATAGACAACAGTATGAACAACTTCAGAACAAAAATATTTTGGCTTTTTTTTTTGTACCAACAATGCTCGTGCATGCAACTTCTGCAATATACCTATTTTTTCTTTCTACTATCCCATTTTGTTGTGGAGTATACTTGCAAGTAAATTGTCTCTTTATCCCACGAGACCTCAAGAACCACTAAACTTGTTAGAGAGGTACTCTCCCCCTCCATCTGATCTCAAGCACTTAACTTTCAAGCTTTTTTCTGATTCAATAGCTGCCTTGAAAGATTTGAAGTGCTCAAATACATCACTCTTTTCTTTCATGAAATATACCCATAGCTTCCTTGAACAATCATCAATAAACATGACAAAGTATATGCTGCCACTAAGAGATACATTCTATGTAGGCCCCTAAACATCAAGTATATTTTTGCTCACATCTCTATCATGTGAAGAGGTTTGTCTTGCCTCCTTACCAAACTAGCATGCTTCACACATTTTATGAAATTTCGTAACTTTAAAAGTAGGCAACCTTATAACCAATCCTTTGGACAACATTAATTTTAGCTTTGCACATTTGCATATCCAATATATTTATGTCATATTTCAATGTCTATAACCACTCATTTTCCTTTAGCATACATAGTAGTATTCATTGCAAGGATTCCAATATCTAAAGTGAACGTGTAGCTAACTCTACTTTTTTTTGCAACCAACTTGCACTTATCATTAAAGTCTTCTACAAAACACCATTTTGCAGTAAATCAAACCTACAACCCTTGCTCTACTATTTGGCCAAGAGAAATAAATTCTTTGTGACATGCAATATATCTAATAGACTCTTTGTCTTGGCCATCATGCAAGGACAAGGGAACCTTTCCAATGTGTGAAATTGGGTGGCATAAATCATCACCCATCTGCACATAACCTAGATTTTGTAAGTCCTACATCTCTTTAAACCATTCAGTATGACTAGTCATATAATTAGATACACCAAATGAGACATGCCATATATCATCATACATCCCCTTTTTTGTAACAACATTCATCATATGTTACATAATAAATAGATGCCCATTTTTTTCTTTATTTTTTCATGAAGATGATGCATAGTTCCCTTGCTGCAATTTACCACTGTGGACATCATCCTTCTTAGCATAAGAATGGGTTGCAATATGACCTGTTTTACCACAATAATGGCAATTTTCAAAACCTCTATGTTCTACCATCCACCTCTTCCTCTAGAGCTCCCCCTGCCTCTACAGTTTCTAGGCCTCCTGAAATCTGCATTTCACCAAACTGCTGATTTAACCTATTTTGTTGGTTATCACTTGCATGTCCTATACCACAGCCTCTCAAAGAGGATTTGCTATGTCCCCTTCCTAAACTTGAGTAAAATGCTTGTACTTGTTCACCATTTCTTTCAGATAAGTCACCTTGCATATTAATCTATTTGGTAATTGTGAGAGAGACCAACTCATTAAAATGTGAAAATGGCTTCTATACATATACTAAAGTGACATATGATTTTCAAGCCTTCTCATTATTAAGCCCACCCAAAGTAGATGAAACCAAATCATCATCATCAGGCATTGCATCAATCACTACTAAAGCATTTGCAATGCTTCTCACCTTCAAAACATATTCATTGACAGACATTTTTCCTAATTTCTTCAAGGTATTGCTTGAGTTGAATCTTTCATGTCTATTGAAAACATGTTCTCAAAAATTGTCCAAGCTACATTTGAAGTTTCTACATTCCTAATATATCGTAGCATAGTATTATCAATGACTGTAGATAGCTAATATATCATTTTTTTTTCTTTTTCATTCCCATTCTTTCCAGCCTTTAATTCATCTATAGTTGTCACAGGATACTCAGCTCTAGCTCCTTTTCTTGACTTGAAACAAAGCTCATAAAGGCCCTTTCCATAAGAGGAAGAAACAAGTGATGATAATTGCAAAGAAACTTATCATGTAGGGTATCACAATTGAGTAGCTAACTAAGGAGAGTGATATGGAAGTTCTTGTTGAGGTTGGTGCAATATGTCTAAAGAATATACATCTAGTACATTATAAGAGGATGATGCACCTATAATGATTCCCCCTAGCCATTTTTCTAGAAGTCATTGGGCACAATCCACGAGTGCGATCATGGTTAAGATTGGAGAGATAAAGAAATTATGTGTTACCTTACTAAGTGATAGCTTAAAGATAGATGTCATAGTTTGTTGTTTGTAGTTTTCAAGAGAGACATCGGCAAAGTTAAATATTGGGAAGGGATTGTTCTTACTTCCTACAAAGCAAAGAGATCAAGATATTAGAGCAACATGGTAGAGCATTTTCATTCTATCCGCATGAGATTGGGTATATGGATCTAAATATTATTATGTGATGATAACTTTCAATGTTCCTCATATACCTTGGAATCTTTGGCCTATTCTAGTACCTAGAGCTCATCTACTAAAATTGATTGAGCTACTAAATGGAAGGATCAAGGTGGGTATGCTTGAGCCATCTTTTACTCCTTATTCAAATCAAAGGTTTACAGTGGCTAAGGAGAATGGGTCTCTTATGGTTATCCAAGATTTACAACCAGTGGTGAACAAAGTGACTATCAACAATGTAGGTGCATAGCCAGTTATGGACAACTTTGCTAAGATGATTGCAAGGTAAGCTGTCTATTCTCTTGGTGATTTATATTCAAGGTATGATTGGTTTCAACTTGCCTTGGAGAGTAGAGATTTGGGTACCATGATAGTTCCATTGGGCCTTATCAGGATGTGTACTTTGCCATAGGGGGCTACAAATTATTTAGTGTATATGATGAATGTCCTATGAATAAGGTCCTAGGAAATTATATTCCTCAACTTACAATGCCATTCCTAGATTAAGAAGAGAAGGATGAGACACTATATGTACATGGTTTGCAGATACTTCATTGCAGATCATATTGTGGATTGTGAGAAGAACTTGTCTAGATTGGAAGAGGTGAACTTAACTTTATTAAGGTTGAATGAAGTACTTATTGTTGGATATGGCATGGATACTATGGAAAAATGCTTTCTCCTAATAAAATATATGCCATTAAGTAGATTACATAGTTTTGTTATTTAGTACCAGAGGTGAGGAGGTTCCTTGGGGGCATGTGTCTTCTAAATGATTTGAATTCACACTTTGTACATATTGCAGATGTATTATGTCAATTGCTTCAAAAGGAGTAGAAATTATTTTGGGAAGAAAAGCATGCTAGAGCTATGAGAAAGCTAAAGAGCTTATTGCAATCTACTTCACCATCAGGAAGGCAAACTATACATGCAAGAAACCTATTGTAATTACAATGGATACGAGTCCTATTAGGATTGGCTGGGCCATTGGTGAGGATAATAAGGAGGGTCACATTTATGCTATACAATTTGGAGAAAAAAATTTGATCTAGAGATAGAGGAGATACCCGCAAATCAAAAGAGGCTTTGGAGAGCTATGGCTTCTCCTAAGTATGACAAAGAATAGTTCATTAGTTATTTGGTGTGGTTAAGACTAATTATTTTCCTTTATTGAGGATGTTCACCAATTGCTCTACAACTGACATTGCTATGCTTCAATGGATAGCATATATAAACTCCATGAATCCAAAATTTAGGCATATTGCAAGGGTAGAAAATTTGGTTGCCACTATTCTATCTAGGGCAAGATTTGAGGATGAGGATATGGTAATTACATATGATGGCAAGGCTGACATTTCAAACCTCTATTGATCACATATGTCATGTATCTTTAACTGAATCATTCTCTCAAAGGATCTTTACATAGGTGAATGGCTATAGATAGGTTAGTACTTAAGTGCAATGACTAAGAGAGTCGGATGGTCTGATGCAGAGTTCAAAAAGATTAAATGAAATGTATATTAGTATTTTTTGAGAGATGGGCTACTATGGAAGCATCCTAAATAGATATGGATATTTCTTGAGAGATGGGCTGCTATGGAAACACCCTAAAAAGAGAGGTGGAATACCATTGAGAGTAGTCTATGACATAACTAGACAATTGTAGGTCATGAAAGAGTTTCAAATACCCTACAGGATAGTCACAAAGGTGTGTGGCTACATATGAGAATATTAAAGAGTGTTACTAGTGGAAAGGGATGTACAAGGACATATCTCACTTTGTTAACAATGCAAGGATTTCCATTGATATTCTTCAATGTAGCATAGAGATGAGCTACATCCAACTTACCCACTATGTATGTATTATAAGTGGGTGATTGATCTATTCACTTTGTCGATTCTTGGTCTTTAGCACATGAGATGCATTGTTCTAGCTAGACAAGACCTAACCAACCAAGTTGAGAGCAAAGCATTGAGGACAAAGGCTACCAATGTTGTACACAAGTTTCTACTTGAGGATATCATTTGTAGGTATGGATGTGTTGGAAAAATCATTGCAATTTGAGTGAGTTGGATACAAATGAAGCTAGGGAGTTCGTATCTAGGCATGGTATCAAGTAGCCTTGAATTTTTCATACAATCAAGAAGGTAATGGGGGGAGTGAAAGGGAACATCCACCTATAGTGAAGGGCATAGACAAAGCTTGTGGTAGGAAGATTAAGTATTGGCCAAGGATATTTCCTTATGCCTTATGGGCAAATTATATTAAACACAGTGTTACCATAGGATTTATGCATGTACAGTTGATGTATTGCAGTGATGCCCATAGAGACTTGTGCACTCACTTGGAGTGTTTTACCTTGGCAAGAGGATATGTCTAGGGAGGAGATCCTAGCTCTTCAGGTTTGTCAACTTGAAAGAAGACCATAGGATGTACAAAAACCAATGCAAAGGCTTAAGGAAACTAGGTTGTAGAATAAATGTATGTTTGATAGCAAACACAAGCTATAGCCTAGAGCAGTTGAAGAGGGTGACTGTGTATTGGTCTATGATAGTAGCCTAGAAAATCAGCATAGCACTATCTCAAAGATGCTAAAGAGATGTATGGACCTTCTGTGGTGAAGCATGTCTATGACAATGCTACTTATGTGCTTAAGATCTTGATGGGATAGTCTTAAGGGTACCCATTATGGGTAAGAGGATTAAAGTGTTCAAGAGAAGAGATGAAGAGGCATATGTAAGGGAGAACTTGGGATAGTAATGACAAAGAGGATAAAGAAGAGGAAGTGGATGACATGGAAGATTAAGCAAAAAATATGGATGCTAAGGAAGAGGAGTTTGAGCTAATTATGGAGCTTAGAGGAGATGAGGATGGTAGCTATGGCCCATCCTGAGGATGTGTAGGTTTAGAGGGGGTGGATGTCATGACAATGTGCATCCACTTACGAAAAACCTCAAAGGAAAACCATATGACATGATTTCTATGTGTGGTGATCAATGCCATTCAATGTGTTTGTGTGTGAACTCCTAGTTTAGGAAGCTCTAAATGGCATGAGAGAATGTGAAAATCATGGAGAAATAGAGGAAAAATATAGGGAAGTAAGGTCACGACTTGTGGAGGGACTCATTACAAGTGTGTGTGTGTGTGTGTGTGTGCGCGCGCGCGCGCGTGCATGTGTGTGAGCGAGCGAGAGCAAGTGAGGGAGGGGGGGCATTGCGACCTGCTATGTTTGATCGTGATATCCCTAGGATTGCAGTCAGACAATTGTGGTTGCATTAGAAAAGCTAGAGATAGATAGTCGTGATGATAAGATGGCCATGATTTGTGGGGACATTGCAATGCTAATCAAGAGCAGAGTCAATTGAAGAGGAGAGTCAAAGCAATGAAGCACAAATATGGAGTCATTGTCAGATTTAAAGAGGCTCATTTAGTTAGAATGATGACGTAGTGGTATGGAGGCAGCACTACAATGTGTTATGGTGGCAATGTAATCATGATTTTTGAGCTCTACATCATGTTGGGGCCATTTTGCATGAGCTAGTGGGTGTGCTTCCTACTACTACATATGCTTTGAAGAGAAGTGGTCCATCTACGTACTATGGGGATGGTATTTTATTCAATGGTTGCATTGCGAAACATGAGCTAACAAGGTCAAGGCGTTGATTGAACAAGCCTATGATTTTCTAGCTATTGTCCCCAATCTAGGAATTCAATAGAAAATAGTTCATCTTAGGAGCCTTCTAAAGGCACCTGGGTACCTTGAGCTTGTGAAAGGAGATCTTCTAGATGATGGGTCTTTTGATGTTGTGGTAGATAGTTGTGAAAGAGTCTTTCATGTGGTATCACCAATTCATTTGACTACTTTAAAATCAAGAGGAATATCGGATAGCCCAAGCAGTTAAAGGTGCACTAAACATCCTTAATACATAGAGTGCGAGAATACAATGTGTCAAAAGGGTTGTATTGACGTCTTCAGTGGTGGCAGCGCTTGTTTGAACATCGGTTGTGTCGAAAGAAAGGCTCTTATGATTTCAGATTAAATTGAGATGGGCTAAAACACTTGCTTGTAAATTTAAAGAGTTCGAAGCTTCTATGTATTGCTATATTATAAATTTAGGGTTTGCTTTGAGATCTTGAGAGGGTTTATTAAGTTTGATAGTCCTTGATTCATCACAATGCATCAAGCTAAATGTCTTGGACAGTGTATTGTATCTTGCAAGAGCATTTCATTGAACATACATGGTCTCTTCTGACGGGTGTTATGGCTGGTGAGCGTATATGTATGCTTATACATGTGAGCATCCAAACAAAGGCTTGTGGACAGGCTTATCTTAAAGGTTCAAGAATCCAGTGATAAAATGAAGGTGGTGGAAGCATCTTAGGGGAAAAATCAACCATAGAAGGAAGACTGGATCTTTTAACGAGAGCAGTGAGATCAACAAGGAAGGGGGGTCTGAGCTCAATCAGGAAGCTATCTGTTGTGCAGAAGGGCAAGAAAAAAGGAGGGAGAGAGCTTCATTCGGGAGACTGAAGGATGCTGCACCACGTTGGCTAAAGGAGCAGACACTTCAGAAAAGGCATCGATCTTCTTCTAGGGGAGCAGTCGGATATATACAGAAAGATAAAAGCCGGAAGCTCCATAAAGCGCAATCCGTCTGTCCCCCAAGAAGCTGCTGAATATTGCAGGGCGGTGAGTGTCTGATGCTGGGACACATGGTTGCTACTCCAATCAGTTCAACGTGGGTATCATGGACATAATGGAGATGCGAAGCCTGTCGAAGCCACAGCGAGCTGACACCTTGCCGATGGCGTTTTAATGGTACTGGACGTGGTCTAGTAGAGGTGGCACACAAAAGGAAAGAGGACACCACCTCTAAGGGGAGGAGGAGGTTTCAAACGTAATTGAGAGGGGCAGGAACAATAGTGATGGGCCGTCTGAGGAAAAGCGCAATCTAGAGCTGACGCTCTTGCAGACATTCACTCCAGAACTGAAGGGAGCTATGGGACAGAGCACTGACTGGGGAGTGTCATGGATAGACCTACCAGAGGTGTAAGAAAAAGGAAGGACTGCATTCCTGCTGCAGAGAATCCTCTCAGACATGACACTCCCAGAGATCGCCCAGAATATTGTATTGAATCATTCTGATCAGAGATACGAATACATCGAGGCAACCGTTCATCGTAAGACACCTTTACATATGACATGTTTACACTTTTGACCATTAGTCATTTTCAACACTCCCCCTTAATGGGAAAAGTGTGAACAAGAGTTTTATTGTGCATTAACAAACAAGATGCATCCCATTTCCCGAAGAGGATTTCGTATCCTAAAATATATGTTATAAAATGTTTACAAGCATGAAATGCAATTATCCCAAATCTAAAACTGCCTTGATGAAACATGAGAAGCGTTTCTTTCAACCTCATGCCTCCATAAACATCTTCATACGTCCATGAAGAGTTCTTCATTTCTTGAACTTTTTGTTTTCCCCTCAAGGGAGAGAGATGAAGCAGTCCAGTGATTGAATTAGCCTTCACAAAAACATTATCTTCATAGCCATCTGAAGTATGAATTCCTTGATAATCCAATTGATTGGCAGCATAAAAAACATGCACATCTGCAGATGAACAAGTTTGATGAATTACATTTGAATGACCACAAAAACATCCATCTGGGTAGCACTTACGAAAACAATCGTAACATGAATCGAATCTCCAATTGGGTCATTTGAAGGATCACGGGATCTTCAGACATGTCATGCACAAATCCATCATCAATCTTGTGATATGCCTTGGTCAGAATGGAAGCATTTTTTTACGGCAGCAGAGTTGTCAATAGCACTGTCATATGGGACTAGAGCATCCATATAATTTGTTGCCTTAATATGCAGATCAGTAGCACAAAGACATGGAGTATGGACTACAAGATTCTCATCGATGCATGCATAAGGACCAGGACCACAACATCCGGCATCTGCAACTTGATCAACTACTGCAGAAGCATCTTGATCATTCAAAAATTGTTTGAGAGCACCTTGAGCACAAGTAGGACCTTGAGAGTCAATCTATCCACCATCGCTGCCCTAGTACAAACCAAAATTTGCAATAGTGTCCAGGCTAGAAGAACAACGTGTCAATCTGTTGTGCAATCAGTTGATGCATGTAGAAGTCCCCAAGAATGCCAAAGCAACGTGATGAAATGCTACATGTTTGGTCAACTGGGACATTGACACCAAGGCAATGGATCCTTATTAGTTGGGCATATGCTACAGAAAAGACAGGCCACATTATAGTTATTAGCCCATGCACATTAGGACTAGGCAGATCATGAATGAGAGAAGGGGCCACAATTTTTGCCATGGTCATATAAAAAACGAAGACGACTAGCCGATTTGGAAAGTGCCTTGGATGCTGATCCACGGCCATGATACACCGGAATTAAAAAAAATGATCCAACACCTGTGCTGATGAAATTAGACTGCCCAGACGCCCATTGCATGAATCACACCTGATGCACCGATTAGAAATCACATGAGTGCCTGGTCATCAAGAGTGCTTGTAGCACCACCAGGGTCAAAGACCCTGTAGAAAGAACCACCCACTGACAAGAAGCCATGATGATCAGATTGAGTCCCTTCTCCACACACTACAGGGTCTGCATTGCTCACAGAAATCATGGCAGCAATGTCATCTTACCAGGCTCCTCGAATAGAATGAAACTTAACGCCTTGTATGATGTCTCCAAATTTGAAAAGAGGAATAGCAATCGCTAGATTGCCTGAAGAGGGTTCTTCATGATTCCGCTTTGAGGATGTCTCTGATACATCTTAGCCGAAAACAAAGATGGGGGGCTCAAAGGGTGCCTCTTTTAGCATCGCACCTTGGCCATCCTTCAGCAAATTGATTTCTTCTGTAGGGAAGATTTTGGGTGCTAGCTCAGAGGATGATGTGCTTTCATCTTGGCCAGAGGCAGAGCTATCGACACTCCCAAGGCTTCTTCCTCTGGAAAATCTCTTGAAGGGATTATGGGTGTCTGTACAAAAGCAAGATGCACCCATAGGGGAACGTCTAACCCCTTGATACCATGTAAGAAAAAGGAAGGTTTGCATTCCTACTAGAGAGAATCTTCTTAGACATGACACTCTCAGAGATTGCTCAGAATAAAAGTAAAGGGAGAGGATGAGCTTACCCCAAATCTTGGAATATTCTCTACCACAACAACCTGAAGAAGAAGAGAAGGGTGAGGATGAGTTTGACCTAGATCTTGGAACACCTCAATCTTGACAACTGAGAAACCCCACAAAGTTCAATGATGATAGGTTAGGGAGAGAGTTCAAGGAGAGAATCATAAGAATTTGGGATGAGATACAAGAAGATGATAACAAAGAAAAAGAAAAGGACTTGTTAGATAGAGCCATAAAGAAGATCAAGGAAAAGATGAGCCAAGAAAAGAGATAGAAAGTCCAATAGAGTCTAGGAAGAAACTAGAAGAGAAAAAAAGATAGAGCAAGATAGAGAGAAGCAAGTAGAAGAAAACCAAAAGAAGAATGAGGAAGTAGAAATAGGCGAAGGAGGCAAGCTAGAAGCAAGAGCGTGGAGAACTAGAAAGCCAAGATATCTTCAAATATACATAAATTAGATAAAGCAAAAGTGTTTTAGTAGGAGAGGTAGAGAGCCCGGTAGAGGGAGACAGAGATAGAGAGAGGGGATCAAGTAGAAGGGACAGCTAGAGAGAGAGCAATAGAGAGGAGGAGAGTAGAAGCAAAAGTTGTAGGACGAGATTGGCCAAAAGAGTGAGGGACAAAGGTTGATATGCATAGGAGGAGAAGAGCATGAATATGAATTATATAATAATTACATTAGAGTAAGATGGTGGGGAGAGAGGGAAGAAGATAGGCTAGAACAAGAAGAGCAAAAAAAGATAGATCTAGGCATCAAGGCCAAAGTAGAAAAGATAGAAAGTGAGTCAGACTTAGGAAAAAAAGACAAGGAAAAAGAGGAACCAAAGATAGATCTAGGCAAAGAAGGCCGAAAAGCAAAAGGAAAGATAGAGAAAGAAGAGAATGAGAATGAGAAGAAAAAGCCAAAACCAAATGCCCAGAAACAAAGGCAAGCTACTAGAGCCAAAATGAGAGATGAGCATGAGGATGCCTCCAAAAGCCCCCAAGCTGAATTTATAGCTAAGGATGAAGCAAACCCTGGTTTTGTTCCAAGGCTACATCCCATCCCATCCAAATTGGATCAAAGTAGGAGCCAATTGCACTTTAGCATGGAGTCATTTGCTACGCCTTTGAGCCCAAAGAGCCAAACCCTTATGAGCTTGGTTAGAATGAGTCAGGGGATGAAGTCTCAAAGAAGGGAGAGCATGAGAGAGTGCTCGTGATATGGTCCAACCAAATGTAACTTAGTGCCATGGAAGGGAACATTGCTAGTTAAGCCTGGGTGAACTCTCCAACTTACTCTTAATAAGGTGAATGTCTTTGAACTATGAAACCCATTGGGATCATAATCAATGCTAATAAAGATTGAGATCTCGACATTCATGCCACAAGCAATATATGGAGTTGTCATCATAACCCTTTTGATCGCTGACACACTCCAAACATAGACGACACTCCAAGAACTTCAATGATATCTCTAGTTCCACAACCCCAAATCCGGGCTAAGTGTGATAACTTAGTCCATACCCCTAAAGAACTTCAACTCCAAATGAAGTTAAGAAGAGCCAAAGAGGTACCATGCACCAAGACCATGCCTTTTGTGCAAAAAACAAGCTGAACCAACCAATTTGTCTACGTTCAAGGCATGCAAGAAAGATTTGGCAACAAGGCCAAGGAAAACAACCCAAGTAGTTGACTTGTGGAGATGAGGGCAAAGTGCCTTGGCAAACGAACCAAGAGACGCAACTCCCCAAGGCCCAAGGCAAAAGGCAAGAAGAAAGGGATGAATTACACAAGGAGCAATCCAACATATTATCTCCCTTAAGGCGTGGCATAACATGGCACCAACTGAGCCACCACACCTTGATCCCAATAGCGTGACAACTTGAGATGGCGCTTACAAAGCTTGGTATGAAAAGCCATAAATGCCAATCCAAATAAAGTTAGGACCCTGAAGCCTCCACTCCTCAAATGTAATTGAGTTGAGGATGGACCGGAAGAAACAAGAATAAAAAATGAGTCTAAATGGGCAGATACTAGCTAGCTTGATAGCAAAAGTTGTGTTAAGACCCCCAAGTCATAGTGCGGCAAACACTAACCAACTTGATAGAAAATACCACGTTAAGACCCCATTGACGAGTCCAATGCTAGACTGGCAGACACTGACTAGCTTGATAGAGTGAACTATGTTAAGACCCTAAAATGAATCAAAAAACCACCATTTGATTGCTGAGGATAACAATCTATTAAGCGAAGGTGAGTGTAAGGCTCGAGGGGTTCACTATATATATATTCTCTATATAACGTGCGTTCATGGCCTATTTATAAATATCCTAATTTGTGAATTTTTCTTGAATAAAATACAATCCTTTTTTATTCAATCTGAAAGTAACCCCTTTATATGACACCCTTTTGTATGTAAAAAATGTATAAAAATGATGTTTTAAAACCCCCTTATTTTGAACTCACATTATATATACATATATTAATGAGTGACCCCCCCGACACTAAGGGCTTTGTAGGTATGCCATGGTGTTGTTGCCCAAAATACCTACATAGGGAGTAGTAGTCACTCCAGCCCTGCTCGGAATGTACTTCTACAAGTGATCCCTATACTCAGTGATGAACCCTCACATGTGCAGCTCACAAGGGGGTAGTCTTGAGATGTGCTTCAATGTTATATCTTTTCATATCATGAATACAAAAGAATCCTTATTGATATATCTTGTGTATCTTTCCACCATGCTATTTCTATGCCTCATAAGAAGTTATGGCTTGAAGTCCTGTAAAGGTTCGTTGTAGGAGGAGATGCACATCTACACACACACACACACACACAAAGCACCTAAATAGCACATATATGAGAATCGACAAATATACAATCAAATATTACAAGACAAAAAGTATATCATAGAGAGACCACCTAGAGTATATAAGAACCAACGAACATAGAAACCAACAATAGCAACCACCATACTAATAATAACAACTATTAAAAAATAGGGGAACAAACGTTAAGCGAAACACACAACAAACTCACAAACGGACTTACACACACATGTAGGACCGTAAGATTACGTTTATGGGTTTTATGATATCAGTGGGGCCTTGACGTTGTCTACAACAGGTAGGGTGCTCTTGACAAGCAACAAACATTGCCGGTAATTCTTTATGTGGATGACGCGGGGCACGTACATCGAGCGATCAGAGGTAGATTCTTACAACAAATGGCATGCTGCAGCTCGATGAGACGACAGAATCATTCTAGTTGTGGATTACTTGGTCGACTTCGAAGTCCGTCGCTGACTTGTTGGATTGGGTTATCAGACATTTGATGATATGATATAACCCCACAGACTGAAGCTGTGAGCGTCGAGATCGAGAGAGAGAGAGAGAGAGAGAGAGAGAGAAGGCAGGTGACAATTGATCCGATCAGAGAACGGTACGTAGCAATCTGGTGAAGATAACATTTAGGGTACACGTTGTCTATATATATATATATAGAGAGAGAGAGAGAGAGACAGAGCGAGTTTTCAGGCGCAATATCTGATGAAGATGAGACGGGTCAATATTCTGCATTGGATAGTGGTACTGTATATAGGCAATATATTGACAATATTAATGACAGAGGGCGCATATAACGACTATAACTCTGGTGAGGGCCGGGCCGGTCATGTTCTGACGATAAGCGCGCTGACGCCCAGCAAGGCCTTGCGCGTGGACGAGGGCTCAGGGCACCTCCTTCATGTCGACACTGGCCACCTCACTGCTGGGTGATGCCGCCACCCCGGCTTTCCTGTGGGGCAGCATTCCCGCCGACGCTGTGAGCACCAAGACGTGTCGTCCAAGATGGCCAGCTCAGCTTCTCCGTCTCCGTCTCCTTCGACGGCGCTACCTTCCCCCGCAACATGCAGGTCAATTATATATACATGTCCAAGGCCGCACCTTATGCTAATGTTTGCCCTAGCTTTACGTTCTCTCTCTCTCTCTCTCTCTCTCTGTGTGCGCGCGGGCGCACATGCACGTGTGTGTATATATACATATGTACATGCATAGGTATTCCTACACACCGGTATGTATGTGTATATATTTCACTAGTCTCTTTTGAATTGGACACGACATGACTTGTGCCGCTAAAGAACTGTAACCAAGGGTCTCAAGTCACACACCCATCAAACCATTTGTTTCATATAATTAACGTCCCCTCAATAAAACTCTAGTTGGCAAGGAAATTTGACTTGTAAACGAGCCAATGAATACATAAGAGAGAAAAACCTCTATCGCTAACAATATTTAGCATCTAGCTTATCTATATATGGCTACTTGGAGACACCTTATAGTGAGAAATTTCTTAAGTTACCCTCTTTTTAACTCTTAAACATGTGATGCATCTGCGTAACTGCATTGTAGATAGATGCACTCGGTGGATGTGGTGCTACAACTTATGGAAGTGATGGTGTGGAGGCAGTTCTTCAGAATGATGATGGTTCCCATGGTGTTGTAAATGTTCCCTTTCCCACTAGTCTTTTAGTCACTTAAGAATTGATGTTACTACTATGTACAAGCTAGTAGGCTTGATACCAACTAATTTTTCATCACACTTACAGCTCATTTGTCCGCAAGACTCCTACAACAGTGGATGCTTTCTCTTTGACATTGGATGAGATCACCTCTTTGTATACTCAAGCATGGAATGAACTACACAAAGATAAATATGTAATGCTTGATGACAACCATGACAAGCACCAAAAGCGTAAACTACTTGACTATTGTGCAAGAAGTGGTAAATATCTCTCACCGCCATCAACCTTTGCTTCTCATTAATCACATGGTTTCAACCTTTCAATTCCTCATCTATGATTTGATGGTATATGTATTCAAAGTGTATTTATCTTTTTTTGTTACTTAAAAGTTTTGTGGAGTGAGCTTTGAAGTTTCAAATTAGTGTTGTGATAACCTTATGGTGTATCTTCTAAAAATTAGCATTGAATTGCATATTAGTTATACTCACATCTCAAAAAGGTACCAAAACTTTATAGAATAGCTCTAAAATAATTGCCATTAATATCTCAAAGTAGTACATTGTAAATTATGTGCATAGAGAATGCACATATTATGTGAGCTCACAATGAGTTGTGTTCTTTAGTTTGTTACTCCATAGCCTTGTTCATCTTCAAACACACTTTGTTGTACTCAAATTTGCTTTAAATAGTGCTACCATCAATGAAAAGTAACCCAAGTATATAATTGCTTAGAATGTCCACGTTAGTGTAAATTTGCAAATGTGAAATGTCTAAAATGACATGTCATATTATAATGCAAAATCTCTCTTTGTGGGTGCTCTTCTTGGAACTTTGCAAGGGCTCAACTTTTGTAGTATAGGATCTGAATTGGCATGTGCTCAAGTAGTGGGTTTTGGTTTTATTACTACTATTTCTGATGTGGCTATTGTCGTTACATGTGCTAGTTGTGGTACAGATGTTGGTTGCTTCCCAGGCACATTCTATTGAAAGTGCAATGCCAAATTAAAGCCTATATACATGTTAAACAAGTAAGACACAAAATATACCCATCCCTTTGTTTTGTTTTAGGTGATACTCTTGTCGCCACTTCTTCTAGAGACCTCTTGCCGATATCCCATTTAGCCATCGGAGACAAGGTGGTCAAATACTATTCAATTAATTGGCAAGCTATTGAAAGTCAAAATGAAAACATTTAATACGTATAATTGTCTAATTGTATTATTGTAATTTGGTGACAATTATGATTCTAGGTTGCTATGAGAAGGAAGACAAACGGTGCCATCATATATAGTGATATTTATGCTTTTGGGAATGCTAAGGCGCCCAACATTACTTTTCTCTTTGTCTTACTTTGCATGGCCCTGACGAACCATTAATGTCTCAAAATGCATCACAAAAAATACTACAACTACAACTCATGGGAGACCATTTTCTGCCTATATTACCAAGTGATACTAGGGGTTTGTTTTTCTATCTCTATGGAAGGATATGTATCCTATTAAAACAAATGTAATTTAACAAGTTTTAGATGCTTCCAATTATCTTTACCTTCACTTATCTATTGATGTAGAAACATACCAAATTGACCTCTATTACTTAGAAAGAAGTAATTTCTTGATAATCGCTTTCTATCTCATTTTGTAGGAAACACTAAAACCATATACAAAAGGGCAAAGGATGTTTGTGTTGGCAACAAAATGTTTGTTGCATTCAATGATGCTAGTGCATCAACAAGCACAGTGGCTTTTGAAGTTATAGGTGATATAGTAAGGTTTGTAGCCTTATGTTTTATGGCATTTAAAATTTTGTTATGCAATCATATTGAATGTTTTATTTGATTGATCCCTTGCAGACGTTCATCGGTCAAAGAAACATGGTCTTTAGAACCCCTTTACTCTTCATGGCAACATAATTGTGAATGGTATTGTTGTTTCAGTGCATAGTGGTTGGTTCCTTGATGATATTTTTTATGCAATTGGAATAACTTGGATGATTCCTCTTACCTAGCAGGTTAGTAATCTATTTTAAGTAGCCAATGACTTAATGAATAAATTTGAGTGAACATGTACTAAGAGTTTTGAGTTTTATAGGTGTGGTATTATCACCTGTGCGTTTGTTGTACCACATACTTGGGATGGAGTTATACAATCATCTATACATGATTATAAACAAGAAGATTGTCATAATGCATGAAGTTTGGCTATATGGCAGATATTTGAAACTCGCATTTTGTATAGGAACACTAATATTGTTCCTCTTGGTATCAAATGTAATGAATATTAAGAAAAGAAAGCTCTGGCTTACTAAATGAGATCAAATAAATGGTAGAAATCTTTATGAATACATGCTTTTTCATATGAAATGGGAATATAATCAAGATATTATATGTTACTAAAAAAGTTATTTCTTGACTTTTTACATATCCGATTTGGTTGCCTTACGCTCAGTAGTGTTGTTTTTTCTCTCCATGAAAGTTTGACTAGAAGTGGTGTTGATGAAAGACATTAAGTTGAAAATTATTTGGTCTTTCATTGGCCTTAATAGTGTGACTAATGTCATGTACTAAATTAGATTTCCCAAGTGCGGCTATTAAGTTATAGTGACAGAAAGCTCAATTTAGTATTGAACTCCTTGGATCTTGGTCATTTAATAACAACCCATAAAAGAAGGGTTTTTAAAAAAAAAAAACAAAGCAAGAGTCTTAAAAAAAAAACCCAAAAGAAGGTCACCATCATCTCCAAGGTCATGTTTGTATTTAAGGATTTCCTTGACGAGTGGCTTGGATTCGATGCCTTTCTCTTTGGGGTGGGACATTTTGGATGAAAAAATAAATACTCTTGAACATAAAAGTAAAGTTTTTTTTAAAAAAACACTACTAAGAGTATATTATGATTTTTGACATATCCAATTCTTAAAAATACCCTTAAACATAAAAGTGAAGTTGTTAAAGATAACTTCTAGCCTCCTATACTTGAGTAATTAACAAGCTCGTGGCTTGGAAATCATAAGATTTTTATTGTTTTTTGGAAGAAGAAAATGTTACATAATTTTATGTTTTTGTATATGGATAGAATCAGGATTTGTAAGAAGTCAAGCCATGAAGTGAAATGAAATACTAACATGAATTTTTTATTTCTTAACAGCATAAATAATAAACTTGTTATTTATTTAATAGAAAAAGAACTAACACAAGGATGAGCCTCAGTGGATAACTAACATTTTACATTTTAACAAAAGGATAACTAACACAAGGATGAGCCTAAGTGATGATAATGATCATAGGAATTTTGTTTTGCTATATGTGGAACTTTTTTTAAATTTTTATTTGAGTGGACTTATAGTAGCTAAACTTTGATTAAAGGGGTTCAAAGGTGTTAAAAATAAATTTTGTGCTCAAAAGAGAGGTATTGAGGATCATGTGGTTGCCTCTTTTCCACGGTTCAAATTAAATAAGAAAGAAATGTGGGAAGGACGGTTGACTAGTGCAATAAGGGGCAAATTCTTTAATAATTTAAAATTCCATGATGCAAAAATGCAAAAATGTGCACACAATGAGTTTTCAAAAGCGTGATAAGGACAAATTTTGGGGATTGATCAATGGACATTATAAATTGTTTTTTTAAAATGTTTTTCATTTATACATTTCTAAATTGAAATACTTTTAAGGTGGAGCAACTTAAAAAAAAACCTTAAATCGATGGTTTTATAGATTGCTATGATTTAAACAAATGAAACAATTTTCCAACAAAGTTCAACGTATTACTGGATAAACCATCTCAATTCTATATGGAGTATATTATAAGGAGTTTCCAATGAAAGATGAGGAGAATCCTTGGGCTTGCCTAGGCTAGTTCCCTAGTTCTTAAGTAGAGACATAATTGTGGAATGTTGATCTAGGTTGAGTAGTCATGATCTCTAGACTAGTTCAACCTTAAGGGTTTAGTTGGTTTAGGAAAAATAGAATCTAATTGCAAATTTGGTTAAACTACTTAAGTGATTGTGAGACAAATCTTGGAAGGAATGCAAGAGAGGGAAATTATCAATAAACTCCACCTACTTAGCTACAACAAACCTTAAGTGGTTTTCTTATTACCTAGTAAAAAGTGGCTTGCCATTTTTTGTTGCATTTGTCAAGAGCCAAGTGCACTTAATAGATACTAGAGATCCCTAGGATCAATTAATCCATGGACTAATGTGAAAAGCTAATGAGTGGATGTAAGTTATCTTTTCTAAGAGTATACTCCCTAAAATTTTCCTAAGATTTCCATAGCCATATTTTAATTGAGCAAGGGACATGGATTTAGTTGAGGATGATAGATATTTTGTGTATATCACACCTCTTTTTATTGTCATTATCAATGCGCATATAGAATGTTTCAAAGGATTAAATGGAAAGTCATATCCCCATGGATATGTGTATCTAGAAGTGTAAATGTAATTTTTTATATGAAGGAAGGAAGAGAAGTTGCATAAATTCTAGTCATAATGTTAAAACAACACAAGAAACTACCTTATGAGAAAGTGGACCTAAAATCTCCAAACATCCTTAAACTATTGAGTGGTAAAGTGATCGAGAGAACCCTAACTATTGGGCTTAAAGAAAGGTTGTTAATGTAAGCTAATATCAAGAAATGACACTAATGATCTTGAGTTATAGCTTTATGTGAGAAAGAAAGGATTAATTAGTGAATGAATTCTAAGGAAAGAAAGAAGCAACAAAATGAACCTCAAGATAAGCAAGCAAAAGAGTGAGAAGCTCAACAAGAAGCTTGGATGTTGGCAATATTAGAAAGACTGAACACATTTGGGTGTAGACACGATGTCTAACTCAAATGAATAAATTTTTAAGCATGAGACATACTTGGATAAGACACAATTGGCTGGAAGAAAAGTAGATTCCTATCACTAGGATTAAGTTAATTCAAGTACCAATATCTAAACTCCAAAAAGGACTATATGAAGTAATAGCAAGGAAGGTAAAGCAAATGCTATAGTAGGTAGTGATTGAAGATCCTCTATTAATTGGTATCTAGAATATATATATTTTTAGTGATTATTTATAGATCTTATTGGAACCCTATGGTGAGATTAGGTATATAATTTAGGGTTGAGATCCCTATTTAGATATCTAAACTAAGAGAGGTATTAGTAGACACGAGATTTTGGATTAAAATCTCTATTTAAAGAGCCTTACGAACCTATTTGGTTTGATGTAGCTTAGTACTTAGGTCCAAGAGCATTATTTAGAAAAAGAATGGTTTGAAATCGAGTGTGCCTGGTGGATTTCACCCAACATAGGGGATTTTGTGATGAAGGTTCCAATACTCACAAGAAAAGGTTCAAATCTATGTGCCTACTAGATTTCACCCAATATAGAGGATTCTGGGATGAAGGTTAGAGGAGGTATATGGATCTATAGCAAAATTGCATACCGTCAGCATTCAATACCACCCACGCTGTGTCTTTCAACCACCATGAATGGGTTAAACTACTCGCTGGCCCTAGCCTTAGAGCAATCTATTGACCAATTAAAGGTATCTCAATCGCAATTTCAAAGCCTTTTCGACCTAATAAATAGGGCAGCCTCCCCAATAGTTTACACAGTTTATATGCTATTTAGGCTATTTAGAAGGCAAGGCATCACTTATTTTAATTGCCGGTGCCCTATTAAGAGGCTGTTTGCCACCTCTTACACACAACTAGGGGGTTATCCAAGACTAATTCCCCAGGGTGTGGATAGGGCTGGCACCATCTCTTGTCTAAAAAGGGAGTGTAAGAATGTTCTCAAAGAACTCCTACAAGGAATAGTCATTCTGCCTCATCTGGCTGTTTTGATACTCACAAGTAAAGGTTCAAATCTATGTAGCAAACGAAATAGTCAATGATGAATATAAGGTACACATTTTTCCCACAATGTTGAATGATGAAGCAACTAGGTGGTATGGGTATCTAGATATATAATATAAAGTTACATATGTTGCATTATCTAGGGAATTCTCGAAAAAATTTAGATCCCAAGGATTTGAGATAGATTAGCACTCCAATTGGATTGTTTGTCGCGCAAGGAGTAGTTGAGAGTGTCAAACATTGTATAGAGTACTAGATGCAAACGGTCATATAGAAAATGAATCCAACCCTTGATTAAGGTACTAGAAAACATAAATTTATAGATGGGCTTAATCTAGAGATTCATTAGTATGCAAGTTTGCAAAGGCTACTACATTAGGCAGATGCAAAGACCAATGTCGAATGGTGGGAAGAGGTTCAACTTACAACAACATAGAGATCTAGATGTTCAAAGATTCTTGAATGGAATATCCAAGTACATCTAGTGGAATACCTAGAATGTATGATATGTGAAAGTTTCTCCAGTGGAATACCTAGTAATGTATCAAATATGAAAGTTCATCTAACTCCATCCATAGCTATAGGTGTTAATATATCAAACATTATACTTCTACTCCTACTCATATGATGAAAATGGGAATGCCATCAACTCTTCATCAATGTCAAAACATCAATCCACATAAACAAAGTGAAAATAGCAAATATCATTGTGAAATGCCTAGGCAAAATAAAAGAAAAGATAATGTGCATAGTCACTATAAGATACAGGCCTCATACCAAGTTTAAAGCGACGAAAATGTTCACCAAAAAAATTACTCTCGTCGTCGCTAAACACGTCAGTATTAGCGACACCACAGAACCATCGCTATCGGTGTTGCTATTTGCATCGCTATTTAGCGATGCAAACTGCGACGCTAATAGCAATGCGTGCAACAAATTTGTGATGCTAATAGTGACGGTTGCAGACAATGGTCATCAAAATGAAGGCAATGTGTACTTGAATCCACACCTAGACTGATACATAAAATAAATACAAGATTTCTTAATGAAAGTGCTCATGGAATCATGGTAAGATACAAAGGATGATAATAACATAGCGCATGAAAAATGCCTACATAAATCACAAGACCAAAAAAGAAGAGGATGTGCGCTCCACGGATCCAAGTGTGAGCTATAGATCCTCACCATCCAAAAGCTCATCCCATCGCAAAGGAGCATCAAACAAACTCTGCAAAAAAAGAAACAACTACACATCAGTCCACCATACAATAATGCATTTTCATTAAAATTAGTAACTACGGACAAGAAAGATGAGTGACTTACTAAGCTACCATGTGCATACAATCTATTGAGACTGTGTCTCTCGGCATATCGACTCTCTAGGCCGGTGGGATCACGGTTTGTAATTGAGTGCTACAAAGAAAACAAAATACAACTGTTAGAAACACAATTGTCAATACAAGTGATATTGGAAAAAAATATGCGAGAAGAACAAAAGAAAAACTTACAAAGTCCTCCACATAAGTTATGTGGCCGTCGCCACTCCTAAGATGATGGACTACTCCTGCCTCCAGTCATGCCCTCGCCGCCTCATGTTGCTCTCTCCAATGTCCTAGAGAATCTACAGCCTCCTCCCTGAGTTGACGCTAGTCATCTTTGCATCTAGCCATTCGAGCTTTGAGGCCCCACTCTTAAGTGCCTTGCGTGTATCCAATCGTCTGTGTGACATGTACGTACACATGCACTCCATCATACAGCCTGTGGAGAACCTATTTGCTATGGTGGGTATTGGAAACTCCTCATGCCACGATGCTACTATGTAGTCCTTGCTCCCCTCCAGTATGTTCTTCCAATGATCCAAGACATTGTGCTGAAAAACTTGTTGACACAACTCCCTCATATGAACCATCACCCTCCTTCCCTCATCATTCATGATGACAGCTCCCGTCCTATCATCTACAACGTATCCATACCCCTCTGGGGTATGTCTAAGATGTGTCTCCTCCCACCTTTGATTGCACTCCTAGGCATATCCAAGAGACCCCTGTACATCCGGTGTACCCACGGGGGTAGTATCTCTCGGAGTAGTACCCATAGGGGTACCACCTGCGAACGGCTGAGTGACTGGAGTAGACGTCTCCACAGGTGTGAGAAATCCCACAGGTGACGCAAATCCAATAGAATGACGAGACAGAGACACTACGTCAGTACCTCCACAACAACCACCTAAGCCACCCTCTCTCGAACCTACACGAGAGTGAGGAGTAGCACATGTATCTCGAGCGGCGGACCGTGGGTTCACAGCATCCACGTCTCCACAGCATCCCCCAAAACCACTCCCTCCATCTGGCCCAAGGAGCATTGACCTTATCTACTGGAAACCGAAGCATCAGAGAGTACCGAAGTAGATCAAACGGAATGGCCTGATGGTGTCCAAGATAGCTCCTGGTCCGCCATATCTCTGAATCGAGCCATCTGATCTAGACATATACATGTGAAGATCTCCTGTAGCTCCTTGTTGCTCATCCCTCGACTCATCATGCTATCCAAATATCCACAAAGGTCACCTGCACATATAAAAATTGATGTTAGCATAATCAATATAGAGATTCAAGCAAAGCATGGTAATATAACTCTTAAAAAAATGATCTTACTTAAAATGCATATTCTAGAGTACCCTTATAAGCGATTCATCAACGAATTGAGTAGGTGGATGCTCCAAATATGACGTAGCTTATGGTCCCATGGCAATCTCCTCACACAACTCCGCATACACTGGAAGGTCAATAGAAAGGTCACCAAAAAAGGACGAGTCCACCTCGTTCTCAAAGAATTCTTAGCCTCGTGTCTTTCCATCATTGTTACCCAATTCTGCCTCCTCTACATGCTCCAAGATTTGGGTGGCCTCCACTCCTTCCAATATCAACCCCTCTATCTACATATTGTTCTCATCTACGCTGGGAACATTGCTTTCATCATATACTCTCACACTTCAAGAAGCTAAAGGTACAACATACCACCATCAAGGTTTGTCAGGGGTTTGGATAGAAAATTACCTATTCAAAATCACATACAAGAGAGATTTAACATTTGTGGCATATACTATGTCATAATAAAAGTTTAAAAAACATGAGTTCATGCACATGTTTACAATGGGCGGGCATGTAACGTGTCCACTAGAATCCTCTAGGACACGTCTTGGCAGTCCATCGGAAAGGCTGTCTAAAGAACTCCGCCCGGCACTCCCATGGAATGTTACGGGTTTTGCAATCTAGGTCTTTCCGCGTCTGCCACGTAGCAGAAGTGTCCTGGCCGTTTCCCACTGAGGATCGACCGGAATTAAGGTTCCCTTGTTTGGTCATTAGCTAACAGCAACTAGCGTCAGACCCGAGCGAACTACTTTACGCAGAAACGCCAGGTCCGAAACGGATTCACGCTGCACTTGGTTCAAGGAGAATGGGAAACGAGAGGGATGCAAGGCTCGACCTCTTTGCCATAAGGCATAGTCCCATTCCATTCCCCTAAAACAGCGTGAATCGGGTAATAGGTAATTCTAAGTCGTCGTTCTCGTTATTCGTTTCGATGATCATCCTTCGGGGCTCCTGGCACCCAAGCGTCCTCCTGCTCCAAGTAGAGCTCAACGGAAAGACCTCACACGGCGGGTTCGGTCCACGTTCCCGGCGCGGTCAACAACCCCCTTGGTTAGGGTCAGGCAGGAAGTCGGGGGTAACTGAGCTGCCACTCCCTTCAGGCCTTCAACCTGAAGCATTTATATATCTTTCATCCTTTAGTTCCTTGAACAAACAATGCAAACAGTGCTTTCTAAATTGTTACAAGCACAATCAATTCCCGTGGACGTTTAGCTGGCAAACTGTTAAGGAGTGACTCCTTCTCTCCGAATGCATCCCGCATTCGATCCGGAATCAATTGCACATGGCAAGATTCCTATCGTCTTTGGGTTAGGGTCATACCCTATCAATACTTTTAGGTTTTATTAATGATAGATTCCGGCGACCATGTCGCTTAAGTTTATTGACTAATCATTTGCGTCCAAGCAAATACCTAGCTTCCCCTTAACTTGGCAAATTTTCCCTAATGAGGATAGAACAAGAGGATGACTACCCTTTCCCCTTGCAAGTTAAACTCGCGCAAGAACCTTCCAATCCTTAATCCACGGAATGGCAAAACTTCTTACGATCAACTCGCAAGGCTAAGTGACGTTGCAATTTACTGCACAAGTGTCGCCTCCATCATTTCGCCTAATGAATGGCGTATTCAGGTCACGGAATTAACTTCAGACGAGAGGGAGGGTTTAGGTTGTCTTTTTACCCACCCCATCCTTAATTTCACTAAATCGACAATGTTTAGTTCTAGGGTTCCAACTCAATTCGAGTTTCATCATTTTAAATGCTTGGTCCCTAAGGTAGGAATCCTAGATTATTGTTTACATGAGCATCCAATTAGCTTAACATTTTGGGAATATGGTTAGGACTATTGGGTTTGAAGGTTTCGACTTAACGTCAATTGGAAAACTTGGCCGAATCCTTAACGTGCTAATACCTAGTTAGGGTTTGGGATATCTATCGTATTGACTGAACCTTGCCCATTCGAATCCTTTGCGGCTAGGTGATTTGGGTAATTCACTATGCTTGTCTCGCGACAAGGATGAATCCTTCCTAGAGATAATAAAGTAGATCTAAAGGAGGAAAAACAGTTGCAACTACCGCAATACATGTAAACATGTGATTCATTGCTTCTACGCATCACATGGTTCACAATAACTCTATCTTTCCTTAGTATAGTAAAAATGCATGATAATCTGGGTACTAACTTTCCTAGGACCTACTAGGACTTACATCAAATAACCATGCCTACAACCTTGTTGTCTACACTTTAGAATCTCATGCTTTGATAACCCATGCGACCTTTCCTAAATACGGCTCCTGATGAATGGAATTTCTGCATGATGACTATGCAACACGCAACTTTTCCCTAGCTACAATGTAGTTAATGAAGTTCATACCAAACTAAAACTAGTGTTAACTTATTCCATGTTACATGCTACTTGCAAGTCCATAAGATCATTTTCGTACTCTTCTATTTCTTTTCGGATAATATCTTATGGGTGTTAACTTTTCCTTATGAATCATTACAAGGAAGATGCTGCCTACAATGCGGCACACGCTTATTCCCACCATGTCTAGTAACCAAATGCACTTATCAATTTCATTTCTTTGCCCTATATGTTTAGACTCATTACTTTGATAATGTTCCAAAATAGCAACATGCAGCTAGTCTTCTAAGGCGGACAACTTTGGAAATGCAACTGTTTCAATTTCATGACATGCATCAACCTTGTCTAATGTTTAAGGAGATAATTTATCAAATGTATTTTTAACGCTGCCACATGCATTAAAAATAAGCGTAAAATGCATTCTCCCTTATGGAATTAAGCGCGCATAAACATTTCTTTATGCGAGAATAAACTCGAAAAAACCTGGACTTGTGGGCTCGGGGAGATATCCACTTGAATGCTTGGAGATGAACCTCCTGCAGGCGCACCTTGTGACTTTTTAGGGGCCATCGTAGGCGTGGTTTCGGCTTCTGGGTTGCCTTTGCGGTCTATGAATTGACTTGCCTTGGTATGCAGCCTCCAGACCTTTGCCTTTTTCCCTCGTACACAGGAGATTCCTTTGCGGGACTTAGGATAAATGGTGCTTGCGGATGAATTCTTTAGGAAAACCCGAGTGGCTAGGAATGGGTTCACGGATGGCTTGTGGCCTTTGAAGTCTAATTGCGGGAAGCCTCTTACGAAGGATCTTGCGGGAGGGCTTTATAGCTTATTCCTCTTCTCTCAAAGTCCCGGGGGGGGGGAGGGTATGAATGGACTTTATGGGGATCTAGTGGGAAGGGGGCTTAAGAAGCCCCCTTAGAAGCTTTTTAAGAAGCTTCTAGTCGTCAGCAGCAACGTCGAGGGGGGGGGGGGGGTCGTGATCCAGGCGGGGCGGCGGATTGTGGCGGTCTGGCGGCCGTGGCGGCGAACTATGGCGGCTGGCGGACTGTGGCGGCAGCGCGGCGGCTTTCCCTCCAGCACGGCGATCTCCCTCTAGCACGGCGACCTCCCTCCAGCACCGCGACCTCTCTCTAGCACGGCGACCTCCCTCCAGCACCGTGACCTCTCCCTAGCACGGCGACCTCCCTCCAGCACCGCGACCTCTCTCCCCTAGCCTCTTCCTAGGGGGTGTTTATATAGGCATGGGGGGGGAAGGCCTCCACCACGTGGCCCCCCCTTGCATGGGTTCCCCCCCTCCCATGCAGGCCACGACTTTCATATCCCCATCCTCCCCACACTCCCTCTTCTCCAGCCATGCATCGGCTGGAGAAAAAGGGGTAAAAATAAAAAAATTTGCCTTGAATTATTCAAATTGCCCCTCCCAAGAGGGTGTTTTTGTGAGACTTGCGGTTTTGAACTTTCGGTTTTGATTTACCAATGCGGAGGACCCCATTTCTCGCGTGCGGGTCACACATTACACTGCCAATAATTTCAATGCAAGAGATAACCTTTGCACAAGGTTTACGTTGTGTGCGGAACGTCAATATTCACGGGTGGGAATATTACAGGGCAATACAAACGTGTCGCATAAATCCATCCATCTTTTTTTGGAATCTATTTCGAGAAATCTAGATGGACCTCGTTGAACAGTTGTCCCATCTCCTTCCAGTACCACTTTGAACCAGTGCACATCAAATAGGATCATGGAGAAGCTATGGTAATCCATCGTGATAATACTTTGCAAGTTCCCAAAATACTCCATCTCTTCTATAACGGTGTTTGGATCAGTGGCTCACTGTCGGCTCTCTTGCTCGAACTTTGCCATAACACCATAATCCGTTGTTGTATTGCTGCGCATTCGAGGTGTGAAAACCACCCAAAAGTTGTGTGTGTGATTTGATACTTTGTACATACTTAGTTGTTGTGTTTACATTTATTTTCTGCGTATGAGTATAGTGAGGAGGATTTGGAGGCATAGTGTTGAGCAAGATGAGATGCTTTCAGCCTATGTTGAGCAAGGTCAAGTGGAAAGCACTTTATCGTGCTACAAACAAATGCAAGATGAAGGTTGTATTCCTTGCAAGGCAATATTTGTCCTTAGCCTTCAGGCATGCATAGTAGTCATAGAGAAGATGACATTAGTAGAAATTAGACAAGCAAAGGTGACACAAATGCATTGAAGGATGTGTTGGATGATGGGGCTTCACCAAAAGCAGCTGATTATGATAACAGAACTGCATTACATCTTGCCGCTAGTGAGGGACATTGCTCAATAGTGGAGTTGCTACTTCAGTATAATGCTCTTGTCAATCCAACGGACCGTTGGGATAGAACAAGTGTTATGCAAAATGGCTGATGCAACACTTCAACTTATAGATCATACATATCGACTTCCTTGCGAGCATTACGGTATGCACGGGAAGTTGAAAAGGTGGAGGCCGCTTTTCTGCGTGTGATATGCTATGAAAAGGAAGAGTGGCTAAAAAGGGGGTTTTTCTGGTTCGGGGAGAAAAGCCAATTTGGGAAGGAAAGGAGAAAAGAAAGGGGCCACTAATCCTGTCGAAAAGGGGCAAAAAGAAGGGGCTCTCTGGTTTTTCCTGAGGGCGGAACGGATGGGAAAAGAGCTGGCACTCTTGGATCTACGAGGGGGAGGGAACCTTTTCAATCTGGAATCCACTAATGAAAAGTTTTTTTTTTTCTGGCATTGGAGCCGAGTTACGTTGAAGTACAAGCTGCTCGACGACACATTCTGAATGGGTTGGGAGTGAGCTTTCTGCCGCCTGACAGGAGACGTCGTCGTGATCCAAAGCATCGTAAAAACAAGAGTAGCTCCCTGATTGCCATAACGGACAGTATGTCCAGTCAGAGAATATAAAGCTAGAGCAGACGAGGATGAAAAGGAGATCACGGCATACAGTGTGGGAGGATTGTCTTCTGGAGGAGAAGGATTGCTGCATTTGGGCTGCATAGCACTTGTGAAAGAGGAAAGAAGGAGGATGGGAGGCCATCGCACTATACTGGAGGAAGAGGATCGACTGTGGTCAAGCGAAGGGATGAACTGTGGGCTGCATGGCAGATTTTCACACCCTTGTTGCACCGCATTGATAATGGAAAATTCAAGTCATCAGTCTATGCACAAGGTACCAGAGGACCACCAGAGGCAGATGAACTGACAGAGAGGGCTGGCTATGTCAGAACATATGGCTACGTATGGATTCCCCCCCCTTCTTTGAAATTTGACATGTGATGTGGGTTGCAACCATCAGAGGCAATGTACATGAAACTAACGGTCAAGAAACTTGGGCTAGAAATGTCTGCAACTCAAAGTGAACTTGATCTATCTTATTGACAACGCTATCAAGATATAGTGATTCCGGAGGCTTATGAGAGACTGCTGCTTGACACGATTCGTGGAGATCAGCAGCACTTTGTGCGAGGGAAGAACCATGTTAAGCTTGAAACTTTAATCAGTTTTCTCTGTGGAAGGGGAGAATCAGGAACTGCAGTGACCTTTTCCTTGCCATCCTCGTACAGGACTTAAGCAACATTACAAGGCACATCGATGGCTGTGTGATCTCTCGCCTCATAACCTTCATTGTGGAATCCTTCTTGTTCTTCATTCTTCAGAACATTTTCGCACCATAGATGATCATAGAATTCTGATGCGGCTATTGAGTTTCACAACAGATGCATGTTCAGAGAGCCTGTGCGAACTGAGTTTACCTCTCCACTCAGACTTGTGTTGGTTCCACATGCCAGCGATTGGAAGATAGTGAGTTGGGTGAGTACCCAATCTGGATGACCACAGAGTGAAGTAACTTTTGACCAAAAGTCTGGTACCAGAAGCAAATCTTGAAATGCAGAAGCATCGTATCAAATGGATGAGCTCAAGAATGACCAACAAACTATAGTGGAGGAACAGAGATGGGAAATATGGTTGGATCAGTTTTATATACATGCACCATGGAAAAACCTTCAAAAAGCCTTGCAAGCCTTATGAGAAGAAGTGGTTTGTTGTTTTGCTGAAGCTTATTGTACACACAACATAGATCTATTGAGGCTAACATAGGCCTATTGAGGCTAAATTGAAATCATTCTTTTTAGAGGGGATTCTTCACCAATAATATATTCTAACTCCAAGTACAAGAGGATTAATACATGCTTACAAAAGCAAACAAATTTGTATTCATTCACTTGATTGATCTTCCATCTTGAAATTAATCAAGGTCGTCTGTGGTTGCGACATTGCTTTCACAAACCCTTCGACATCTTTGGTGAACTCGACGTGAAAGCGTCGTAGAAATTTTAGGATGGGAGATACTTTAGCCTCTATTTCAGCCTCTTCTACAACTCCAGCTGCGTCTACTTCAGCTCCATGCATGACTGCTGCATCAAGTACTTCAACAGAGGATCTAAAGTAGATTTTGCAGAATATGTCCATGTATATGCAGCTCCAAAATCAGCAGACACAATTGTATATGCAGCAGCAGCAACAATTGCATCAACAGCAGTTGTCTCAGCAAAGGCAACTCTATTCGGAGCAGGAGAATGCAAACAGTGCGACTAAGGCTATTGAAGCAGTTGAGAATGAGAAGAAGCTATTTGACGGCCGAAATGTTTCAGCATATGTGGAGACATATGAGATCAAGATGGGGTTTTTTGGAGTTCTAGCTGGACTTATGAGTAAGTCTTTTTATTCAAAATACACATTGGCAAGATTTTAAGAAGGCCTTGAAAGAAGAATATTTCCTTGAGGACTTTGGTATGGCTACTCGGCGGTCATTCCGAGAGTGGGTCTACATGCCAAACAAAGGTCTAGCTGCTTCGGAGTTGATTCGAGAATTTGAGGAGAGGTATAGTTAGCTTGATGCCATTGAACAAAGAGCATTGGATGTTGAAAAAGTTGAGCTTTTCTTGCAAGCTGCAGATCCTGCTCTTCAAGAAGAATTGGGTGAGCTTCTTGAGGATCGTACGAAGCCTATGGGTCTTAAAACGGATTGGCAGGATGCTCAAGATCAGTCTCGACTTTGACCAAGAGGAGGATATGGAAGACTCGTCTACAGAATGGTTCCATGACACCTACACCATCATCTACTCCTATGCCTACTTCTATCCCTGTTATTTCTTCTCCTTCTCAGCCAGTTTCTTGGCCTATGCTAGTGCCTACTGTTTCCACTCCACCTATTCCTCCTGTTCCACGACCGATGCCTACACCTTCTGCTCCAAAACCATCCGCTCCATCGGTGCCTACCTCTCTTGATGACATAATCAAAGGCATAACAGATTTGACACTGGAGTCAGTCAAAGCGGAGTTGGTGGGAAAGTTGAAGGAGTAGTTTGCTTCGACTGCGCCTACTACTTCTTCTAGTGCTCCTACTGCACCTAGGAGTGCTCCCAGTGCACCTAGGAGAGATCGGAGATGTATTTGGTGCGATAGTACGGACCATCAACATTGCAGGGATTGTGAATCTTTTCAGGATGCAAGGAGGCAGAATTTGGTATATTGGGGACAAGTTGGTAAGATTTGGTTGACTGAGACAGGAGCTCCACTTGCTACCAACTTTGGTAAAGGTGGAATGAAGAAGTTAGTGGATGACATGGCTGCGCGTACTTCTTATGTGACAGCTAAAGGTGATGCTTTTGCATATGGATTCCAGATTGAGAAGGGATCAGAGACTCAGTTAGCACTATGGACTTATGCTATGGAGACTGCAAACAAGGGGAAAATTCAGCAAACTGTTTTGACTAGTGCAGGCTCTAGCATCAGATCAGAGACAGGTTGGGACTCGCCTGTTGACAGGTACTCTATTTATGCTTATTTGGCTAATTCTCAGGGTGCAGATGTACTTGTTGAGGAGAAGCATAAGAGGGATGAAGAAAATCCAAGTGTAGCTAAGAAGACTAGAGGGGGTGAGTTTGTTACTCCACCTACTGCAGGACCGTCTTCAAGACCAGGGCTAGATCGACAGATGGAAGATGCTCAAAAGAGAGAAAAGAGGCAAGAGCCTAGAGAGAGAAAGCAGCCAGGGTTTAGATTGATGTTCGATATTGAGACATCTATAGACATGAAGAAAATCTTTAATGATAAGATACTTGGTAGTGAGGTGACTTTCACTATTTCTGAGATTTTAGGCATCTCGAAAAGAGAGTTTCAGGAATAGTTTCAGGAGGTTTTGAAGAGGAAAAGACATGCATTGTCTACCACTGATACTCAGGGAGTTTTGATTGGGAGTTGGATGAGGATGAGGATGAGGTTATGGTTGAAAATGCTTCTGTTTTTCCGCAGGTAGAGAAGAGGGTTCAGCCTATGCATTATGCTGAAATTGATGAGCCTGTCTTGATACCGCGTAGTCACTTTTCGCGGAGCCATTGGGCTAGGGCAACTATAGAGACGATGGTAAAGATTGGAGAGAAATAGGTGCCTTATGTTGCATTGGTAGATCATGGTTCAGAGATTAATCTCATAGTTCGTGGAGGTTATGAGAGTAACAGATGGCCTATGGATGCAGAGCATGGGTGGCGTATGAGAGCTGCCAATAACACTACATGTGATTTGTATGCTGCCTGTCCTAGTGTCAGGGTTTCTATTGGTGATGTAGAGGAGGATTTTCATTTCTTTGTGCAGGATTCATGCTCTTATCCTATAATTCTTGGTCAGCCATTCATCACAGAGATGCGCATGGAAACAAAGGTAATGGATGATAGTTCTGCTTATGCACAGATTCGCAGTAAAGATGGTATGAGAGCAGTTCAGTTTATGACTATGTGTGTGAACCATGTTAGAAACAGAGATACTCTCAGAGATGCACCTTTGCCCACTGTGAGGGATTCGGGTTTTCATTAGGTACTACCGTTTCGCGAGACGATGGTGGTACAGAGCAGAGGAGATTGGAGTTCTCGCCTCCTGGCAGCGGTGTTTTCTCCTCCGGTTTTGTTGGGATTTCAGCAAACAGTTCGATGAGCTATCAGAAGTTTTCTAGGTTGCCTAGAGCTGCCAGGCAGTATATATGCAGGAAGGAGAAAAATTTGAAAAATGCAGGAATTTTGGAGGATGATGAGCATATAGATGGGATGTATGACAGTGTGATTTGTGCAGATACGATGACAGAGATGGGAGATATGCTGAAAACTGATATGCAGAATTATCATAGTAATGTATTAGTGCAGTCCCTGGACATGTTTCATGAATTTGCAGATTTTGTGTCACAGATTGAGTTAGAGGCTGACGTAACTCAGCAAAGAGTGTTGAGTGCTGAAGAAAATCAGCAAACAGAGTTTCCAGCTGGTTATGATCAGCTTTCAGAGACACAGAGGGCTGAAAACTTTCAGCCAACAGAGTTTACTGCTGAAATATTTCAGCATTTAGAGTTTAGGGTTGTTCCTATGCAGTCCATAGAGCACAGGGCTGAGGATATTCAGCCATTGGAGTGCAGAATTGCTGATTTACAGCAAGATATGTGTAATGCAGAAGAGCATAATGAAGCCAGGGTTGACACGAAATACAAAACTGTGGAGAAGAAGGTGAAGCCAGTTGCTGTACCGCTTCCACCTGACAGTGATCAGCAAATAGAGAGGGCTGCTAAACAGCCAATTTTGAGGAATCCGGAGCATATTGGTCATAAATTTTCAGCAGAGACTCTTGCTGAATTGAAAATTGGAAATGGTGATTTCTTGCTACCCATAGAGAAGCAATGCTTTCAGGATATGCTTGAGCGACATGGAAGGGGATTTGCTTTTTTCCCGCATGAGATTGGATGTGTGAATCCTGATATTGTTGCTCCTATGGTCATTTTTACTATTCCTCATATCCCATCGAATCTCCGACCTATTCCAGTGCCTAAAGCACACTTGCCAAAGCTGATTGATTTATTGAATGAGAAAATCAGGATGGGAATCCTTGAGCCTTCATCTGCACCATACTCAAACAGGTGGTTTACAGTTCCAAAGAAGAATGGTACTCTCTGATTTTTTCAGGACATGCAGCCAGTGAACAGAGTTACTATCAGGAATGTTGGTATAGGTCCAGTTGTGGACGAGTTTGCAGAGGCATTTGCTGGACATGCCATCTATTCTTTAGGTGATTTGTATTCAGGATATGATCAGTTTCAGCTGGCTTTGGAAAGCAGGGACATAACCACCATGAGAACTCCTATTGGGCTTGTCAGGATGTGTACCTTGCCTCAAGGTGCCACTAATTCTGTTGCGCATATGATGAATGCCATGCATAAGGTCCTTCGTGATTACATACCTCAGCTTACTATGCCTTTCTTGGATGATATGCCCATTAAGGGGTGTGCAGAAGAAGAGAAGAATGAGAGCCTAAATGAGCAGGGATGCATATCCTTTGTGGCTGATCATATTTCAGCATGTGAGAAGATTTTGGCCAGGTTAGAAGAAGTGAACTTGACACTTTCAGGGCAAAAATCTGTTTTTGGCGTGAATGAGGTTGTCATTGTTGGACATATGTGTGGATATTATGGCAGGAAACCCTCACCTGATAAGGTGAAAGCTATAGGCAAGATTGCGGAGTATTGTTCTACCACTTCAGAGGTACGGAGATTCATTGGAGCTTGTGTGTTTTATATGATTTGGATACCTCATTTTGCACACATAGCAGATTGTTTATATCAGCTGCTTCGAAAAGGGTAGAAATTATATTGGGATGAGAGCCACACTAGAGCCATGCGGAAATTGAAGAAGTTATTGCAAAATGCTCCTACTCTCAGGAAAGCGGATTATAATTGTGGAAAGCCTATTTTATTGACAATTGACACTAGTCCAATTGGCATAGGTTGGGCTGTGGGTCAAGATGATGCAGATGGAAATAGGTATGCTATTCGGTTTGGGGCGAAAGTCCTAAACGAGAGACAGAGGAGATATTCGCAAATCAAGAGGGAGCTACTAGGGATTGTTACGGCTCTCAAATGTGACAAGGAGTACTTTATTGGAGCTTCAGTTGTGGTAGAGATAGATTGCTTGCCATTGATTGGTATGATCACGAGTTGCTCTACTCCGGATATAGCTATGCTGAGATGGATTGCATACATCAAGTCATTAAATCCGGAATTTAAACACATAGCAGGGAAGGATAATCCAGTGGCAGATATGTTGTCTAGAGCCAGATATGATGATGAGGAGACTCTACTTGCAGAAGAGGATGATGCAAAAATTTCAGCCACTATGGTTGATCATGTTTGTCATGTCTATGATATTGTGGCTTTCATAGAAGAACTCTATGTTGGAGATTGGTTGCAGATTGGCAGGTACCTTAGTACACTAAGAAAAAGAGATGAATGGACAGATGAAGAGTTTAAGAAAATCAGAAGGAAAGCCTATGGTTATTTTCTCAAGGACGGATTTTTGTGGAAGCATCCGAAGAAAAGAGGCGGATTACCTTTGCGGGTTGTCTGCGATAGAGAGACACAATTACAGGTGATGAGGGAGTTTCATGAGAGTCCTTGGGCTGGTCATAGAGGAGTGTGGGCTACTTATGAGAAAATCAAGGAGAAATATTGGTGGAAAGGCATGTATAGAGATGTTTCTCACTTTGTTGAGACTTGCAGAGACTGCCAGATGTATTCGGTAGTGCATCATCGAGATGAGCTTCATCCGACCTGTCCGCTATGCATTCATTATAAGTGGGTAGTTGATTTGGTTACCATGCCTATGGGTCTATGGCAGATGAGATACATTGTTTTGGCTAGAGAGGATCTTACCAATCATGTTGAGGGCAGATCTTTGAGAACGAAGACCACTAGTGCAGTGTGTAAGTTCTTATTGGAGGAAATTTTCTGCAGGTATGGATGTGTGGGTAAGATCACTGCAGATCGTGGTGAATTGGATGCAGATGAAGCTAGGGAGTTTTTCTCTTAGCTAGGAATCAAGTTGGCTCTAACTACAGCATATAATCCAGAGGGAAATGGGAAGAGTGAAAGAGGGCATCTGCCGATAGTGAAAGCATTAGCCAAAGCATGCAGAGGACGGATTGGAGAATGGCCGAGACTTCTATCATTTGCTTTGTGGGCTGATCGTACGACTCATAGTGTTACCACAGGATATATGCCTGCAGAGTTGATGTATGGTCAGAAACCTGTTATGCCGACTGAGACTTGTGCTTTGACTTGGTCAGTTTTACCTTGGCAGGAGGATTTGACAAGAGAGGAGCTCTTGGTTCTTCGGATTTGACAGTTGGAGAGGAGACCTGAGGATATTCAGCTAGCTATTGACAGGTTGAAGGTTGCTAGACTAAGGAATAAGGACAGGTTTGACAGCAGGCATCGCTTGCGGCCTAGAGCAATAGAAGAGGGAGATTGGGTATTGGTCTTTGATAGCAGCCTTGAAAATCAGCATACTGCACTTCGGAAGATGGTGAAAAGATGGTTTGGGCCATACATAGTTAGACATGTCTTTGATAATGCAACATATGAGCTGACAGAATTGGATGGGACAGTGCTTAGAGTGCCTATTGCTGGAAAAAGAATCAAGATTTTCAAGAAAAGAGATGATGATGATTATGCATTGGAAGAATTTTCAAGAGAAAAGCAACGAGAAGAAACTCCAATGGAAGAGACAGATGATATGACATATAATCTTGTTGATATACTGGAAATGCATAATGAAGAGATTGATCTGTTTGTGGATCTTGATGATAACGATCATGGGTAGTTGGCCCATCCGGAGGATGCGCAGGATTAGAGGGGGTGGATGTCGTATTGCTGCGCATTCGAGGTGTGAAAACCACCCAAAAGTTGTGTGTGTGATTTGATACTTTGTACATAGTTGTTGTGTTTACATTTATTTTCTGCGTATGAGTATAGTGAGGAGGAGTTGGAGGCATAGTGGTGAGCAAGATGAGATGCTTTCAGCCTATGTTGAGCAAGGTCAAGTGGAAAGCAGTTTATCGTGCTACAAACAAATGCAAGATGAAGGTTGTATTCCTTGCAAGGCAATATTTGTCCTTAGCCTTCAGGCATGCATAGTAGTCATAGAGAAGATGACATTAGTAGAAATTAGACAAGCAAAGGTGACACAAATGCATTGAAGGATGTGTTGGATGATGGGGCTTCACCAAAAGCAACTGATTATGATAACAGAACTGCATTACATCTTGCCGCTAGTGAGGGACATTGCTCAATAGTAGAGTTGCTACTTCAGTATAATGCTCTTGTCAATCCAACGGACCGTTGGGATAGAACAAGTGTTATGCAAAATGGCTGATGCAACACTTCAACTTATAGATCATACATATCGGCTTCTTTGCGAGCATTACGGTATGCACGGGAAGTTGAAATGGTGGAGGCCGCTTTTCTGCGTGTGATATGCTATGAAAAGGAAGAGTGGCTAAAAAGGGGGTTTTTCTGGTTCAGGGAGAAAAGCCAATTTGGGAAGGAAAGGAGAAAAGAAAGGGGCCACTAATCCTGTCGAAAAGGGGCGAAAAGAGGGGGCTCTCTGGTTTTTCCTGAGGGCAGAACGGACGGGAAAAGAGCTGGCACTCTTGGATCTACGAGGGGGAGGGAACCTTTTCAATCTGGAATCCACTAATGAAAAGTTTTTTTTTTTCTGGCATTGGAGCCGAGTTACGTTGAAGTACAAGCTGCTCGACGACACATTCTGAATGGGTTGGGAGTGAGCTTTCTGCCGCCTGACAGGAGACGTCGTCGTGATCCAAAGCATCGTAAAAACATGAGTAGCTCCCTGATTGCCATAACGGACAGTATGTCCAGTCCGAGAATATAAAGTTGGAGCAGACGAGGATGAAAAGGAGATCACGGCATACAGTGTGGGAGGATTGTCTTTTGGAGGAGAAGGATTGCTGCATTTGGGCTGCATAGCGCTTGTGAAAGAGGAAAGAAGGAGGATGGGAGGCCATCGCACTGTACTGGAGGAAGAGGATCGACTGTGGTCAAGCGAAGGGATGAACTGCGGGCTGCATGGGAGATTTTCACACCCTTGTTGCACCGCATTGATAATGGAAAATTCAAGTCATCAGTCTATGCACAAGGTACCAGAGGACCACCAGAGGCAGATGAACTGACAGAGAGGGCTGGCTATGTCAGAACATATGGCTACGTATGGATTCCCCCCTTCTTTGAAATCTGACATGTGATGTGGGTTGAAACCATAAGAGGAAATGTACATGAAACTAACGGTCAAGCAATCTGGGCTGGAAATGTCTGCAACTCAAAGTGAACTTGATCTATCTTATTGACAACGCTATCAAGATATAGTGATTCGGGAGGCTTATGAGAGACTGCTGCTTGACACGATTCCTGGAGATCAGCAGCACTTTGTGCGAAGGAAGAATCATGTTAAGCTTGAAACTTTAATCAGTTTTCTCTGTGGAAGGGGAGAATCAGGAACTACAGTGACCTTTTCCTTGCCATCCTCGTACAGGACTTAAGCAACATTACAAGGCACATCGATGGCTGTGTGATCTCTCGCCTCATAACCTTCATTGTGGAATCCTTCTTGTTCTTCATTCTTCAGAATATTTTCGCACCATAGATGATCATAGAATTCTGATGCGGCTATTGAGTTTCACAACGGATGCATGCTCAGAGAGCCTGTGCGAACTGAGTTTACCTCTCCACTCAGACTTGTGTTGGTTCCATGCCAGCGATTGGGAGATAGTGAGTTGGGTGAGTACCCAATCTGGATGACCACAGAGTGAAGTAACTTTTGACCAAAAGTCTGCTGCCAGAAGCAAATCTTGAAATGCAGAAGCATCGTATCAAATGGATGAGCTCAAGAATGACCAACAAACTATAGTGGAGGAACAGAGATGGGAAATATGGTTGGATCAGTTTCATATACATGCACCATGGAAAAACCTTCAAAAAGCCTTGCAAGCCCTTCGACACCGTTGTGGATTGCATTTTGTCGATATGCTTCACGCGAAAATGTCGTCCACGTGACCACATCACACTATATATTTTGTATTGTACATTGAAATGGTTAATTAGTTATCACATATAAAATCTAGATACGACATCTTATAGAACATGTGGCCACCTTTGGACTACATCCCCTCGAGAATTCCCACTCCTCACTAGAGACCTCCACCCCTTCGCGAGAGGTTGTGATCAAAGCTCCATGCAACCATCGCATAGACATAAACTGTGGTATCTCCTCCATGCCCTCGGGATATCGAATCAGTCGGTGGCATGTACTATGTTGAAATTTAGATTGCGCTTCTTCTCGATCTTTCCTAGCTCACTCATACCTAGCAAGCCACGTCTCCAATGGAGGCATTGTGCAACATACAAAAACGATTCACTTTCTCCTCCATTGTAGCATCCATCCTTTTTCCTACCCCATTCCCAACCACCACGTCTCTAATCAGTCTATCATCGTCCTTCAGTGACCATAGTATACTGTTGTCTAAATCCAACATTGGTAGCCACTGTGAAATATGCACTAACGCCTTAGAGACCAACCAACCTTCAGCCATGCTATCTTTTGGCTGAGCTCATTGTTGCACACAAAGCCTTTCAGGGTTTTCATGAAGCACTCCAAGAATAACATCCATTGTGTATGGACAGGTCTTACAATCTCCACTTCATTTACAAGATGCACCAGGAGGTGGGTTTTTATCATGAGCATACTAGTGGGCATGTACTTCTTCTCAAAGAGACAAACCGTCTCCACTACTCCCCACCTTGCGGATTCAATAGAGGATGTCTTGATCTCCTTTTGTGAGATTCATTGCACTAAATTTGACAACTTGTAAATCACCTCGCGTATTTCTGAAGTGAGGCATCCCACGATCGCGATTAGTAATATAAGCTACCACAAAAGAAGAAGCATTACGAACACTAATTAGACTCCAAATAGCAAAATATTCAGGCCACTTACAATCCATTTGTAGTACAAACCTGACATAACTTATGCCAATCATGGGGTTTTAGCCCTGATACTTGATCATCTTTAGAAAAAGTGGATCTTAAAGAACTCATTATACTTGTTGGAGTGTGGATAGACCTAATAATTTTCTTCACAATGTGCTCTTCTTTAGTGGACAAAACCCAAGGAGTGTGAGGTAGTTGCACGGGGCCATCAGGACTCGAGTGTGGCCAAAGTGCCTCCATCTTGCCTACCTCCTTCAAATCCATTTGTGCCCCTACAATGTCTCTCTTTCCTGTGATGTGGTCCCATAGTAAGTTGCCCACATTATTGAAAATATGCATGGGATCCAACAAGTGGTTGATCTGTAAGTGGGTTCAATATGGAAACTCATAGAAAATCAAGAACCATTGCATTCCGTTTGGATGCGACTTCGTGTGGACCATTTTCAACTCGTACTAGCTTTGGGCATTCATTCATGCTGGAGGTCATCCAAGAAAACCTCCCCTCATTTCATGGCCCTCTAGCAAGAAAGCAGTGTGTCCTTGATATACCATCTTCTTCATGGTTTGTAACCTTCGGGAGTCTATCTGTGGCCCACACAATGTTCATGCATGATAACCTAAGGTAACCAAACCTGTCCCAACACCTCTATTTAGTAATGAACACAAACTTGAACGAGCTATGATAGATATGACCAAAGAGAACGGAAGCCTACTTACCTGAACGCTCTCTAAATCCTGAAAAGTCATGCATGGTCCACATGAGAATGGCTCGTATATTGGCGGACCGTCGACCATCGCACTTGCTCATATCTTCCACGGTGACCCCCTCCTCCCACAAAATCTTAAGCTCATCGACTAATGGATGGAGATAGGTGTCCATATTCTTGATTTTGTAACGGGCAGGAACGAGTAAGCTAAGGATCAAGTGTCCTTTCTTTGTAGAATGCCATGGTGGGATGTTGTAGTTAACAAGGACTACAAAGGCCACACACTATAAGATGTTGAGCGGAGAATGAATGGGTTTGTGCCATCCATAGCAAGACCGAGTCAAAGATTCCTTGGCTCTCGTGTAAAGCCTAGAAAGGTAGAGTCAATGTGGCTCCATGCGCATGAATCTGCCAAAATTTATTGGACTCCTTTTGTGGATCTATTCTGCACATGCCACGTTGTCAAGCTCGCCATGCGCGACGTATGAAACATGTGAAGTATACAGGGAATAAGTGAAAAGTGTCTAAGAACTTTCTGAGGGATGGTTTCCCCTTGCAAGTCCTATCAACACCTATGAGCACCACGCTTTGGATATGTCTCCATAGTCTCATACTCTCCTCAAAACAACACGCAATCATTGACACATGTATGGATGTTGTTGTAGTCCATGCCAAGCTTTCGTAAAACATGTCGTGCATCATCATGAGACTTAGGCATGGTATTTCCAAGTGGTAATATATGATACTTTAGCAACCTGAAAAAAAATCATAAAACACATTGAAAAAACACAATTGTTTTTTTATAATGGTGCCAAAAAGAAATCAATGAACTATACGTAGAAGGTACATGAACAACTCAGTCACACTCGCATCGCTCAACCCGTATTTTGCTTGCACACTTAGAAGTACAAGTAGCGTCTTCAGGCAAGATACTCAGCACCCATCATATAATGGTATGGATTCTTCCTTTCTAAGTGGATTAGATATCCCAGTATCCATAGGCATCAATGCACCGATCATTGCCTCCATCTCAAGCTCCAATATTGTAGGAAAGTCTGAAAGGCTACCTGTCTCCTTTGGTATTGACGGCATAGACTGGGTAGTGTCTTCCAAGTTGTGGATTGGCTCATGCACTCCATCCATCGCATGCCCATGAACTCTAATAACTAGCAGCAATAGGTGCACTCCTCCTTGGGATGAGACATCACCTCCCTGTATAAATTTTACGATCACATCCAATGTTGTATATGACATTCAATTAGTTTGCAAATATAATGCATGATTGATACACACGTTTCTTACCGTTTGCTCAAAGTCTAAGATTTCCTGATCAATGATGTTCGATTGAAACTCGTCGAAGTGTCATACGTGTTCTATAGACCAGCGACGCTTTCGTTTGATTGCCAGCTTATATTGAGAGTAAGGACACGGGACACGCTGATTAAGATACATCTCGCGATCTTGAACATTACGACTTTCGTCGTTTTCCATTTTGTCTACGTTACAACAAACAATTTATTTTTATTCTCACTTTCTTTTTCTTTCTGAATTTATTTGAGAAGGGATTTCTTCTCTTGTAACCCAACAAACGTAACATTAACAACTGTCCTGTTGGTTTTCTCCTCGTTTCTTTGATTCTCCCCCTTTCTTTGAACCTTTCTTTGCGCTCTTCATTTTATGTTCTCTTTCTTTCTCTCTCTCTCTTTCTTTGTTTCCCCTTTCTTTGTTTCTCTCCACCCCCTTATGTTTTCTCACTCATTCTCCTCTCTCCCTCCCTCCCTCCCTCTCTCTCTCTTTCCCCATTTCTTCGTTGTCTTTCAAGTTAATTCTCTCTCTCTCTCTCTCGTTCTCTCTTCCTTTTCCTTTCTTCTTCTCCCTCTCTCATTTCCTATCTTTCTTACTCTCTCTCTCTTTCTTTGTTGCCCATTTCTTTATTTCTATCCACCCCCTTATATTTTCTCACTCATTCTCCTCTCTCTCCCCTCTTTCCCCCTCTCTTTGTTTTTCTCTACCTCCTCTTGTATGACTATAGTCTTAATAAGTGATTAGTTTAGGCAAGGAAGTGGTGGCTTCTAAGGAAGACACCTCTCGCTCTCCAAATTGTCATATGTTCGATGTGTTGTAAACTAGGTGCTAAAAAGCTTGTTGCCTAATTTGTCATTGTTGCTAGTAAGGCTCATCTAGTAATGTAGTCTCTATTGCATTGTGTCTAAACTTTAGAATATTTTTTATGATAAGGTCCATTTTTCACAGTGTATTTTCTTTGTTTAATCTATGATTGTAGGGGTTTCTAGAGTCAATCAATATTTGGTCTCTCTATTTCTCAAATTTCTTTTTGATTTATTTCTTTATGTATCTTGTGTTCCTTTGTTAGAAATTTGCAATTTTACTAACTTGCAAGTGTATGTAGGTGCACCATCATGCACAACTAGGCTTTTGTTTTCCACAATCAATGTGATTCAATATAAATGCAAGTATCTTCATGATATTGGTGCTCAAACTTCCAATTCAATTATGACATATACAAACAAGCATTCAATCACAATTTCTACAAAACTACACAATGTGTGAACTATCTTTTTGATGATCTAACCACTTGTGAGTAATTTTGTAGGCTAATTAAGGTGAGATCCTAGTCTTCTTAGGGTTGTCATCTCTTAGATGTAGTCACTTTTGATGACCTAGCTACATGAGGTCCAAGGGCTTGACTATCACTATTAGTGCTACCTCCACTCAAGTTGTTCTCACCAAATGGTTCCAGGTGAGCTTAAGAATAGTTTTAGGCTGACTACTCAAGTTCACCTCTCGAGGTATGAAGTGAGCCTTTAGCACTTACTTTGGAAGTGAGCATATCAAAAGTGTTGGCATGATCTCTTTTGCCTCTATCTAGCACTCTGAAAACACTCCTAAAGGTGTCCAAACAAGTGAGTTGAGTTGAGCTTCCCATTACTGAAGACTTGGTTACTCCTTCTCAAGTGCAATGGCCCTTGTGATGTGTCAAGGTGTAGGGAGTTTCTTTCACCAAGCTTTTAATCATGAAATGTCCTCTTGCATGACTATGGTCTCTCTTTGTTTTTCTCTATCCCCTTGTGTTTTCTCATTCATTCTCCTCTCTCCCTCCCTCCCTCCCTCTCTCTCTCTCTCTTTCTCTTTCTTTATTATGTTTCATTTTTATTCCCTCTCTCTCTCGTTCTTTCTCCCTTTTCCTTTCTTATTCTCCCTCTCTCATTTCCTATCTTTCTCCCTCAATGCACCTCATTCTAAAAAAAAACAAACAAAAGAAAAGGAGAAAGAACAAGAACAAACCAAGAGGGAGCAATATACTCATTGCAAAGACTCAAAGAAGGATTCTTTGTCTCCTCTTTGCGATGGCTCCTCTTTACCCTTTGTACACTTTCTCCTCTTCTTCGCGAATGGCGGCAGCAGCGCGGCAGCAGCAGGGAGAAGCTCTCCTTCCTTCTCTTTCTCTCCCTCTCCCTCCCTCTTTCACTCTCTCTTTTGCAAACTCTTTCACAAAATTCCGCGCTCGGGTTTCGGCCACGGTTTTTTTATCTAGGTATCGTTGCTATTTGCGTCGCATTTGTGATGCAAATAGCAACACCGCTAATTTGTGTTGGAACTCAGTGTCACTATTCCCCCCTTCCCTTGTAGTGAGTCCAAGCTCCTCTTAAGGAGATCTATACTCGATAACTACACAAGTCACTTCTTTGTAGCAAAAATCTTCAAATAGTTCTATGTCTAATGCACTTAGATCAAATATCTAGTGTTGTAAATGTCACAGATACGGTCATCCAACTACAAAATACCCAACACCTTCAAGGTTAATGCCATACCATCCACCCTTTTATACTTTCTTTCCTAAGACTATCATTTGGATACCAATTGTTGCTACAAAATAGGCCAAGAGCAACAATTAGAAAAAATGATGTAAACAAAATATAATTGTATGGACAAAATAACACACCATATTAGATAGGACCACCTACTCAACCATTTAGGGCTATAGGATTTCCTACACAAGGTAGACCTCTAATCCCTTGAAATAACCATAACAGTGATAGGAATAAAGTAAAAAATTATCTTTTTAGAAGGAATAGTTTGATAGGAAAATTTTTTCAAAGGCCAATATGTCCAATAACTTTCTATAGATATTAACAAGAGGGCCGTGTAGCTACCTATTGTTTTAATTCTAGGGAAAACCAAGATTTCACCTCTCTTTGGAGGAGATCTAGTGCTAAAGGGCACTACAAAGATAGTTTTCATAATAAAAGTTGAGGATAAAACCAATGATAAAGGAAGAAAAATGTCTTCTAATCTTCAACTTCATTTGCTTATTTAGTTGAAATAGAAAACAAAAATCAAGAGTGAGGGTCTAAATCAAAGTTCTTACCTTGTAGGTCAACTTTAAGGCATATCCTATTATCAATGTGATCATCACTAGGGCACAAAAGAAATAGGGTAGAGTTGAAGAAAGTCTCGAGTTGGAGAGGTCCCAAAGGATAAATTAAAGGGAGTAAATCCTAGTATAGAGTTACTTGAATCAAATTCTCCATAGCATTATTCATACCATCCATCATTATGCATGATGTTAGTAAATTTGAAAATTCAGGTGGGGATAGCCCCACTCCCCATTCCCAAAGAGAGTTATGCCCTCAATAGGGGAAAGCAAGGATTGATAAGCAAAATATATTAAATCATATTATCTTTGGGAAGCATTATAAGATATCTCACTGATAATAAACCTTAGGCAATTGTTGGAGATAGCACCTACATGCTAAAGGCAACTTTACCATAAGTTAGTCAATAGTAGTAGTAGAAATTTGGATGCTAATGCTTCTAAAGTAAGCACAAGTGTGCTTAAAGGAAAGACAACAAAAGATTGAAAATAGTGGATCTATTTGTAGATTCACAAGTGCTGGTAATAATAGACTATACCATCAACTATCATCTATTGACTAAAGTTTAATTGGATGGTGGTGCAGTTGTTAACTTAATGATGGAGCAACCAATGCAAGAATTAGGGTCTAAGAATCTAGAGCCTACACATATATTTCTACGTGTGGCTAATCAAAGGAAAGAAACTTCTCTAGGGTTACTTTAGAATGTGAAATCTATACTAGGCTAGGATTCTACACAAACTCTTTGTGGTTCACTCATCAAAAAATATTTCTTCCTATTCTATTTTCCTAGGATGACCACGATTATATCAAGCCTGATATGACCAAGACTGGGGTAGATATAGGATCATAATTAGTCCTTGAAATGATAGTGTGAAAATACAAGTACTTTCAAAAGGGTTATTGAGAGAATTAAGAGATGAAGTAGATAGCGGAATGGACAAGGAATCCAATAGTGAGGTGTATGAGCCTAATGTAGAGAGTATTGATGTTGAAGGTCCTTATGCGTGACTATTCAAAAAGCATGAGAATAAATAACAATAGATAAATCAGAAGTAAATGTGTCACATCATCTTAATGAGGTCAACCAAGTTGGTTATTAGTGAATATGCCATAAATTTCTCATCAAATAATGACTTTGATAGTGACACATAAATTTCTCATGAGATAATGATTGTGGTAGTGATATTATCGATTGGCTCTCAATGTCAAAAGAAATAGCCATGAATTGCTTAATGATTGCAAGCAAATAAGATCAATGTACTGAGGATTTGATACATGAATTTCATGTTAATACATTAGGGGGAATATGGACTTAAAAATTACCATTTAGCTTAGGAGTCAATGGCTCTCCTAATGTAACGTGCCTATCAAAAGAAGCCTTGATGGCAAAATTTGGTAGCCCATCAAGGGATAGTCTTAGGTGATGCCATCCAAAACTCCCATAGAATATCATAGACATTATTATCCAAGCTTACTTGAGTCTACCTCACAGGGAAAGCTTCGTTCCATACCCACGAGGATCGACCTGAAATAAGTTCCTAGATAATACAACCCACTACTAAAACATGATCAAGAGCAGAACTAGATACAACCAAGGGGTAGAGGCTGCCAGACTTGGCACCTCTTACAAGTACAAGCCTGCCACACAAGTAATTTTCCATGCAAAGTCCCCAAAAGACACATGATATCCTGCATCATCAATCTATCCAACTAACATAAGATTGTGGGTCAATGCAGGTACATGGCGTACATCATGCATAAGAAAAGTGCTGCCAGAGGGAAACTACAACATAGCATCACATATGCCCACAATATCAAGAGACCTATCATCACCAAGAAAAGTGCTGCCAGAGGGAAACTACAACATAGCATCACCTATGCCCACAATATCAAGAGACCTATCATCACCAAGAAGCACAGAACCAGAAATAGTGCAGTATGTATGAAACTAGCCTCTGCAAGAGGGTGTCACATGAAAGGACGCACCCGAATCCAAAAGCCAACACTGGATATACATAGAGTGAGTGTCAGTCATCTATGAGGCATCACATGAAGAAGCTACAATAATATAATCTCCATCAGAGTCCTCAAGCTGCATAACATTAATTTCCTCACTCTTAACACTAGACTTTGCAGGTATAATACTACAATCAAAGGACTTCTCCTACACTTTCTCTTTCCCCTTATCCTTGCGCCTTTTGTTGCGCAGTTCATGACATTGTGGCCTAATGTTGCCCGTTTTCCCACAATGATGGCATGTAACATTTGCATTCCTGCCACGGGTTTTGCTACATGATTTTCCACGAGACTTGGAGCGGGATCTCTAAGAATCCCATCCATGGCTACTACTACTGCCATTCTTTCCATTTCCATTATTTCTACCTCTAACTGTCAATGCATGAGAGACACGTGAGGCATTCAAATTCTTTCTGTTTATCTCTTCTTAAAGAAGAGCACTCAACATCAAATAGCTTAAGTGTAGTAGCAGAGGCACACAAAGTAGTACAAATGATATCCCAAGAGTCATTAAGAGTGCCAATCAAGAACAAGGGTGTCACATCCTCCTTAATTTCAATGCCCTACAAAACCAAATGTTTCAAGATAGCATGGAACTGGCTCAAATGAGCAAACATAGCCACATTCTCCTTCATATACGGATATCCATAAGTTCTTTTAACCAATATATCTAGAGAGCTGGACTTTTCTTATCATAAAAGTTCTTAATTTTCTCCCAAAGATCCCATACACTCTGTGATTCCTCAACTACATTGTAGTGTACATGTTCTATGAGAGAAAATATAATAGTGGACTTGCATAATTCATCAAGCTCAAGCCATTGATCATTAGGCATCATTGCAAGCTACTGCCCACTCAATCTCAGTGGTTTAACCTATGATTTATGCACCAACACTTGCCATATTCATCAAGCTCAAGCCATTGATCATTAGGCATCATTGCAAGCTACTGCCCACTCAATCTCAGTGGTTTAACCTATAATTCATCAAGATCAAGCCATTGATCATTAGGCATCATTGCAAGCTACTTCCCGCTCAATCTCAGTGGTTTAACCTATGATTTATGCACCAACACTTGCCATATTTGGCTTTTCTAATAGCCATACTTCGTACCATCCAACTTAGTGATGTTGAATATAGCATTATCAATGGAAGAACTAGCCATAATGCAAGCTATAAATAGTGCAAACAATCAAAATAGTTTGTTCTATACTGTTGTAAACAGCCCAAAACCACAAGCAAACTAAGACAAAATGGCAAAGTACAAGTAATCAATGATGCTGCCCACCAAGCACTATCAATAGTACATAAAATGACATGATTTATCCCAATAAATACATAACACTTTGCATAAAGCGTCTTGTTGTAATAAATGATAGCAGTGAGTAAATGAGAGCAAACAATAAGCTAGTAGAGATCCAATGACAACAGTGAGACTGCCAAGTCCAATCTTGCATCAAGTGGGCATAACAAAGGCAATATGATAGCCAATGAACATAAGCCAAACACCTAAATGTGTCAAGGGAGTCCATCAGTACAATCGATACATCCCCTGAGTAATAAGCAAGATGTACACACCACTGGCAAGACCTGACAAAGGTCGATGTATGCTCCAACAAAGACGGATCAAATAAGCTCATAAGCATCCAAGAGTAGACATGGAAGCATCTACTAAGCAAATATGATAGTCAAGGATATGTAAGAGATCCTAGTCTCAAATATCAAGTAATAGCTCAAACGCATAACCCGCAAGCTCTAGGTTGTACCAACGGGTCATGCATAGACCATAGCTACATCCTCTGTCATAAAGCATGCTAGTGTAGACCAATGTCAAGTAAGTGCCAACCAATATGGAGCTCAAATGAGGCTCAAAATACATTCCGGAACAATCCAAGACATTTTCCAACCTCCATTTGCATCCAAATAGTCATAACAAGCATCCGGGAAGCACTTGAGACCAATAGGCATAACATAACCTGAGTTAAATAGCTTCAGCCCTGCTCTATTATAGTGGTAAATTCACTGTCAAATTGAGCATAAACAAGGCCAAAATTAGCATCAGATAAATGGTATATCATATGTATAGCTTCCCATAACATCCGAGCATGATTCGGGTACCAAATGATCAAGAGAGCATGGAGGTGAGAGATATGGCGAATAGAGCAAGAGCAAGAAAGAGAGAGACTCCAAATGTGGGAACTCCAGTAGTCACAATGTGTGATTGGCCTTCCCTTTATTCAAATTTCACTGAAAGAATAAAGAATGAAGTGACAGTGATGGGCACCCACCGTGCCTGCAGTGTGCAAGTGTGCGAGTACTGTCAGTGTAGTAATACATGGTTGGCTAGGCTGAGGCACCTTTACCCCCAACACCTCGATGGGGTAGTTGAATCACGAGATCACCTACTCCCAAAGGAACTTAGCCGTGGTTCTAGCATCATTCTGCCCACTTCATGAGATAATTCATAGCCACAATTATGTACTTCACTTGTGAGTACTTTACTATGGGATTAATCAGCCCAATGAAGTTGATTCTCACTTTTCAAAGGGTTGTCATGCTATTACTAGGCTCAACTCCATCTTGTCCCTTTTTAGATAGGAACTTTGTTTCTTGAGCACTCATCCCAATGCTTCATGAACTTGGCTACATCGCGCAAGTGCATCATGCATCTCATGCTCACACATGCATCTTTGTAATAAGCCATCCTATCCTATTCTATAGAGCTAGCCAGCTATTAGCTTATAGGGTTAAACCTTGAGGATAAGGTGATTTAGTCTAGCCTTTTCTATAGGTCACTTAGGCAATCCGCACACTAGGATTTGGACTATGTCATTTGCCCAATATGGTGTTAAATCATGCCTGAACAGGTCACTCCCATTGGTCATGCTAAAAAGGTGTGCATCTAGGAGGTCATCTATGATGCTTTGGTTAGCAACTTCTCCTGTGGGTATGTGGGACATATGGTCTACCATGTAATGTTGCTTACCCTTGCATACAACCACAAAAAAGTCAAACTCTACAAGCAGAACTAACCATCTAGCTATGCATCCCTGTAGCGCAAGGTTTGTTTACTAAATAAAGCAAAGCCTGATGGTCAACAAAGAAGGTGAAGGGTGTAGCTAAAAGATAATGATGGAACTTCTTCACAGCAAACACCATGGCTAGGCCTTCCCTCTCCATGATGGAGTAATCCATCTTTGTATCTGTGAGTTGTCTGCTGCTAGCAAAACTCACAGGATAACCGAGATTATATTTGCCAAGTTGGCACAAAACACCTCTCACGGAAAACTTTGATGCATCAATGTGCATGTGGAATGTTATGCTTCAATCTAGGGCTCATAGGATCGTGCAGTCACAAGATTCTTCTTCAGTAACTCATAAGCATGTTGGCATTCCTTGGTCCACTCAAATACAATTAGCAATTTGTAAGGGGGTCTAGCAATCAATGAATAGTTTAGAACGAATCACCAATAGTACCCTATGTGTCCCAGGAAGCACTAAACTCTCTCATAGTTCATGGGTAGTGGTAAATCGACAATGACCCTGTCTTTGGAGAAGTCAGTTGCAATGTTGTTATTAGACAACATGTGCCCTAGGATACATCCATGTTTTACCTAGAACTAGCACTTCAAGGGATTCTTATCCACCCTACACCACTCAAAGACTGCCCAAAGTTTATCTAGGTGTTTCCTCCAACTAGAGTGGACACACAAATCGTCATAACAAATATCTCCAATTCTCGCCTAAGCATGTCTTTGAAGATGGCATACATGAGGTGTTGAAAGGTAGCTACTACTGTGTTCATTAGTCCAAATGGCATTATATATGCAAATACACCCCATTCGATCGTAAATGCTATCTTCTGTCATCAAGATGTACCAACACCTGGTTGTATCCTAAGAAGTCATCCAAGAAACTATAGCCTTCCTTCCCCTCTACTCTTTCGAGCATGTGCTCCGTGTAGGGTAGTGGATAGTTCTCTCTCTTAGTTACAACATTGACCTTTTTATAATTCACACACACTCGAATATTCCCATTCTTCTTCAGGACAATCACTATAGATGATACCTAGACCATATGCTCAATTTTGTAGATGAATTCAGCCTTTAATAGCTTAGCTATCTCTTCCTTAATTATGTATGTATGCTTAGGATTCATCAGGTATGATCATTTCTTGACCGACATTATATCAGGAGTCATTGGGATGTTATGAGTTCATGACCCTCGAATCTACTCATCTTAGTTCATCTAAGGACCAAGCAAACACATCTATATATTCTCATAGGAGAGCGACAAGATTAGCCTCCTCTTTTTCAATTAGGTCCTCAGCTATGAATACGGATCGAGGCTTTTCACCTTCCCCTACTAAGTTGACTTCCTTTGTCATCCTTTTTGAATTTTTTGAAGCACTTTGGTAGATCTTAGGACCTTCTTTGCTCTTTGCCTTCTAACCCCTTTGGCTACCTTCTCTTTTCCTCCTTCAACCGCTTGCACCTTAGGTGGACCGATAGGTCCCCTTTGGTGTGTTTGGTCTTAGGTGATCGGGTCTGGATCACTCTTGCAGATCCCTTTTGATTTAGAGTTAAACTCGCAACCCTCACAAGAGGAAGGAGTTTCCCTTGGTAGGCAGATATGAGGCTGATTCAATTCTAAAGAGTGGCACAATGCTTGGTTGAACAAATCTAGCTTGTTCATAGTCCATTACACCTAGGTGGTCCTCAACCAAGTATGATCACATTGTCCTGACAACTCCTCTTTCAACCCTAAAGACATTGGCTTTCAGTGGCTTGGAGTCTACCCATATCTATTCGATCACTTGGCCTTCCATATCATACTCCATTGTATCGAGCTCTTCCTCACTTTCCTCATTTGTAGAGTAGCAATCTTCATACTCGTCATTTGAATCGTCACATCCTGTGACCGCTCATCCTCTCCTAGGCTTTTTCTCTGAGCCTTCTTCTCATCCATGATTAGTGTCAAATTTTACAATAGATCCAAGTCGTGCACGTTGGTCCATTGCCACTTCGGCTCATCCATTAGGTCCTTTGAAGGACTTAAGATTGGTAGCTAGGTTATCACCTAGTTCTCTAATCAAGTATTCAAGAATCCCTTGGAGTTCAAGTTTGTTAGATGGGACATGGAAGGGGGTAGGTGTTGGTCATCTGTAAGAGCTCCTAGCCATCATGTAGAGTGTTGCTGATGGTGGGATCCTACTTTTTGGCAGCTAAGATTGTGTAACTTTGTGGGAGTCACCGATTGCCCTAATAGCCTGCAAGACTGTGTAACTAAGCACACTGACTTCCACTCCTATATCTACAATTCCCTTCCTTGTGGCATATCCTAATGCGTGGACAGGTAAGACCGCTTGCATCTCTATGCCTTCCCAAAAAGCATTCACGTGCAAAGACTTAGGCTTTGAGTTTAGGGTTAAACTCGATATATACATTACTGCATCATGGTCAGGCAAGTCCGTCACTCCAAGCTTGTCAAGTCTTTCTACCCACTACTTCAACCCTTGCCATAGTGTTGGGTTCTACCTAAGCAGCTCTACTAGAGGTTGTGGGAGCTTTCACTCAACCGCCAAGACCCACGGACTGCCTATCGTTTCAAGCGTTCCAAGCCGAGCACTAATGGCTACCTCTCACATAGCCGACGCGCCATCCATATCTACGGGTGTAGTGAGCTTACCTCCGTGCCGTTCGAGTTACCTCCTCTCCCGCACACTCTGGTGGCTCCACGATCCAAGTGCAAGCTTCAAGCAAGCTCCATCCTCAAGCTCCATGCGGCCACACACAAGAATGAGCTTTTCATTCACTTTTCAACTTTATATACAAAACCCTAAATCCCTTTTGGGCGGTCATCCCCTTTTTCCCTTTTTACATGGCCGGCCATAGCCTAGCCCCTTTTTCCCATTATCCTTCTATCTTCCTAGCTTCCTTTCGACCGCCCATCTACATTTACAAATTGCACGGGTGAGAGCCCGGCGCTCTTTTACAAGATTTCAGGGTGCGCCTTTTTATTAAAAAATGTGCCTTTTCCCTTTTTACCTTTGTCTTGGACTTTTAAGGTTGCCCTTGCGCTTTTGGCCTTTTCTCCTTTTCTTTCTTCAGTCGGGCTACCTTTTTTCCGCCTTTGCCGTGCGTCTTTTCCACTTCCTTTTGCTTTCTTCGTGTTGGGGTTAACATTACCCCCCTTCTAGACGAGTGCCAATCCCATGGCACTCACCGTCGTAGGTAGCAGGCGGTAGCATGCACCGAAGACGTGGGTGACAAGGACGCCTGTGGGTTTCGTGGAGGAGTGTTGGTGGTTGTGTGGCAGAAGGTCCTGGGGGCCTGTTGGTGGCCCAGGTGGCTGGTGGAAGGTTGTTGCAGTTGGTGGTAGGGCATGCTGTGCTGGGGATTGCATGATGGTCAGCACAAGTGTTGGTTTGTTGGGGATTCTGCACCTGTCGATTCTTTGTGGGCTTATCGGATGGTAAGGAATAAGCATTCAGAGTTGGGTGTTGATGAAGATCGAATGACACGTTCTGTGGAGTCTTCAACACCTGCAATTTGAAAATCTCTCATGTGGTCTCGCCCTAAGGGGTAGTGCTAGTCTTCTTATCGTGCACAAGACATATTTGATTAGTTTGGGAGACAGGTCGAACTCTAAGCAAGTTGAGAGTATTGTCCTGCACTTAAGGACCCAAACTGTAGATATACTTCGGTGCAAATATTATGTGAGTGCTCGTGCATACTTAGATATTACATAGCTAGAAGACCGTGGGCTAGTTTCTTTAACAATGCGTGGATGAGGCGTACGTGTGAAGGTACATAAGACATCGTTTGCATTGTGACTGCACGATGTAGCATAATGGAGTACAAGGACACCTCACTTTCAGTAGCCGGAAACTATTGGACTTGCTTGATGAGTACGGTGTACGTTTCATGGCCAACCGTGTGGTGCTTATCACATTGATTGCAATGGTACTAAGGCAGAGTGTAAAAGAAAATTGTGCAAGTGGGTCAGGGTGACAGGTCTAATCCTAGGTGAGACAAGCTCCCCAGGTATGTCCTGCCGTTGATGTGCCCTGAACAATTGTTGGTGATTGTAAGGGGCTAGGGGACTAGGGACGAAGCCAGTCGACCAAGGTCACTTGACGTACCTAATTTGAGGACCCCTAGGTGCTGTGCTGTGATCGTGGGTGCTTCTTATTTTTTCCTCTTTTTTTTTTCTTTCCTTTTCTTTTTCTTTTCTTTTCTTTTCTTTCTTTTCTTCTTTTTTTTTTTTTTGATTTTGTCTGAGTACAACCATTACAATATGTTGAGGCTATCAGCCTTTCAATGGGTTGGAAAGTGTCAAGCTTCGAAGGCTCAGAAAATGATTAGTACAATGATGATGGTGCCCTAGCCTCGTTGTTAGAGAAGCAGTTGGCGAAAGGGGGAGATACACTTGAGCTATTGCAGCCCTCCTTGCGGCACATGCGATGTGGGTACAATTGAGGTAGCGGCTGCCGTGAGTCAACTATAGAGCTTGTCCCAAAAGGGGGGCGTGGCCCAGGAATGTTTTGTGGGCCATGCAATGTGGGCGATTGGCAAGGGTGCTTTCGGTAGCGTGGCTTTGCCGTGGCTCACTGTGGGGTTGTGGGTGTTGCGGTGTTTGGACATTGAGCATTTTCGCACAGGGACCTGTATTATCCTGCATTCACTTGTCGCTTCATGAGAGCATATGCATTGTGTATGCCGCAACTATAATAAACCAGTGCAATGCAAGGAGACCTCACTTATTTGAATTCTATGGTGTTGACTAGACATTTATCCCTGCGCTTGATTAGCTTTTTCTTTTGCTAAAGGCGTAGCATATATTAAACGCATATATGATAAGTTCATACAGGTCAGGAACATGTCAACACTTAACAAGTCGGGAACACTCAACCATTTAAAACAAAAAAGTCCTAGCCAGTTATCATTTGATAAGCCCCTTATGCATTATGGGCTACTCGATTTGTACGAGGTGGGGTGAGTCTGGATGGCCGGGTGATTGGGGCTCTACTGGTGTGGGACTCCCGCGGGGGTGAGCAGGGAACATGTCGGCCGGGATATGAATGGTGTAATCCCGGCCCGCTACCGTCTCCAGAATATCTTTAAATAATTCATTAAATTCTTCTCTTTCTCGAGCTTCCCTTTCTGCCTTTGAGCATCTGGGGCCCGAGCGGGAGCTGGGAGTGCGCACCACTAGTGCTGTGGCCTGTTGCAGGTTTCGGGTCTCGACCTTCTGAACTCGGGGGTTCTTCGGCCTTCGCCCTAGGCAATGTCGCTTAGGGCCCCGCTTCTTGGCATACCTCTTGATGGTGGGCACATAGCGCTCTGGTGGAGGGGCGCATGCCACATGCTCCCACCTTCTGCGAAGAGCGTCTTTGCAAGCCAACTCTTCATGATTCTCCATGCGTTCCGCCAAAAAAGGAACCCTGCAAGGTGCGCATCAAGGGTTAGACCTTGATACAAGAGACCACTGTTTGCTTGGAAGGGATTTTAGTGTGGTTTATGAAGCGCATATGACAAAAAAAGGGAGGAGTGAGGCATGCGGTGTTTGTTATAGGGGAATGGTCCCCATGCTGATGTTCTCATAGCCTCCAGTCATTTGCGGACATTAGTTTATGCTAAGTCGTGTGGACTGGTTGTCATGGAGTGGGATAGGGTACTTCCTCGGGAGGATATACCAAAAGGGAAGAAGGTGTATAGGAAGAGACTCCACCCTGTCTACACCATCAGAGTTGTTGGTCAAGGCCTCCTATGGCGGCAATATGGGTTGCATGCCCTACTCTTGGAGGTGGGGCTGGTCACCCGACTTTTAAAAGTGTGATATGAGGAGGACCTGAGGAGCTTAGCCTGTCAAACCCAACTCCTCTTCCTGCGCTTGACTATCATTGCTTGTGTGTGTTGATATTGTTTATACATGGTGACACAAAAATCAGTGTTTATTTATATACACATCTACGAATCCATGTCACATCACGAGGATAAGAACCAAGTGTAGAACTCGGGGTTGTACCGAAGCATGGCACACGCATCTAGTATTCGTGGCAGCTGACTTAATACTGATAGATATTTTGCCACATCGAGTAGCATGGAACCTTGACCGAGTCTACCCGCAATATGTAACTCCTCTTCGGTGAGAACCTTATCAATCAAAGGGCCCTGTAGCCTAGTCCCAGCCAAGTCTGCACCCCGAATGTTAGTGAGCACTCGAAGGGAAGTTGGTGCCACGTAGGTTGGGTCTCTTTGAGACCGCCATTTGGCCAATCGCTCTTCTGAGACCGTCATGATTTGAGCCCCTAGTTCGGCCATTACGACGCGGCTTTCGCACCAATGCCGCTCAAATTGACTCTGGCCTACTGACAGTCGCTTTAGTAGTTCTAGGTCTACGAGATTCGGTCAGCAGAGCACTTCATTGAACGTGACGGTTAAGCGTAGTTCATCAGCCTCCTCGTCAGGGATGAGTCGCATCTATTCATGCAGGAGCCTTGTCGTAGTGCCCGTTGAGATGTTCTTATTCTTCCCATGATAGAGGAAAGGTCAAGTACTCTCCAAGCTGCTCCTTGGGGATCATGCCCACATCCACAAGGACGTAGACACGTGCGACTACTTTGAGCTTAGCCTCCAACTCATGTTCAGCGAGGGCTTGCTCGGTTATCTCATGCAAAGTTCTAAGAGTTTCCTTAGGCTTTAGCATAGCTGGGGGCTCAGGCCTAGATGAGCAAGATTGGTCAACGCTAGGTTTTCTTATGCTCTTGGGGTTCTCACGTTTCTCCTGAGGTTTTGCTCTTATTCCCTCATGGATCTTCTCGGATGTGACTGGTATAGATTTGTCACCCTGTTGTGACATCGTTGTATCCACTCTTGATTGATCAATGTGAGTTCTATTGTCAGTGGATAGAGTGTTGCAAGCAACTATTGATGGCAACAGTTGCTTTGGTTTCTCAGAACACATAGATGTGTCTGGGGTTTCACCGCTATTAAGAGAGGCATCAATGGGTTCATTGGTGGGTGGACTCGATGCTTTATTCATCTGCTCTCCAGCGCCCTTCGTCTCAATGTTCTTGGGGTCCACAACCACCTGCATCTGTTGCTGTTTTCTCTGCGTTCTCCTCTTTTTCTTGGTCAATGAAGGTGCCTCTCCCGACGACTCAGGACCTTGGCCTATATCGACCGTTGATGTGCTTGGTCGGGCCTCAGCATTTCCCTTCTCTAGTGCGTCCTTATGGGACATACCCGTGGTTTGCTGAGTAGCCTTGCCCGGTTGTGAGGGCACAACTATCGCTCCCTTCGGAGAGTCTAGCTTTTCAACCAACTCCCTTGCGTATAACTCCTCTAGCCTAGGCTTTAGGCACCTTGAAAGTGCTGGAGTTATCGAGGGACTTGGTTGCGACACCTCCTCCACAGGCACATTACTAAGGACACGTTCCACATAGGGTATTGTCACAGCCAAGGGCTGTGACTGCTGTGATCCCTGATTGGAAGTAGTAGCAGCTAGTTTAGTGGGCTGGCTACCCTTGGTGGATTGCGGTGTCAAGTCCCTAGGCCGATCAGAAGTGGTTGTGTCTTTTGTTGGCCTTTGAGCACTCATCTGTGTAGATCGAACATGAGTTGATCTAGTCGCATTAGGTGGCTCAAGCATATCCTTGGGTCGAGAGGTACAGATGGCACCATGTCCCGCCTCTTTGACGGTTGGAAGTTAGATGGAGATAGAGAATTGAATTGAGCAGTCGCCCTTGACAACTGCTGTAGTGCTTCCTGTGTCTGCTTGGGAGAAGAGGACGTAGGAGATCTAGGACTCCTAGGTGGATGTGGCACTAGCTGAATGATTTTCTCAAGGCTATTAGACGATTGTGCCATTTGCTTTGTTGAGTGATCAGCCTTGCCTTGAGCAATGTTGTGCCTATGATGCTTGTTCTCCCCTTGGGAAATCAAAGGCTCCTTGGGCACTAACGATTTTTGTGCCTGCTCAATGGCTACGTATGACATCTGCTTATCAAGCATGCTAGGTTGAGGCTCTTTCTTTCGAACACTCATGTCCGGTTTCTTACCTCGAGACCTAGAGTTTCTCTTAGATTTCCTCCTGTGCTTCGTTGCTTTTGATGCACTCTGGCCTTCAGTCGACCAGGGAGGTTTGGCAAGGGGTTTTGGAACCCAAATCCATCGGTTGCCTACATAATACCCTTGAGCCCGAAGCAACGCCTTGGATATCCATCGTAGCGTTGTGCTGGCCCTCCATCAACGCCTCCGTCTATAAGGCTTGGGCTTCTTTTGGGGTCTTCTTCGATATTTGTAAGTCCAAAGCCCGTCCTTGGCATTGTCTCTTGACCTTTTCGTTTCAAGCATGGCCTCACTCACTGGTCCTCGTTGTTCGACCTGTGCTTGTATCAACTCTTCCAACAAGTCCTTGCCCTCATTAGTAGGCTTGACTGTTACGTCAGCACCTTCCTTTCCTTTCCCTTGATGTTCGAAGAGGTCACCCTTGCTAAAGGTGGTGACTATCCTCACACCCGGTAGTGTCAGGTGTATCCTCTGTGCTACATAGTCAGCCTCACATTTGGTCGCCCTTTTGAAGGGTCTTCCTAGGAGGGTTTCTTTCCTACAGCTAGCACTTTTTGGAGGAACATGAAATAGGATAGGCAAGCTTTCTGTTTCAATTGTTGCAAGGATTTTGCACTTCCCTATGAGTGCTTGCGGGTGTCCCCCATAAGGGCGAAGAGTTGCACTAGTCGGTGTGAGCTCTGGTTGGCCTAGTTGGGTCCATGATTCATAGGTCAAGACATCAAAATCTGCTCCTTCATCAATTAGAGCATCAATAGTATGCTCTCTTTTTGCGGTGAGTTTGACCCTAAGATAAGCAGGTGGTACTATGTCTTCATCTTCCGGGTCCTGGCTTGTAAATTTAAGCCTTCTGACAGCTGCCCTTGAGTTCTCGACTGCAAGACCAGATGTGGATTCTCCACTGCTGTCTTGGATCGTCAGTGCAGTGCTATTCAAGGTGCATCTCTCGTCAAGAGTGTTATGTCTAGTCATATTCGCATTTGTAGCTTGCTGAAGTTGCATTTTGCTCAGACTAGACACGGTATGAGCACAATGTCTTTGTGTTCCCGTGGTGTGGCCTTTTTTCCCTTGATGGCTAGATTGGCCCGTTGAGGTTCTAGGGTCTCTGTTTGTCTCTGTTCAGGTATGGGCTTTTGGCTGCTCTTTTGCACGTGAGAATCCATGCTCGTGTAGAGCCATTACTTCACTAGGGTCCAATTTGGAAGACCTGTCACGGCGCGCGTTTTCTCTCCAACCTACTCGGGGGAGGTGCGGAGGGGGCAGAGCCCCCTCTGCGGGGGTCCGGGGGGGGCAGTCCCCCCGGGCCCGTAGGGCCGTTACGGTAGACACCATATGCAACTTGGAGGACCTTGTATAGCCAAATTTTGAACTATGTGCTCTAAATTTTAGCCTGGTTATGGATCTATGATATGCCTTCAGCTCTACATAGCCTCTGGGGTCAATTTCGAGGTTTAGATGCGTCAGAATTTGAGTGCTTGATACCTGTCCGATTTTGAAAGTTTTTGGTCCGATTCTCAGATGTCTGATTTTCAGGAGTCCGATTATCAGAATCGGACGTCCGATTTTGGGTGGGTCCGATCGGACCAGTGGTCCGATTTTGTTCACGTCCGATTCTAGGACTCGGATCAAAAAGTGGTCCGATTTTCAAGTGGTCCGATTCTAGGAATCGGATCGGACGGGGTGGTCCGATTCTAGCCTGGTCTGATTCTGGCTGGTCCGAGTCTGGGACTCGGACGGCCTGGTCCAATTGTGAGTGGTCCGATTATGGACTCGTCTGAGTGTCCAAGTCGGATGGATTGGTCCGAGTGGTCCGAGCCTCAAAATCGGACGGGTTGGTCCGAGTGCCACGTGGCATGTCCGATCGGCTGGTCCGATTTTGGGAATTGGACGGTCCGACTCCTGAACTCGAGTGGCCCGATTCTGGGAATTGGACCACAGCGAGTTGGTCCGAGTGCGTCGGCGGCGGGCGTGATTCCCGCGCGTTTGACCCCTCCTCACTGTCTGGTGCACACAATCACCACAGACTTTTCTAGATCTGATCAGGGCACTTGTTGGAAAACACCAGACTCACCTGGAACAACACGAATCACCGATGCCTAGGAATCGGGGCAGCGCTTCCTCGTCCTGTGAACCAGAAGTTCTCTCTCTCTCTCTCTCTCTCTCTCACAAGGCAAACCAAGGAAATGAGGTCTGTCCTGGCCTCCCAGGCCTCTTAAGGTCCTTTCCCAGCACTGCAGAATCTCACAGCTAGTTCCCTGTCCCTGCCTCATCCAAAACTTGAATCTGGTCCCCTGTTTCCCTGTTTTAGCCTGTTATACAGCAACAGAAAACCCTGTTGTTTGCCTGTTTTTTTCTTCTTTTTCTTTGTTTTTTTCCTATCCTAGATGCATCCAAATCACAAAATAAATACCTATACTACTCCATTCCACAACATAAATCACAGAAAGCAAAAAACCTACTTGCCAAGGAGATCAAATACCATCTTCAACCCCCTCGCTTCCTACCTATCTACCTCAAGCACCGGTTCGGGGGAAACCCCTTACTTTGATGCTCGATTCGAAGCGCGCAAGCGCTCAAGGCTTAAATCCGTTGGTCCCGGCAATGGAACCAGAATGTGGGAGCTTTCACTCAACCGCCAAGACCCACGGACCGCTTATCGTTTCAAGCATTCCAAGCCGAGCACTAATGGCTACCTCTCACATAGCCGATGCACCATCCATATCTACGGGTGTAGTGAGCTTACCTCCGTGCCGTTCGAGTTACCTCCTCTCTCGCACACTCCGATGGCTCCACGATCCAAGTGCAAGCTTCAAGCAAGCTCCATCCTCAAGCTCCACGCTCCAAGCTCCATTGCCGCGAGCAAGACAAGAGAAGAGAAGAGAAGAGAAGAAGAGAGGAGAAGATGGAGAGCTTCTCCTCCTCGGTCCCTCACCCTCACACACTCACTCCCTCACACTCTCACACTCCCTCTCTCAAGCACAAGCTCAAGCAAGCAAGAACAAGAAGAAGAAGAAGAAGAGGAGAGCTACTTTTGGCCACACACAAGAATGAGCTTTTCATTCACTTTTCAACTTTATATACAAAACCCTAAATCCCTTTTGGGTGGTCATCCCCTTTTTCCCTTTTTACATGGCCGGCCATAGCCCAGGCCCTTTTTCCCATTATCCTTCTATCTTCCTAGCTTCCTTTCCACCGCCCATCTACATTTACAAATTGCACGGGTGAGAGCCCGGCGCTCTTTTACAAGATATCAGGGTGCGCCTTTTTATTTAAAAATGCGCCTTTTCCCTTTTTACCTTAGCCTTTTGGACTTTTATGGTTGCCCTTGCGCTTTTGGCCTTTTCTCCTTTTCTTTCTTCAGTCGGGCTACCTTTTTTCCGCCTTTGCCGTGCGTCTTTTCCACTTCCTTTTGCTTTCTTCGTGTTGGGGTTAACAGAGGTAGAGTCACAAGGGCTAATACCAATCTCATGTGAGTAGGTTGCCAGCCGCTTGCTTTCCATTAGGCTTTACACTCCTTTTCCTGAGATCTCAATTGTGGTATATCATCCTATGGTGCCTAGGCTTTGTCCATGCAGTGCTACATGGGGTGCGGATGTATTTCTTGATCTTAACTACATATGTTAGACTGGTGTGCCCACACTAGAGAACTTATCGAGTCTTGTCTTCCATGATAGGCTCAGTATCTTTGAGGTAATCTTCGGCTTCTCTTGCCCACTCCTTCACCTTGTCCACTACTCCCAATTGGTACCTTAGGTCGGGGTTCTCCCCTTTTTGGCCATCTTAGAAGAAAATGTTTCCACTTATGTATCCATGACTTGCTTTCCCTTGGGTAGTGTGGTGGCATTATGTCCTAAGCATTATCTTCGTCTCAGCCCTCTTCCTCCTTCTCTTATGGCTCTTCTTTCCTATTGAAATTGCATCAAGGTTGCTAGGTCCAGGTAATGAGATACCAACTTGCTTCATTTGTGCTCGAGTCATAACGTTTAACACGATCGGCATGCCCCAACCATTAAATGTCTCAACATCGAACGGCCCCAAGGGTATGGATGGTACAACTACCAAACTATTGGAAGGTTTCTACCTAGGACACTCGGCATATAAGTGTCTGATCTTGCACTTGGGGACATCTTAGATCAGCTTTGTCTAAATTAGGTTGCTCCCTTTCGAGGCAGCAAGATGAGATATATCTTGGGTAGCAGCAAAGCCAGCATGCGATGGGTTCTTGGTTCTTTCCTCCTAAACCTCTACCTCTTTCCCTTCCTAATGCCATCATTAGTAGTGGTCTAAAATCCATCAAGATGGGGTTTCCCTCTTCGTTGTATGAGATGTAAGACTTCATGTATGCTTCATCCTCATTTGGCTCCTCTATGTAATGTATCATAGCATCACTCTTGGTGGACGGGTCATGATGGATCCAGGTAGTCTAGGTATCCCTATAGGATTGATGTCCAACCTAGTGACATCTAGCTTTGAGTCATTGGGTTGCTAGGAGAGCTAATGGAGCTCCCCTTTGAAGTCTGGCTGCCTATTCCTAGGTACTACAGCTGATTATATGATTGCATGTATGGAAATCATCTTAGCAATCTGCAATGCATCACATCATGTCCAAATCGACCACAATTAGGTCATGACCTTGACCTAGGATTCAAGCACTTGACTGAAAGGTGATTTCCTCTACAATACACACATTGCACATGAGGTCATGTGAGCCTCCTCATCATCTCTTGAAGCCTCAACAGCTCTAGCTTCATATCTTCCAACTCGTGGCTCTAGTTGATGCCCTTCTCCTTTTCTTGTGTGTTCTAGTTGGATCTCTCGCTAATGGTGATGGCTCTCTCTAAGGATCTAAAGGTAGTGGCTTTGAAGCTTTTCTTCTTGAGCGGATCATCCACGCGTATGGCTTCTTCACAAACCCTAGCTAGCATGTCCCTTTGTAGTTCGAGTTGCTCGCCAAGGCCTTGTAGAGCTCTTCACTTCAGATTTGTTTATAAATACAATCAAGACTGCTTGTTTGTTAGGTCATTCCACTTTTGGGATTCTCTTAAAGGGACTCCTCACATTGGTGATGTAATCTTGGATATCCTCCTTGTCCTTTTGGCTGACATTCATCAACTTGATGATGAGCTTGTTGGAGTATCCCACTTCAAAGAGCCTCTTCATGAAGAGACTCTTGAGATTATTAAAATTCCTTTGTTTGGTATTGTCTAGGCTAGTATACCACATCCATCCTTTGTCTCCTAGGCAAAGTACAAAAGCTTGTGCTCATTGAGCAAGGTTCTTGAGGCTGCTCACCTCAAATACTTGCTCGAACTGCTCCAAAACGTTGTAAAGGTCATTGCCAAACTGATACTTGTTGAGTTTCTTAGAAATTAGAGGTATTTTAATTTGGCTCTTAGAGTTTTGCATGATTCCTAGTCTTAGGAGTAGATGTTTCCACTTTTGCGTCCATGACTTGCTTTCCCTTGAGTAGTGTGGTGGCACTATCTGTCTTAAGCGTTACCTTTGCCTCAGCCCTCTTCCTCCTCTTATGGCTCCTCTTTCCTATTGAAGTTGCATCAAGGTTACTAGGTCCAGGTAATGAGATACCAGCTTGCTTCATTTGTGCTCGAGTCATAACATTTAACAAGATCGGCATGCCCTCACCATCAAATGTCTCGACTCCGAATGGCCCCAAGGGTATGGATGATTGCCAAACTATTGGAAGGTTTCTACCTAGGACATCTTAGGTCAGCTTTGTCTAGATTGGGTTGCTCCCTTTCGAGGCAGCGAGATGAGATTTATCTTGGGTAGCAGCAAATCTAGCACGCGATGGGTTCTTGGTTCTTTCCTCCTAAACCTCTACCTCTTCCCCTTCCCAATGCCATCACTAGTAGTGGTCTAAAATCCATTAAGATGGGGTTTCCCTCTTCGTCATACGAGACGTAAGACTTCACATATGCTTCATCCTTGTTTGGCTCCTCTATGTAATGTACCATAGCATCACTCTCGGTGGATTGGTCATGATGGATCCAGGTAGTCTAGGTATCCCTGTAGGATTGATGCCCAACCTAGTAACAGCTAGCTTTGAGTCATTGGGTGTTGGAAGAGCTAATGGAGCTCCCCTTTGAAGTTTGGCTGCGTATTCCTAGGTACTACAGCTGATTGTATGATTTCATGTATGGAAACAGTCTTAGCAATCTGCAATGCATCACATCATGTCCAAATCGACCACAATTAGGGCATGATCTTGACCTAGGATTCAAGCACTCGACTGAAAGGTGATTTCCTCTACAATACACACATTGCACATGAGGTCATGCAGGCCTCCTCATAATCTCTTGAAGCCTCAACAACTCTAGCTTCATATCTGCCAACTCCTGGCTCTAGTTAATGCCCTTCTCCTTTTCTTGTGTGTTCTAGTTGGATCTCTCGCTAATGGTCATGGCTCTCTCTAAGGATCTAAATTTAGTGGTTTTGAAGCTTCTCTTCTTGAGTAGCTCATCCATGCATATGGCTTCTTCAAAGACCCTAGCTAGCATGTCCCTTTGTAGTTCGAGTTGCTCGCCAAGGCCTTCTAGAGCTCTTCACTTCATATTCATTTATAAATACAATCAAGACTGCTTGTTTGTTAGGTCATTCCACATTTGGGATTCTCTTAAAGAGACTCCTCACATTGGTGATGTAATCTTGGATATCCTCCTTGTCCTTTTGGCTGACATTCATCAACTTGACAATGAGATTGTTGAAGTATCCCACTTCAAAGAACCTCTTAATGAAGAGACTCTTGAGATTATTAAAATTCTTTTGTTTGGTAATGTCTAGGCTAGTATACCACATCCATCCTTTGTATCCTAGGCAAAGTACAAAAGCTTGTGCTCATTGAGCAAGGTTCTTGAGGCTGCTCACCTCACATACTTGCTCGAACTGCTCCAAAAGTTGTAAAGATCATTGCCAAATTGATACTTGTTGAGTTTCTTAGCAATCATAGGTATTTTAATTTGGCTCTTAGAGTTTTGCATGATTCCTAGTATTAGGAGAATATGTTTCCACTTTTGCGTCCGTGACTTGCTTTTCCTTTGGTAGTGTGGTGGCACTATATGTCTTAAGCGTTACCTTCGCCTCAGCCCTCTTCCTCCTTCTCTTATGGCTCTTCTTTCCTATTGAAATTGCATCAAGGTTGCTAGGTCCAAGTAATGAGATACCAGCTTTCTTCATTTGTGCTCAAGTCATAACATTTAACAAGATCAGTATGCTCCCACCATCAAATGTCTCAACTCCGAATGGCCCCAAGGGTATGGATGGTATAATTGCCAAACTATTGGAAGGTTTCTACATAGGACACTTGGCATATAAGTGTGTGATCTTGCACTTGGGAATATCTTAGGTCAGCTTTGTCTAAATTGGGTTGCTCCCTTTTGAGGTAGCAAGATGAGATATATCTTGGGTAGTAGTAAAGCCAGCACGCAATGGGTTCTTGGTTCTTTCCTCCTAAACCTCTATCTCTTCCCCTTCCTAATGCCATCACTAGTAGTGGTCCAAAATCCATCAAGATGGGGTTTCCCTCTTCGTCGTATGAGACGTAAGACTTCATGTATGCTTCATCCTCATTTGGCTCCTCTATGTAATGTATCATAGCATCACCCTCAGTGGATGGATCATGATGGATCCAGGTAGTCTAGGTATCCCTGTAGGATTGATGTCCAACCTAGTGATAGCTAGCTTTGAGTCATTGGGTGCTAGGAGAGCTAATGGAGCCCCCCTTTGAAGTTTGGCTGCCTATTCCTAGGTACTATAGCTGATTGTACGATTGCATGTATGGAAATTGTCTTAGCAATTTGCTATGCATCACATCATGTCCAAATCGACCACAATCAGGGCATGATCTTGACCTAGGATTCAAGCACTGGACTGAAAGGTGAGTTTCTCTACAATACACACATTGCACATGAGGTCATGTGGGCCTCTCATCATCTCTTGAAGCCTCAACAACTCTAGCTTCATATCTGCCAACTCCTGGCTCTAGTTGATGCCCTTCTCCTTTTCTTATGTGTTCTAGTTGGATCTCTCGCTACTAATGGTCATGGCTCTCTTTAAGGATCTAACCGTAGTGGTTTTGAAGCTTCTCTTCTTGAGCAGCTCATCCACGCGTATGGCTTCTTCAAAGACCCTAGCAGGATGTCCCTTTGTAGTTCGAATTGCTCGCTAAGGCCTTGTAGAGCTCTTCACTTCAGATTTGTTAATAAATACAATCAAGACTGCCTCTTTGTTAGGTCATTCCACTTTTGGGATTCTCTTAAAGGGACTCCTCACATTGGTGATGTAATCTCAGATATCCTCCTTGTCCTTTTGGCTGACATTCATCAACTTGACGATGAGGTTGTTGGAGTATCCCACTTCAAAGAACCTCTTAATGAAGAGACTCTTGAGGGTATTAAAATTCTTTTGTTTGGTATTGTCTAGGCTAGTATACCATATCCATCCTTTGTCTCCTAGGCAAAGTACAAAAGCTTGTGCTCATTTAGCAAGGTTCTTGAGGCTATTCGCCTCACATACTTGCTCGAACTGCTCCAAAAATTTGTAAAGGTCATTGCCAAACTGATACTTGTTGAGTTTTCTAGCAATCATAGGTATTTTAATTTGGCTCTTAGAGTTTTGCATGATTCCTAGTCTTAGGAGCAGATGTTTCCACTTTTTCGTCCGTGACTTGCTTTCCCTTGGGTAGTGTGGTGGCACTATTTGTCTTAAGCATTACCTTCGCCTCAACCCTCTTCCTCCTTCTCTTATGGCTCTTCTTTCCTATTGAAGTTGCATCAAGGTTGCTAGGTCCAGGTAATGAGATACCAGCTTGCTGCATTTGTGCTCAAGTCATAACGTTTAACAAGATCGATATGCCCTCACCATCAAATGTCTCGACTCCGAACGGCCCCAAGGGTATGGATGATTGCCAAACTATTGGAAGGTTTCTACCTAGGACACTCGGCATATAAGTGTGTGATCTTGCACTTGGGGACATCTTAGCTCAGCTTTGTCTAGATTGGGTTTCTCCCTTTCGAGGCAACGAGATGAGATTTATCTTGGGTAACAGCAAATCTAGCACGCGATGGGTTCTTGGTTCTTTCCTCCTAAACCTCTACCTCTTCCCCTTCGCAATGCCATCACTAGTAGTGGTCTAAAATCCATCAAGATGGGGTTTCCCTCTTCATCGTACGAGACGTAAGACTTCACGTATGCTTCATCCTCATTTGGCTCCTCTATGTAATGTATGTTGAGGGTAAAGGTGCCTCCACCTAGCTGCCCGTGTATTACTACACTAACAGTCACCGCCACTGCACAGTGCAAGTGGTGGGCACCCGTCACTGTCTTTTTTTTCTTTATTCTTTTAGTGACAGTTTAAATAAAGGAAGGCCCGGTCACACATTATGACTGTTGGAGTTGCCATTTCTTGTCTCTCTCTTTCTTGCTCTTGGTCTCCTGCCATAGCTCTCGAGTGCAAGCTTCAATCATTCTCACCTTTCAACTGGTATCAGAGCACGGCTTCCCGACTCTTGAGCTTGGCTCATGGCATTCTCAGCTTTCCATCAACTCCTCACTCGCATTGGGTCTCCTTCCCGGCAGTCGTAGCTCATTCTCTTGAGCTCTCGTCACTCCCCGGCTTCCCGAGCTTCTTTCCGGCCTATTGAGGCACCGTCAGGGCATTGACATTGAGGTATTGCTTCATAATTTTAGAGTTTTACTTTAGTCCACAGGTCTAGGTAAATAGGGTTTTCACAGGTTGTGGGCAACCATAGCTCACACCTCTTGGAGCTTCCTTCACCTGGATCTTGCTTCCAGCCTATCAAGACTTGCTGAGGCTTGGTGTAGGCCTTCTTTGGCCCCCATTTGTGGCCCCTTTGGGCCCCATTGTTGGCACATGGGACAGCAGACCCCCCCAGCCAGCTCACTTTTTTTTGCGCCTGTTTCAACAAAATCTGGCCCAAAAATCACTCTTTTTGTCATATCTCGGGCATTCAGAACCCGATTCAGGAAAGGTAAGAGTCTAAGTTGGGGTTTTGGCACGCTCTGAACGCAATGCTAATGTCAAATTTGCAAAATTCTGATGACAAAATATTTTGCAATAGATTTTAGGCCTGAGACAGTATGTATTTGTATGCCTATGGCTTATGTGATGCTTCTACTAATGTCTATTGATATCAGATCACTTGTGGATATTATACCTCTTATGTGAGATGCATTTGGAGCTGATTTAGCTCAGCCATTAACTGTTTTGAACAATCCCAGATCTGTCCAAAACAGGGCAGCCACTTGTTACTTCAAAATTATGCTTACAAGTCTTGGCATTCGATGCCCGATTATGCCCGATTGGTGCCTATACATACGGGAATGTATGCTTATGGTTTGCCTATGGATTTGAGCTTGGATTGAGCACTGATTTGCTCAGTTTATAGAGGTTATATGCTGCTGGAAACTTTAGGGCTGAAGCTATTTATGCTACAGTTGGGTTATGCCTATTGGTCACGGGGTGCTCCCGGCTACTCGATATGATGTCATGCTATATTTGGACTATGCCACATGTCTTGTTTATGCTCCGGAATGCTTTTGAGCTGAGATTAGAGCTCAATTTGGGTTTGACTGTCACTTCTTTGCAGTTGGCATTTCATCTATGACATGGTTTATGCCTAGGCTACCTAGTACAAGTTATGATGTCTTGGTGAATGCTTTATGCTTTGGCTGTGGATGGCAGTTGTTTGAGCTCGTCTCGACATTCATTTGAGTATTCCCTTGAGCAGTTGGACATTGACTTGGATTTTTCCGTTACAACTTGGCTTTTTCCATTACAACCTTGGATGCTATTGAGGCATTGTCTTGGTTACCTGTCTTTGGTACTTTGACTTGGTTTGCTTGAGCTTTTGAGCTCGTTTATTCGCCTTTTGAGCCAATGGGAGCATCTTGTATGCTTACCGACATTGAGCAGGAGGTTTATGCTATTTGATCATTTTGCAAATACTTGAGACTTTGGGATCTTTTACACTTACATGTTGCATGGTTCATGCACTGATATCTTGGAATTGCCTTTGACCTGAGCTTGGGCTTTGCACTCTAGTGAGCATACACCTAATGGTGTTAGGTCTTGCCAGTGTTATGTATACTTTGCCCTACTGTCCAGGAGGTATGCCTACTCACTAACGGATGCTTTGGTGACATGTTTTGGTGTTGTCTCAAGGTCTTGATAACTGTTTGGTGCTGATTTATGCCCATTTATGGCTGGTCATGTCTTGGCTGTCATTCATTAACTTGGTGCAGTGATTTGGTCAGCAATTGACTCTCACAGTACCCTGCTGTCATTTATTACAACAAGCATATAACTCCGGACTAACATGGATTTTTCATGCTTAAATATTCTGAAATGATGTACTTTCACTAGTACTTGGTGGGCAGCAGCTTTGGTTATACTTTTCTCGCTATTTTTCTCTCGATTTTGGTGATTTTTTGGTCATTTTCTGCAGTAAACAGCAAGCAGTTTTAAACTGTCTGCACTCTTTTAGCCTGCATTATGGCGAGTTTGTCCACCAATGATCATGCTATTTTCAACATCACTAAGCTTGATGGGTACGAATTACTCTTATTGGAAGAGCCAGATTTGGCAGGTGTTAGTGCAAAAATCGCATATCAAACCTTTGAGGTTAAGCGGGCATCCACCTGCAACTATGCCAGATGAGGAATGGCTTGAGCTTGATGAGTTATGCAAGTCCACTATTGTATTATCGCTCACAAAACTGGTTCATTACAATGTATTTGAAGAAGAACAGAGTGCATGACAGTTGTGGGATAAAATCAAGAATCTCTATGACAAGAAAAGTCTAGTGAGTCAAATGTATTGGCTGAAGCAACTTCTAGATCTGCGCATGAAGGAGAATGTGACTATGTCTACTCACTTGAGCTAGTTCCATGCTATACTCAAGAACTTGACTTCGCAAGACATCACTTTTGCAGAGGATGTTACTCCTCTTTTCTTGCTTGGTACTCTTAATGAGTCATGGGATGTATTCGGCACTACATTATGTGCCTCTATTGCTACCTTGAAATTATATGATGTTGAGAGTGCTCTTCTGCAAGAAGAGATTAACCGTAAGAATTTGGATGCCTCTCGTGTGTTGCATGCTATGACAGTTAGAGGCACGAATGATGGATATGGAAAGCATGGCAATGGCACTGGGGCCATGGAGACAAGATTCTCAGAAATCTCGGTCCAAGTCTCGTGGGAAGTCACGTAGCAAATCCCGTGGTAGGAATGCAGATGTTACTTGTCACCATTGTGGGAAAAAGGGCCATATTAGGCCACAATGCCATGAACTGTGCAATGAAAGATGAAAAGATAAGGGGAAAGACAAAGTGCAGGATAAGTCTTCTTATCGCAGCATAGTGCTTGCAAAGTCCAATGTTAAAATTGAAGAGATCAATGTTATGCAGCCTAAGGATGTTGATGATGATTATATCCTTGCAGCTTCTTCTAGTGCTTTGCAAATGATAGAGATACACTCTATGTATGCACAGTGTTGGCTCTTGGACTCAAGTGCGTCCTTTCATGTGACACCTTGCCGAGAGTGGTTTCGTTCATACCGTGTGCGCTTGGGTGACGACAACTCTCTTGATATTGTGGGCCTTGGTGATGTTAGGCTGCAGTTTTCTTCTAGCAGCAGTTTTGTTATGCAAGATGTACATCATGTACCTGCTATGAAACGCAGTCTCCTATCAGCTAGACAACTTGATGACGCAGGTTATTATGTATCTTTTGGAGACTCTGCATGGAAGATCACTCATGGCAGACTTGTGATTGCGAGAGGTGCCAAGGCTAGCAGCCTCTATCCCTTGATTGTATCCGCTTCTTCCCTTGGTCATGTTCTGTATGTGGGTTCTATCCCACATGTATCTCTTTGGCATGCCCGTTTGGGCCATATGTCTTTGAAGGGAATGAAAATTCTTTCGGGTTTGTAGTACTTACCGCCCCTTGATTATGCATGTTTTGATTCATGTGAGCATTGTCTTTATGGCACGCAGACTAGGTCTACGCATAAGAAGTTTGGTAGGCCACGCATGAGTGAGCCCTTGGCATTGATACATTCGGATGTTTGTGGGCCCATGCCTTGTCAGTCTATGGGTGGTGCAAAGTATTTTGTTACTTTCATAGATGATTTTTCACGAAAATTTTGCGCTTATCCCATTAAGCTGAAATCCGATGTCTTGGCTATGTTTCAGAGATGGCTTGCATTGGTTGAGAACCAGTCTGGGTATCGGCTAAAATGCCTAAGGATAGATAATGGGAGTGAGTATGTCTCACGTGCTTTTGAGCAGTTATGTGATTAGAGGGGTATTAAGCATCAGTTGATCGCCCCCTATGCCCCCCCAGAATGGTTTGGCTGAGCGGATGAATCGAACCATCGAGAAGCGTGTACACATTATGCTTAGCCATGCAGGCCTACCACAAAGCTTTTGGGCTAAGGCAGTTAGTACAGCTATGCATGTCATAAACATAGCACCTTCTAGTGGTTTGGATTTCTAGGTTACACAGGAGGTATGGACTGGAAAACCTCCCTCTTATGTGCATCTCCGTGTCTTTGGATGTGAGGCATTTTGCCTTGTGCCCAGGGACAAGAGAAGTAAGCTGGATCCTAAGAGTGTCAAATGCATTTTCCTTGGTTATGGGGATGCAGGTGAGATGTGTTACCATCTCTGGGATCTACAGCCACGGAAAGTCATCTGCAGTCATGATGTAGTCTTCCATGAAGACAAGATGCATCGGCAGTCATGATGTAGTCTTCCATGAAGACAAGATGCATCGGCAGCCTGAGAGAGTTGTTGAGATCCGCATGGTCATATTTCAGGAGGAGCAGAGAGCTCTCGCACAGCCAGTTGGACAATCTACAGCTGTAGTTAAGCTCATAGTCAAGGTGTTGGACAGGTAGCTGGCAAGCAGTAGAGCCTGCCGTGAGACGGTCTACTAGAGACAGACGTCCACCTGATAGATTTCAGCCCTCGATGCATTATGTCTTGGTTACAGATGCAAGAGATCCTTTCACTTATGATGAGGCTATGCGCAAGGGTGACAATCACTCCTGGGAGAGGGCTATGCAGTCTGAGATAGACTCCTTGCATAAGAATGACACTTGGGATTTGGTTTCCTTGCCTACGGACAAGAAGGCTTTGCCATGCAAGTGTGTGTACAAGCTGAAAAGTACCCCTGGACACCCCAAGCCGGCATACAAGGCTAGATTGGTAGCAAAGGGTTCTAAGCAGGAACATGGTGTGAACTTTGATGAGGTCTTTTCTCCTGTGGTTAAGGTGAACACCTTGCGCTTAGTCTTGGCTTTGGTTGCTCAGCTTGACTTGGATTTATACCAGATGGATTTGAAGACGGATTTCTTACATGGGGACTTGCATGATGAGATTTATATGGAGCGGCCTAAGGGCTTTGCAGAACCTGGCAGGGAGCACCTAGTGTGCAAATCGAAGAAAAGTCTTTATGGCTTGAAGCAGGCACCTAGGGAGTGGTATCATAAGTTTGATACCTTTATGTAGTCCTCACAGGGCTACAATGGGAGTGCTATGGATCCGTGTCTTTACACGAAGAAAGCCCGTGATGGTTCTTTATTGATTTTGGCACTCTATGCGAATGATATGCCAATAGTAGGGAAAACTCATGATGACCTAGATGCTCTTAAGGCTCAGCTGAAGAAGAGCTTTGAGATGAAAGATCTGGGACAGGCCTCTCACATACTTGGTATGCGCATTAGATGCGATAGGCATCAGGGACTCCTCTACTTGTCATAGAGGGAGTACATTCATAAAGTCCTTGAGCGCTTCTGCATGTAGGACATAAAGCCTATTGGTTGTCCATTTCCTTCTTATGTGAAGGTATCACACGTTGATTGTCCGCAGACAGATGAGCAGAGGGCTAAGATGGCCAAGATTCCTTATGTATGCCATGATCGCCACTCGTCCAGATATTGCCTTTGCAGTTGGTTGTGGCACGCTATATGGCTACACCTAGCAAGAAGCATTGGGATGCCATGAAGGGTATCATGAGGTACTTGAAGGGCACTGCACATATGTGCATGTGCTATGGTAGCTAGGATACAGGAGTCGTGGGGTACACTGATTCTGATTATGCAGGACATGTAGATAGTAGGAAGTCCACTTCCAGCTATGTATTCACCTATGCAAGAGGTGTTGTTTCTTGGATGTCTAGGGTGCAGAAATGCACGGCCCTTTCTACTACAGAGGCTGAGTATGTTGCAGCCACTAAGGCTTGCAAGGAGGCCATTTGGTTGGGTCATTTGGTCGTCGCTCGCTGACCTTGGTATTGATGCTATCCCTACACTGCATTTGGATTATATGAGTGCTATTCAGTTAGCCAAGAATCTGGTCTTCCATGTGAAGACGAAACACATTGAGGTGAGGTATCACTTCATACGTGGGGTCATTGAGGACAAGTCTGTTGACCTTGTCAAGATCTTGACTAACCAAAATCATGTAGATCTGCTCACAAAAAGCCTCTCTACAGAGCGCTTTGCCTTCCTCAGGAGGTTGATGGGCATGGGATGAGATGATGTCTTTCCTCATCCTGTTGTACATGTGTACATGTTGTATTGTCTTTCTTCTTTTTTCTTTTCACTCCTCACTAGGGCAGATTCGCCTTTAAGTGGGCGGTTGTTGGGGGTAAAGGCACATCCGCCTAGCCGCCCGTGTATTGCTACACTAATAGTCACCGCCACTGTACACTGTAGGTGGTGGGTGCCCATCACCGTCACTTTATTCTTTATTATTTTAGTGACAGTTTGAATAAAGGAAGGCCCAGTCACACATTGTGACTGTTGGAGTTCCCATTTCCTGTCTCTCTCTTTCTTGCTCTTGCTCTCCCGCCATAACTCTCGAGTGCAAGCTTCGATCCTTCTCACCTTTCAATGTATAATAGCATCACTCTCGATGGATGGGTCATGATGGATCCAGGTAGTCTAGGTATCCCTATAGGATTGATGTCCAACCTAGTGACAGCTATCTTTGAGTCATTGGGTGTTGGGAGAGCTAATGGAGCTCCCCTTTGAAGTTTGGCTGCCTATTCCTAGGTACTATAGCTGATTGTATGATTGCATGTATGGAAATCATCTTAGCAATCTGCAATGCATCACATCATGTCCAAATCGACCACAATTAGGGCATGATCTTGACCTAGGATTCAAGCACTCGATTGAAAGGTGATTTCCTCTGCAATACACACATTGCACATGAGGTCATGTGAGCCTCCTCTTCATCTCTTGAAGCCTCAACAACTCTAGCTTCATATCTGCCAACTCATGGCTCTAGTTGATGCCCTTCTCCTTTTCTTGTGTGTTCTGGTTGGATCTCTCGCTACTGGTCATGGCTCTCTCTAAGGATCTAAAGGTAGTGGTTTTGAAGCTTCTCTTCTTGAGTAGCTCATCCACGCATGTATCTTCTTCAAAGACCCTAGCTAACATGTCCCTTTGTAGTTCGAGTTCCTCGCCAAGCTCCACTGAAAGGTGAATTCTTGTACAATACACACATTGCACAAGAGGTCATGTGAGCCTCCTCATCATCTCTTGAAGCCTCAACAACTCTAGCTTCATATTTGCCAACTCCTGGCTCTAATTGATGCCCTTCTCCTTTTCTTATGTGTTCTAGTTGGATCTCTTCCTAATGGTTATGGATCTCTCTAAGGATGTAAAGGTAGTGGTTTTGAAGCTTCTCTTCTTGAGCAGCTCATCCACGCATATGGCTTCCTCAAAGACCCTAACTAGCATGTCCCTTTGTAGTTCGTGTTGCTCGCTAAGGCCTTGTAGAGCTCTTCACTTCAAATTTGTTTATAAATACAATCAGGACTACTTATTTGTTAGGTCATTCTACTTTTGGGATTCTCTTAAAGGGATTCCTCACATTGGTGATGTAACCTCATATATCCTCCTTGTCCTTTTGGCTGATATTCATCAACTTGACGATGAGGTTGTTGGAGGCTCCCACTTCAAAGAACCTCTTAATGAAGAGACTCTTGAGGTTATTAAAATTCTTTTGTTTTGTATTGTCTAGGCTAGTATACCACATCCATCCCTTGTCTCCTAGGGAAAGTACAAAAGCTTGTGCTCATTGAGCAAGGTTCTTGAGGCTATTCGCCTCACATACTTGCTTGAACTGCTCCAAAAAGTTGTAAAGGTCATTGCCAAAGTGATACTTGTTGAGTTGCTTAGCAATCATAGGTATTTTAATTTGGCTCTTATAGTTTTGCATGATTCCTAGTCTTAGGAGCAGATGTTTCCACTTTTGCGTCCGTGAATTGCTTTCCCTTGGGTAGTGTGGTGGCACTATCTGTCTTAAGCATTACCTTTGCCTCAGCCCTCTTCCTCCTTCTCTTATGGCTCTTCTTTCCTATTGAAGTTGCATCAAGGTTGCTAGGTCTAGGTAATGAGATACCAACTTGCTTCATTTGTGCTCGGGTCATAATGTTTAACAGGATCGGCATGCCCTCACCATCAAATGCCTTGACTCCGAACAGCCCCAAGGTATGGATGGTACAATTGCCAAATTATTGGAAGGTTTCCGCCTAGGACACTCAACATATAAGTGTGTAATCTTGCACTTGGGGACATCTTAGGTTAGCTTTGTCTAAATCGTGTTGCTCCCTTTTGAGGTAGCGAGATGAGTTATATCTTGGGTAGCAGCAAATCCAGCACGCGATGGGTTCTTGGTTCTTTCCTCCTAAACCTCTACCTCTTCCCCTTCCCAATGCCATCACTAGCAGTGGTCTAAAATCCATCAAGATGGGGTTTCCCTCTTCGTCGTACGAGATGTAAGACTTCACGTATGCTTCATCCTCGTTTGGCTCCTCTATGTAATGTATCATAGCATCACTCTCGATGGATGGGTCATGATGGATCCAGGTAATCTAGGTATACGTGTAGGATTGATGTCCAACCTAGTGATAGCTAGATTTGAGTCATTGGGTGCTGGAGATCTAATGGAGCTCACCTTTGAAGTTTGGCTGCCTATTCCTAGGTACTATAGCTGATTGTACAATTGCATGTATGGCAATCGTCTTAGCAATCTGTAATGCACACAATTAGGGCATGATCTTGACCTAGGATTCAAGCACTCAACTGAAAGGTGATTTCATCTACAATACACACATTGCACATGAGGTCATGTGAGCCTCCTCATCATCTCTTGAAGCCTCAACAACTCTAGCTTCATATCTTCCAACTCCTGGCTCTAGTTGATGCCCTTCTCCTTTTCTTGTGTGTTCTAGTTGGATCTCTTGCTAATGGTGATGGCTGTCTCTAAGGATCTAAAGGTAGTGGCTTTGAAGCTTTTCTTCTTGAGCAGATCATCCACACGTATGGCTTCTTCACAAACCCTAGCTAGCATGTCCCTTTGTAGTTCGAGTTTCTCACCAAGGCCTTGTAGAGCTCTTTACTTCAGATTTGTTTATAAATACAATCAAGACTACTTCTTTGTTAGGTCATTCCACGTTTGGGATTCTCTTAAAGGGACTCCTCACATTGGTGATGTAATCTCGGATATCCTCCTTGTCCTTTTGGTTGGCATTAATCAACTTGACGATGAGGTTGTTGGAGTATCCCACTTCAAAGAACCTCTTAATGAAGAGACTCTTGAGGTTATTAAAATTGTTTTATTTGATATTGTATAGGCTAGTATACCACATCTGTCCTTTATCTCCTAGGCAAAGTACAAAATCTTGTGCTCATTGAGTAAGGTTCTTGAGGCCGCTCACCTCACATACTTGCTCGAACTGCTCCAAAAAGTTGTAAAGGTCATTGCCAAACTGATACTTGTTGAGTTGCTTAGCAATCATAGGTATTTTAATTTGGCTCTTAGAGTTTTGGATGATTCCTAGTCTTAGGAGCAGATATTTCCACTTTTGCATCCGTGACTTGCTTTCCCTTAGGTAGTGTGGTGGCACTATCTGTCTTAAGTGTTACCTTCGTCTCAGCCCTCTTCCTTCTTCTCTTATGGCTTTTATTTCCTATTGAAGTTGCATCAAGGTTGCTAGATCCAGGTAATGAATACCATCTTGCTTCATTTGTGCTCGAGTCATAACGTTCAACAGGATCAACACGGCGTCACCTTCAAGTGTCTCGACCCCGAACGGCCCCAAGGGTATGGATGGTACAATTGCCAAGCTATTGGAAGGTTTTCACCTAGGACACTTGGCATATAAGTGTGTGATCTTGCACTTGGGGATGTCTTAGGTCAGCTTTGTCTCAATTGGGTTGCTCCCTTTTGAGGCAGCGAGATGAGATATATCTTGGGTAGCAGCAAATCTAGCACGCGATGGGTTCTTAGTTATGTCCTCCTAAACCTCTACCTCTTCCCCTTTCTAATGCCATCACTACTACTGGTCTAAAATCCATCAAGATGGGGTTTACCTCTTCATTGTATGAGATGTAAGACTTCACATATGCTTCATCCTCGTTTGGCTCCTCTATGTAATGTATCATAACATCACTCTCGATGGATGGGTCATGATGGACCCAGGTAGTCTAGGTATCCTTGTAGGATTGATGTCCAACCTAGTGATGGCTAGCTTTGAGTCATTGGGTGCTAGGAGAGCTAATGGAGCTTCCCTTTGAAGTTTGGCTACCTATTCCTAGGTACTACCACTGATTGTATGATTTCATGTATGGAAATCATATTGGCAATCTGCAATGCATCATGTCATGTCCAAATCGACCACAATTAGGGCATGATCTTGACCTAGGATTCAAGCACTGGACTGAAAGGTGATTTCCTCTACAATACACACATTGCACATGAGGTCATGTGGGCCTCCTCATCATCTCTTAAAGTCTCAACAACTCTAGCTTCATGTCTGCCAACTCCTAGCTCTGGTTGATGCCCTTCTCCTTTTCTTGTGTGTTTTTGCTAGATCTCTCACTAATGGTCATAACTCTCTCTAAGGATCTAAAGGTAGTTGTTTTGAAGCTTCTCTTCTTGATCAGCTCATCCACGCGTATGGCTTCTTCAAAAACCCTAGCTAGCATGTCCCTTTGTAGTTTGAGTTGCTCGCCAAGGCTTTGTTGAGCTCTTCACTTCAGATTCTATTTATAAATACAGTCAAGACTGCTTGTTTGTTAGGTTATTCCACTTTTGGGATTCTCTTAAAGAGACTCCTCACATTGGTGATGTAATCTCGGATATCCTCCTTGTCCTTTTGGCTGACATTCATCAACTAGGGTATCCTACAGCTAGGGTTTGGCCCCTACAGGGTAAAAGAAAGGCAGAATCTAACAGAAGCTAATGTTCTGCTCTCCTATCCAACTTGCAAGTTTTAATCTGATTACCAGAATCGAATGTCCAATTCTCAGCTATCCAATTCTTGACTATCCGAGTCCAATTTGTCTGAATCAAATGGTCAAAGCTATCTAATTTTTTAGATTGTTAAGGTTTATCCAATTGAACAATCTGATGCATCTGATTATGAAAATCAACAATTTTGGGCAGTCGGACAATTAGATTCTGAAATTGGATGGTCCAGCTGTGATGGCGATGACAGGCACAAATCTATCAAATTTTTGGCACTATGCTCATGATCCTTTCTTCTAGCCTCCTCTAGCAAGCTCCAGGATCAAACAACAAGGGGTTAGTGATCAAACCAACTCACCTATAGCCTGTAAATGCATTCGGTCGCACAAATCAAAGCTCTCATTGCCTCCTTGCCGCCCTATAACAAACCTGACTAGCTCTCTCTCTCTCAAACCCTAAGTATAGAAATAAGCTCCCCTTTCCTCTCTCTGCCTCTTAAACTCCTTGTTCTTCAGTCTTCCACTCCCCTTCTTTTCTATTTCCTCTCTTAGTGCATTGAAGCCCCTTTTTCTTCATGTTTTACCCTATTTACAATAATAACCCTACTATTTATTTCTCTATTTTTCTTTTGTTTTCCCGATATCCAAATGTATCCAAATCACAATCAAGTACTTAAGCTGATCCAACCTACTTGCCTAAACCTAAAAAACTGGAGAACTTACTTGCAAAAGAGATTGAATGCCCTTCGACTCCCTTGCCTATCTCAAGAACCAGTTCAAGGCAAACCCTACTCTAATGCTTGATTTGAAGCTCACAAGCACTCAAAGCTTGAATCCATTAGTCTCGACAATGGAACCAAAATGGGAGAGCTCTCACTCAACCACGAAGACCCACAAACCACTTATTGTTTCAGGTGTTTCAAGTTAAGTGCAATAGCTACCTCTCACATAGTTGTGCACACTCTCACAACTACAAGTGTAGTGAGCTTAACCTTCATGCCCGATCGAGTTCCCTCCTCCTACACAAGATCTCTGGTAGCTCCACGATCCAAGGTGCAAGCTCAAACCTCAAGTTCCAAGCTCCAAGATCCATTACTACATGCGAGACAAAAGAAGAGAAGAGAAGAAGGAAAAAAAGAGAGGAAAAGATAAAGAGCTTCTCCACCATGGTCCCTTACACACTCACTCCCTCTCTCAAGCATAAGCACAATTAAGAAGAAGAAGAAGAATAAGAAGAAAAGAGCTAGTTTTGGTCACACACAAGAATGAGCTTCTTCATTCACTTTTTGCTTTTTATACATGCCCTACTTCTCTTGGGCGCCCATCCCTCTTTTACATGACTAGCCATTTTAGCCTAGGTCCTCATTCCCTTTTCCCTTCCTATTTACATTGTTTCTTCACCCATGCCCATCTACATTTACAAACTGCACAAGAGGAAGCTTGGCACTTTATAAGGATTTAGAGTCTGATTTTATATTTAAAATGTGCATTTTTTATTTTGCACTTCCCTTGGACTTTCAAGTTTTCTTTTTGCACTTTTGGCCCTTTTTCTCTTGCTTTTCCATTGGGCTGCCTTTTTTCGCTTTGTCCTACATCTTTTTGAATTTCTTTTGCTTTCTTTTCACTTTCCTTGTAGCTTTCCTTGCACTGGGATTAACACATATATATTGTCACACAATACATGGGATATATGCTGAATACATGGATTGCCTATAAGTGGATGGTTCCACATGTCTACACTTAGCACATTGGTGGCCATTATGATCCTCACATGGTCAGTGACTTATCACACTTATTATATTTAGTTTGTTGCACCTACCTACAAATGGCATACTTATAGCACTAGTCGATTAATTATGCATTGTTTGACTTAGTATGCCACTTTCCTTTATGTTGTATCTTATCTATACTTTGTGTGCATTGTATTGCGTGAGGAAGAAGAAGAAAAAACCAACAAGAAAACATTTTGGCCTCCATCTCTCTTTTTGTGTTCTTGAGTAAGCTTTCTCTTGTGTGTATGGTGTGTGTTTGGTAGAGTAACTCAAGCAAGTCCCCCATTACATGATTCTTGACATTGTATCAAAGCGGTGTCTATTAAGAGAGGCTAGTTTTGATGTGACTAAAGTGAAGGAGATGAAGTAAGGATTCGAGAAAGTAAGCAACGAGTTAGAAGCTCTTCAATTCGTCTACTCTTTCTCTTGGATAGTGCTTGTGGAGACACCGGAAGCAGGGTAGAATGAAAATCTCAAACTGATGTGAGATTTTGTGTACAAGAAAAGCACTCTATACTTTGCAAATAGTCCCTTAAGGGATTGGTCACTACTTTTTTGGACATCTAGGGCCGTTTCAAACCTTGTTTTTTTAGACATATAAGGTTGCGAACAATAGTTTCAATGCATATTACAATTTCGACTATGTCAACAAAAAGTGGATGCATAGGTTACAGATTTCAAATCTGTAAGTTTTGAGGTGTTTTCCAAGAAGAAACATAAATTTTATCTACAAATAGGTTGCAAAGTATATGTATAGTTGAGTAGTCAATGAAAAATACTTAATGTATTGATATGTACCTTATTGTGAAAGGTTGTAGAAGACTTCTTGCTATTTTGTATCATTTTTTAGATCATGGCAAAGAATAGTGGAAAGTCCATCTGGACAAGAACAACTACCCATCATGGAAGTTTCGTATGATGAACTTCCTTATTAGAAAAGACCTTTAAAATTTTGTTTCTATTGAAGAAAATTAGCCAGAGCTAAGTAACCTATGATTGCAAATGAATTAAAGGCATGGAAGGAATGGAATGCAAAGGACAAAAAGTGATGCATTGGCTATCTGTAGTCATTGATAATACTATGGTTGGACATATCAGAAATGAAGAAACTTCATATGTAGCTTGGGTAATTTTTAAGAACATGTTTTTAGTAAATACAAAGACAAAGAAGATTCAACTCAACCAAGAGTTGAATACTTTGAAGAAAGAAAAAGTGTATGTCAATCACTGTGTTTTGAAGGTGAGGAGCATTACACGTGTTTTAGTAGTAATTGATCCAATGCTTGATGATGATGATGATTTGGTTTCATCTACTTTGGATAGCCTTGGTAATAAGAAGGCTTAAAAATCATTTTGTTACTTTTGTATATGTATGAAAGCCATTTTCAGATTTTGATGAGTTAGTTTCTCTTATGATTACCAAAGAGATCAACATATAGGGTAACTCATATGAAAGAAATGGTGAACAATTCCAAGCATTTTACTCAAGTTCAAGAAGGAAATGTGGTAGATCCTCTTCAAAAGAAGGTGGTATGGAATATGATGGTGATAGGTAGCAAAACAAGTCAAATCAACAATTCGGTAAAATATAGATTTCAAGAGGTGATGGAAACTTTAGAGATAGAGGAAGTGTTAGAGGAAGAGGTGGATAACAGAACAGAGGTTCTCACAATTCTAGCAAAACAAGTCATATTGCACCTTATTGTTATGCTAAGAAGAATGATATTCGAAGTGCTAAATTACAACAAGGAAACTATGCATCATCTTCATGACAAAATGAAGACAAAAATGAGTGTTTATTTGTTATGCAACATATGATGAATATTGTTACAGGAAAGGGGACACTTGATGATGTATGGTATGTCGATTCAAGTGCATCTAATTATATGACCAATCATGTTGAATATTTTAGAGAGATGTAGAATTTACAAAATCCAAGTTATATATAGATAGGTGATGATTCATGTCACCTAATTTCACACATTGGAAAGGTTTCCTTGTCCTTGCATGATAGCTAGACAAAGAGTCTATTGAATGTATTACATGTGCCATCAATCATAAAGAATTTAGTATATGTTGGACAAATGATAGAGCAAGGGTTACAGGTTCGATTTAATGGAAAAGGTTGTTTTGTAAGAGACTTTAATTATAAGTGTGGGTTAGTCACAAAAGGAAGTAGAGTTAGTCGAATGTTGGCCTTAGATACTGAAATTCTTGCCATGAATGGTGCCATGTATACTAAAGACAAAGGAGTAGTTCCTGACATTCAAATATGGCACAAACATATTGGACATGCAAATGTACAAAGGCTGAAATTAATGCAGTCCAAAGGATTGGTTACAGGATTGTCTGCTTTTGGAGTTGTAAAATTTTATAAAGTGTGTGAAGCATGTTAGTTTGGTAAGCAAGTCAACATTTTTTGCATGATAAACATGTGAGCAAAAACATACATGATGTTGTGCATACAAATGTTTGGGAGTCTACACAGAACATATCTCTTGGTTGCAGCAAATACTTTGTCATGTTCATTGATGATTGTTTAAGAAAGCTATGGATATATTTCATGAAGAAAAAGACTAATGTATTTGAGCACTTCAAAACATTCAAGGCAATTGTTGAAATAGAAACATGCTTGAAAGTTAAGTTCTTGAGATCAAATAGAGGGGGAGAGTACCTCTCTAATGAGTTTAGTGACTTTTTAAGGTCTCATGGGATAAAGAAACAGTTTACTTGCACGTATACCCCATTAAAAAATGGGGTTGCAAAAGGAAAAATAGACATATTGTAGAAGTTGCACGGGCATTTATGGTTGAATAGAATATGCCAACATACTTTTAGTATGAAGCTATTCATATTGTTGTCTATATTATGAACATAGCTCCCACAACTACAGTTCATGGGATGACCATGAAATGCTTTACAGACAAGAAGCCCAATGCATCACACTTGAAAGTGTTTGGCTATATTGCATATATTCATATGCCAAATGAGATACGAAAGAAGCTTGATCCAAAGGCTAAAAAATGTATCTTTATTGGATACTCTTTAGATCAAAAAGGGTATTGTTATTAACCTTATCACAGGCGAGTTCAAAGTGAGTAGGAATGTTATCTTTGATGAGATGAGCAATTGATATGCATCTAGTGGTGATACATTAGATGATGGTCATGATCATGATAGTCATGTGCAAAAAGAAAAGTAAGAATTACGGAGTCTTAGTAGACCAAAAATATCATCTAGTACTAGATCTATAGTTAGCCCTTGGTTTGGGAGACTAAGGAGTAGCCCCACATCTTCAGGTGCATCTACAAGTGTTGTAGGTAAAGACAAAGGGAAGAAGAAAGTTTCATATGGTAATGATGCATCTACTAATCACTTGGGATTTGATGGATATTTGAGTTGTTCAAAGAGTTTGCATGATGAGCTTGGTATTCGTTCATCAGGACACCGGGTGTATAAAGAGTACATGGTAATGTAAAGTCTCCAATGAGTGATCTGGTGATATGGAGGTCTAGCAGGGTCAAATGTCCTATTAAAAGATTTGGTTGTAAAGGTTATGCAGCTCACCGTTATGGTTATGTGGTAAAGGTAGTTGAGGATGTTGAGCCTACTTGCTTTGATGATGCTATTAGTCATGCTCATTAGGATGTAGTAATGGATGAGGAGATGGCTACATTAGAAGCCAATAAGACTTGGGACCTGATACCATTGTCTAATGGAAAAAAAACTATTGGTTGTAAGTGGGTTTACAAAATCAAGCATAATGTAAATGGTTTTGAGCATGTATAAGGCTAGGCTAGATGCAAAGGCTATGCTCAAACATATGGCATAGATTATGAAGAGGCATTCAGCCCAATTGCTAGAATGGAAACTTTAGAAATATGATTGCTTTGGTAGTAGCCAAAGGTTGGAGTTTGCAACAAATAGATATCAAGAACACCTTCTTGCATGGTGAATTGTAAGAAGAGGTATATATGAAGCAGCCAAAGGTTAAAGTCTATAGCAAATGGATATCAAGAATGCCTTCTTACATGGTGAATTGCAAGATGAGGTATTTATGAAGTAGCCAACATGTTATGAGGATTTGACAGTAGTAGCCAAAGGTTGGAAAGAAGGTATACATGAAGCAGTCAACAAGTTATGAGGATTTAGAGCATCCCACATATATGTGTAGGTTAAAGAAGGCACTCTATGGGCTGAAGAAAGCACTAAAAGCTAACAAGATCGGAGACTATCTTGTCAACATTGGCTTTTATATTTTTTATGTTAATCAATCACTTTATGTGAGAAAGACAGATGCAAGTTTGGTTATCATAGTCATCTATGTGGATGCTTTGATTATTACAGGTGACAATGACAATGGGATTGCTGAAGTTAAGGACTTTTTGAAGAAGTTTGAGATGAAGGATTTGGGTGAGTTGATATACTTTCTTGGTATTGAGGTGATCAGATGTGATGATGGTATATGGCTATCTCAAAGGTAATATGGCTTGGATATGTTGTCCAAGTATGGTATGATAGCATCTAAGCCTCTTTCAGTGCCACTGGAGCAAAATGTGAAGTTAAGTGCTAATGTTGGGGATAAGATAGAAGACCCTATTATGTTCAAGAGGATAGTAGGAAGTCCAATTTACACGACTATCACAAGGCCAAACTTGAGTTATGTTATTGGCCTTGTCAGTCAGTTTATGAAAATGCCTAGAAAGACTTACTTGGATACAAGTAGACACATATTGAGGTATGTGAAGTCCACTTTACATTATGGACTTTTTTATAAGGCAGATAAGGATATGTAGGTGTTTTGATACATAGATGCAAATTGGACTAGTAGTATGTCTGATAGAAAATCTACCAATGGATTCATATTTTCCCTTGGTAGTGCCATAGTTACATGGACCAGTAAAAAGCAACCTACATTTGCTTTATTGAGTATAAAGGCTAAGTACAAAGGTGCTGCTATGGTAGCATGTGAGGTGGTATAGGTGGGTTATTTGGATATGCAGGGAGATAATCCAGTTGTCATTCACTATGACAACATGAGCAACATACAATTAGCTAGGAACCTAGTGTTGCATGCTAGGATAGAATACATTGAGGTGCATTACCACTTTGTGAAAGAGAAGATACGTGTATGAGAGATTAACTTGGTATATGTTAGTGCATAGGATCAAATAATTGACATTTCATAAAGGCATTGGGTGCAAAGAAGCTTCAAAAGTTTCAAAGTGTACTTAGAGTTGCAAAGACACAATTGAGCTTGAGGAGAAGTGTTGAGATGGCAAGCTCAACATGTGCAAACATTGATAATGGACCATCTAGCTATATGGGTATACACATCCATACTTACCACATTGGTGGTCATCATAATTCTCACATGACCAATGACTTATCATTTATTATATTTAGTTTATTGCACCTACCTATAACTAGCATAATTATAGTACTCAGTCTATTAGTATTGTCAAGTATGCATTGTTTGACTTAGTAGGCCACTTTCCTTTTTGTTGTATCTTATCTATACTGTATGTATGTTATATTATGCGAGGAAGAAGAAAAAAAAACCAGCAAGAAAATGTTTTGACCTCCATCTCTCTTTCTTGTGTTCTTGAGAGAACTTGCTCTTGGGTGTATGGTGTGTGTTTGGCATAGCAACTCAAGCAAGTCTCCCCATCACGTTGTTCTTGACACCAAACCTCTACTCTAATGAACCTGACTGAGCCCAAACTAAAGTTAGCTCTATCTTAAAGGCATCTCGATAAAGTTGCAACAATTGAGGATGGTCTACCAAGTCATCCACTTTGCATCTATTAGTGAAACAATGTTGAAGCTTCACCCATAAGCATATGGAAACTTTACCTCTAACTTTACTGGACTCAAGCCTCCATTAGGTTGTAGGCCTTTCTTCCCCTTAATCATTGTGATGCTTTATACTTTCATATTGTTGCAATTCTAACTTAACTAATATGCAACATTGTATCCAATTGACTAGCCTCTCATGTTTACCTAACATGCTAGGAGCTCTAGATGCATTAGGAGACATTCTTGTTTACATACTTTAGACCATTGCAATGTGAGTATACATGGAAATTTGCATACTACAACCCTACCAAGATACATTTTCCCATACATTGCATGCATTAGTAGTAACATTTTTCCTCATTACCAACACTATATGAAGCATTTGCATGACCAACATTGATACCATGAGTCCCAAACACACTAGATTGCATATATGCATTGTCAAGCTTGCTACTTTATGCCCCAACATCATGCCAACATTGTTATACATGGGGTTATACATATTACTAGCCATACTTGGTTACATTGGGCCTTGCACACCATGAATTGGTTTTTGCATTTCATAAGAAGTTGTGTTATACATTCTGTACATGATCCCTGACCTACATAGCATGGAAACTAGTGCCACCACCAAAGTAACTTGGCTGCCCCATAATTGCATGCATGCCTTGCTATCCAAAAAGCATTGGATTGGCACTTCAAGTTGGCCTTACGTATGGATCAATTGCCCCACTGGCACCATTTGCATATGCTCACTACCCACGTTTGGAACATTATGCTATTGTATTGGCTCTTCCTTCGATGCATCTTACTATCTCGAAGTTCTTGAAGACTGTTTCCTCTTCTTGCCTTTATTGCCCTCCTTTAAGGATTCAAAAATTGCATAAACTGAGGATCATTTGCCAATTGCATAAACATTTTAGCTAATGTCCTCAATTGCTCTTTAAACTAGTCATCAAATTCCTCTTTATCTTAATGGTGGTCATCAACTTCAAGAGATCTAGAAGGACCCATCTCTTGTCCAATTCCCTCGTTCTTTGCTTGTTGCCTAAGATCAAGCATTGCATTTTCCCCAACACTTTGTGAATTTTCACATTGAGAGGCATCATCCTTGCTTGATCCTATCTCAGTACCTGAAGACATTATTGTTGTAAAGCTTAGGTGAATACAATTTCCGCACTAGAGCAAAGCTTTTGGCCTTCAATCAGGTGCCTTGGGCCCACCATGTCAAGGGATCTAATGGTATCCTCGCAATGTAACCATGAAACCATCCTTGATCCTATCTCAGTACCTGAAGACATTATTGTTGTAAAGCTCAGGTGAATACAATTTCCGCACTAGAGCAAAGCTTTTGGCCTTCAATCAGGTGCCTTGGGCCCACCATGTCAAGGGATCTAATGGTATCCTCGCAATGTAACCATGAAACCAACCTTGCTTCTTAGATAGGGTGGTAAATAATATGATTTGACACTAATGGCAAGCAGCATAAAACTCACATAAACTGAAAATGCACACTTTACCACTTTAATCTTGGACATTGGACACCCTATTGGCCCCAAAATTGGTGCGTCTTGTGGTATTTCTTTATCTTATATTGCAAATGGAAGGGGTATAATTGAGATCCTCTAATCTCCTATGCTAATCCAAGTGCCTCTTGCTATCAAAACTAACCAAAAAGTCTCAAACCAATTTGCCCCTTAATTTTCTTAGGGATTGGCCTTCACCCTACTCCTTGAAAGATAAGTTCAATCCCAATTTTGATATTAGCTAGCTAGCCTTTTGAATCTCCTTGAAATTCCTCAATTTTTGTTGTTGGAATTCTGTCATGAGTGTCAAGCTCCTCCACTACCATCTTATCCTCGACATGACAACTGTTTTTCTTAGCTATCACTAGCATGTGTGTGTGTCCTAAATAAGTCGAGCAAACTAGGCTAACTAGAGTTAGTAGACTATAGCTAAGAGGTAATACATAGTCTGATTCGCTAGTGGTTTGTAGATTAGCTAACTAGATAAGAGTTTGTGGTTATGTTATTCATAGCTATTGAAGACTAGCATCTCTGTAGTATCATGGGCATCTATGAATGAGCATTGTAGGCAAGATTTAGCAACAACTATTAGTGTAGAAAGTAAGTAAAATGCACTAGTTCTTCCCTGAACTATGAAGATAATTTCAGCAAGTCAAATGAAGAGAGTCTCTTATTGAGATACTAAGGAGTAGCAATGAATGCATCAAAGTAGTCCTATATACTGAGCAATAGTAGTAAATGCAACAAAGCAGGCCTAAATATCACTTAGCCTAGCTTGAAATATACCTGATGCTCTCTTCGCATTGACAATGATTGATGGCAGCCCGTTGTTGATGAATGCCATACCTGCAAAGGGTACAATGACTGAGAATGATCACCGCAATATCTTTGGTTGGCTAAGCACTTGTGGAAGCTATTGAGCTTCATGTACATGAAGTTTATAGTAGACATACTGCTATCATAATCTTGAAGCAACTTGAGTCTTGAGTTTTGGAGCTCATAGGAGTATGCATTAATGCCAAACAATGCCTAGATGAAGTCACATGGTTATTGGATAGCTTATGGAAGGTTGTGAGTATTAAATGCTCAATTCTAAATTGGTTTACTACTATTATTGCATGGGCTAATTGCTAACATTCTGTGGCAAGCATATGTGGCATTTTTTCCTAAAGAACTAGACAAGCCTTGGTGGCTATTGAATTATGCATTGGCTCCCAGAGGTTGTGATACCTAGTTTTTGTGGTTTGTGGCTTATTTGAGCTGAGAATATCCTCATTCCAATAGAGAATATATAGCTAGTTACTTACAAACTACTAGTTTTAGACTATTGTTTGTCATTCAAATTTATGTATACCTACGTGTCTACTAATCAGACAATGCTACCTACTTGAAATGCTATTACATCTAGATGCTTTGCCACATGTTTGGAAATGTATGACATGGTTTGGAACTAAAATCTACTAGTTGTTGTGCAAAGTTCTTGATAGTTATTTGCTCTAGGACTGAAATTGGCTTGCATAAACAATGACTAGCAGACACTTGATCAATGAAAGGTTGACTTGGTTTGTAGGGAGTTAGGCACTATTTGGTTGAAGACTACATTGAGCAACTTCAGCTGCAAAGATGGCAAATGTTGAAAGGGGTAACAACGTTTCACAAATAGTAGGTGAGAAGTTAGATAATAATAACTATGACATTTGGAAGTTCAGATTTGAGAATTTTCTCCTTGACAAAGGCTATTGGGATTTAGTCACGGGTGCAGAAGCTAAGCCTAAGCTTCTTGAAAAGAATGCAACAACTGATTAGCTTAGGACACTTTGTGCATGGATGGAAAGAGCTTGAAGAGTGTTGTATTGGCTTTCTTTATGTATCTATTATGCAATGGTCATGCAAATAATGACTTGCAAGAGTCACCAGCGGATACTTGGAATATTCTAATGAGATACTATGGCACAACCACTAGTGCATGAAAATTCCAATTAAAGCAGAAGTTTAACATAATGGACATGAAAGGACGGCGGTCCATACAAGGTTATGTGACCAATATAGTAGGAGCTGATGTAGATGATGAGGATTTGTTAGTTGTAACTTTGAATGGTGTGGGACATACATACGAATCTTTTGACACCTCTATCTCAATGCAATTTGAGATGCTAAATTTTAATGAGCTTGTTTCACTGCTCAAGCATGAAGAAGAGGTCAAATTGGGATTAGCTACTAGTTCGAATAGCTTGAAAGGCAGGGATATAGTATTCTATTCAAATCAAAGGGGCCATGGCAACCATTGAAGAGGGTTCACTCATGGTAGAGGAAACCAATAGAATGCATGTCATAGATGCAGAAGCTAAGCCTAAGCCTCTTGAAAAGAATGCAAAAACTAATCAGCTTAGGACACTTTGTGCATGGATGGAAAGAGCCTGAAGAGTGTTGTATTGGCTTTCTTTATGTATCTATGATGTAATGGTCATGCAAATAATGAATTCCAAGCCACCAGAGGATACTTGGAATATTTTAATGAGATATTATGGCACAACCACTTGTGTATGCAAATTCCAATTAAATCAAAAGTTTAACGTAATGGACATGAAAGGACAGTCCATACAAGATTATGTGACTGAGATAAAGACCACTGTAGATCAGTTAGCTCTAGTAGGAGCTGATGTAGATGATGAGGATTTGTTAGTCATAACCTTGAATGGTTTGGGACATAAATACAAATCTTTTAACACCTCTATCTCAATGCGATCTAAGATGCCAAATTTTAATGAGCTTGTTTCATCGCTCATGCATGAAGAGGTCAAATTAGGATTAGCTACTAGTTTGAGTAGCTCAAAAGGTAGGGATACAGTATTCTATTCAAATCAAAGGGGCTGTGGCACCCATGGACGAGGGTTCGCGCGTGTTAGAGGAAACCAATAGAATGCATTTTAGAATGCCAATAACCATCATGGGAAAAATGCTAGAGGTTGTGGATACGTTCGAGTAAGGCAGGGATCCAACTCTAGAGGTCAAGGGTCATGGCAGTCACGGATGATACATGAGAACACTAATAAGGATAAGGAATATCATTATTGGGGCAACTATGGTCACATTGCCAAATAATGTTGGAAAAAGCAAGCTAATTAGAAAGGCAAACAACAAGGACATTATGCATCATCCAGTCATGTTGAGGATAGTTCTGCTAACAAGTTGTTCAAAATCGTGCAACTAAGGAAGCTAAGACAGATGATGTTTGGTATATTGACTTTGGAGCATCTAATCATATGACACCATATGGTCAATGGTTTACTAACATGGTTCTAGAAAAGCATGGGTATGTTTGCATAGGAGATAATACTCAACATAGCATTGAAAATAAAGATGTAGTTCCCTTAAACTTTTATAATAATGGGCAGAAGAAAATTGTGCATGATGTATTGCATGTGCCCTCTATTACAAAGGATTTTTTAAAACTTGCAGGTTTGCTTTAATAAGCATGGATGTTTTATAGAGGATTTTGGCAATGGTTGCAAGCACACTGCTCGAGGCAACAGCCATGGCCGAATGTTCACATTGGATGTTGCATTGCCTCACAACTGAAATCAACCATATTTGCACATAGTCATGGCACTATTAGAGATCTTGAAATATGGAACAAGAGGATTGGGCATGTAAATATTTAGTGGTTGCAAACTATGCAAAGAAAGCAGCTAGGTTTGCCAAAGTTTGCATACACTGAGATAGATCATGTATGTGATGCCTATCAAGTTGGCAAACAATCTCATTGGCATTTGCATGTAGCTCTCATGTAGTTATAGTCCACAACAAAATGGACTGGCTAAAAGAAAGAATAGGATACCCATGCAATGATGAATAAGAAGAACATGTCGCTATATTACTAAGCTAAATCAAACTCTAACTACAAGCATTCATGACATGACACCATACCATAAATTGTACAACAAACATCAGCCACTTGAAAGTTTTTGGTTGCATTGCATATGTCCATATCCTATATGAAAAGAGAAGGAAGTTGGATCCTAAGGCACACAAGAGTGTGTTCATTGATTATTCTTAGGAGCGGAAAGCCTAAAAATGTCTTGATCTATCTACATAGGAAACACTATTCATTAGAGATGTCATCTTTGATGAAATGGCTTCTTGGTATGCATCATTTACTATTGTCCCTACTTATATACCTTTAGGACATGGATCTAATGTTGTTCCATAATGGAGTACTACTTTGTCTAGGCCTACATGTTATGTCTCTCCTAGTGTATCTCCTTGGACTGGCAGATTGCATAGCTATGCATTACCATCCCACTAATAGCAATATGTCAATGAGAGGGAGAAATGATGTAGAAAGCAGAGGAAAAGAAAAAGATAGTAGAGGACAAGAGAAAGTTTTTGATGATCCTTCTAGCATGATGACTATATTGGCATGATGACCTCTAGATATGAGTCAAATAATAGCCTAGACAATGAGCTCAAAATTCCATCTGTGTATACTCCTGGTGTTAGATAGAGTAGATATGTCCCACCTCATGAAAGAGGGGAATCAAGCAATGCATTGCAATTGAGACGCTCGTAGGGGTGAGGTACCTAGTTGATAGATTCACATACATTGGATATTCTACAAGCCATTATGCATACATGACTAAGGTCATGGAGTACAAAGAACCTACTACATTTGGTAAAGTTGTATTCAATAAGAACTGGTGCAAAGGAATGGATGAGAAAATGATTGTATTGAACTTGGGAACTAGTAGCATTGCTTGAAGGCAAAAATACTATTAGCTATAAATGGTTGTATAAAGTTAAATGCAAGTCTGATGGAAGCATTGAAAGATGTAAGACTAAGTTGGTAGCAAAAGGGTATGCTCATCAATAGTATGGTTTAGACTATGAAGAAACTTTCAGCCATGTTGCCAAGATGGCAACTATTAGAACTGTGATTGCTTTGGCTATAGCAAAGGGTTGGAAATTACAACAAATGAATGTGAAGAATGCATTTCTGAATGATGACCTAGAAGAAGAAGTATTGATGGATCAACGTGAAGAGTATGTACACCTGTAGTATCCAAACCATGTTTGCAAACTCAAAAAAGCTCTCTATGGGCTGAAACAGGCTCCAAGAGCCTAGCATGCATGCATTAGCAATTACTTACAGAGTCTTGGCTTTATAATTGGCAGAGCTAATCACTGTTTATTTACCAAAAAGACAAATATAGGTTTGGTTGTGCTAGTCGTCTATGTAGATCGTCTCATTATTACAGGTGTTGATGACATTAGAATACAAGATGTGATGACTATATTGAAAGTTGATTTTGACATGAAAGATTTGGGTGAGTTGAAGTTCTTTTTGGGCATTGAAGTGGTAAATTCAGCCAATGGACTTTAGCTTATGCAGAGACAGTATGCATTGGAAATGCTGAAGAAGTATAGCATGACAAATTGTAAACCACTTGATACTCCATTGGATCAGAATACCAAATTGGATGTAGACACTCAAGCTGAAATTGTAGATGTTATCGTGTATAGGAAGATGGTGGAAAGCCTGATATAGTTGACCACCATCACTAGGCCTAATCTTAGTTATGCAGTTGGGCTTATCAGTCAACTTATGCAAAAGCTTAGGAAACCTCATTTGGATGCAGTAAGAAGAATCATGCATTATGTCAAGGCAACAACAGACTATGCACTCTTTTATGAGAGAGATAAGAACCTAAAGCTCATGGGATATAATAATGCAGATTGGCTAGGATGTCCTTATGATAGACGGTCTACTAGTGGTGGCTATGCATTTAGCCTTGGTAGTGGGATGATTAGCTAGAGTAGTAAGAAGCAAATGACAATTGCGCTATCTAATATTGAGGCAAAGTACAGAGGTGCCACATTAGCAACTTGTGAGATTGCTTCATTGCTAAAAATGATGGTTGATTTGGATATGTAAGTAGAGTCTCCAGTGACATTGTATTGTGATAATCTGAGTAGTGTACTTTTGGCTACAAATCCTGTTTACCATGCCAGAACAAAACATATAGAGGTATATTATCACTTCATATGTGAGATGGTACTTGTGCAAGAAAGGTGGATCTCCTGCATGTCAAGACAAATGATCAAGTAATTGATATCTTTACCAAGTCACTAAATAAATATAAGTTCAGTCATTTCAAATAGTTACTTGGAGTACACTACCTTTCTTGAGCTTGAGAGGGATTGTTGAGAGAGTCAAGCCTGTCCACTACCATCTTATCCCTAACATGATAGTTGTGTTGTTTAGCTATCACTAACATATGTGTGTGTCCTAAATAAGTCAAGAAAACTAAGCTAGAGTTAGTAGACTTAAGTTAAGAGGTAAGACCTAGTCTAATTCACTAGTTGTTTATAAATAGAAAACTATGATGGTATGATTGCATAATAATGAAGATGAAGAGAGCATCCATCTCTTAACCTGTGCTCCATCTTTATCATCATCTTCATTTCTTGAACTTTTGTCAAATTCAAGTCCTAGGCCCTCAATTTGAGCATGCATCTCAAGGTTATCAAAACCCTAATTTCTACCGTAAATTAGGGTTTACAATAGAGATTGACTAAAATTTCTTCCTTTAATGGCTCAAACTACTAGACAATATTGAGATAACTTGAGAAATGACTTGCGAATGAGAGAGGATATTGTAGAGAGAGAAATTTCAGAGTTTCATCCTCAAGAAACACTGAAAGACTCGGTGCCTTGCTCAAACAGCCATGGAACCTATGACCTACCACTTAGGACCACCAGAAAGACTGATGCCCCTTCTAGTATGCTCTCACGTATACCAAAAGGACCTTGGGCTATTGTCACTACTCCTTGAGGGCTCCAAATTGTTGTCACTTGCTATAGAACTCATCCCTGGCAGCTATAAATCACATCAACAACCTCTTCTTGCTCTCTAACAGTCCTCTTCTCTCTGACAATGGCTGGAATAGACTCCGCCAGCCCACAAAAACGTTTCTCACTTGCATGGGCAAGTTTTCCAAGTGACAGCCTTCTTATCCCATTTTCTAACATTATCTAGCTTACTAAATTAATTTTTAAAATATTAATTTTTAAAATTAATTTAATAATTATTTTAGTGCTCAAATTTTTACTTTTACTCTCCAATAATTAAATTTTCCAGACTAATTTGTCTTCCAAGTATCCTTGAGCAATTATTGACTCTTAGAGACTAACATTAATTAATTAATTAATGCTTAGTCTCTATTGTCACCACCATTGACATTAATGGCCAATAAATTAGTCTAGGCCCAAAATCTGACACCGGATACCACCTTGTACTTATAAGACATAACTTATTACAACTTTTGCCTTTGGCATCCATTGCATCCTCCTCGAGGTCCTTGTTCTATTACCATGAAATAACTACCATATGCATCACATGTGCTAAATAACCTTACACCTTTGATTAATAAATTAATCACTTATTATGGACAAGATTAAAGCATCTTAAAATTTCATGTCCTTGTGATGACAGATGGTGTGAAAGCAGTTCTTCTTGATGATGAGGTTCTCATAGTGTTGTAAGTGTTTCCTTTCCCACTAGTTGTTTGGGCTCTTAAGTCTTGATGTTACTACTATGTACAAGCTATTAGGCTTCATATCAGCTAATTTTTCATAACACTTATAGTTCATTTGTCCACAAGACTCCTACAATAGTGGATACTTTCTCTTCTTGACACCGGTGATGAGATCACCTTCTTTTATACTCAAACATGGAATGAACTACATAAAGATAAATATGCCATGCATGATGATGACCATAACATGCACCAAAAGCATAAACTATTTGATTGTTGGGCAAGTAGTGTTAAATATCTATCACCACTAATTATCTTTGTTCCTCATTAATGGCATGGTTTTAACCTTTCAACTCCTCATCTATGACTTGATGATATATGTATTCATCTTTTTTTGTTACCAAAAAGATTTGTAAATTGAATGAGCTTTGAAATTTCCAAATTAGTATTTTGGTAACCTTATGGTGTATCTTCTAAAAACTAGCATTGAATTGCAAATTGGTGATGCTTGCATCTCAAAAAGACACCAAAACTTTATAGAATAATTGCCATTAATATCTCAAAGCATCAACATTGTAAATTATGTGCATAGGGAATGCACCTATTATGTGAGCTCGCAATTAGTTGAGTTCTTTAGTTTGTTACTCGATAGCCTTGTTTACCTTCAACTACACTTTGTTGTACTCAAAGAAAAAGAAACCAAACTATATACTTTAGTTTGTTACTATATAGCCTTGTTTACCTTCAACTACACTTTGTTGTACTCAAACAAAAAGAAACCAAACTATATACTTGCTTATAATAATCACATTAATATAAAAGTAGAAACACAAAATATCCAAAGTGGCATGTCCAATTGTAATGCAGAATCTCACTTTGTGGGCTTTCAGGACCAAAAATGGGCCTGACAGTGGCTCTATCCGGGCTCCTATACACACATCAAACAACCCTCATGGCCTTATAGCCAGGAGCACCTAGATGATATGAAATGGTTAATCTAACTAATGTGTTTATAGATATAAGTTTTGATCTAATGGTTTGCATCTTGACTCCAAGCACAGGGCGCTTCCTATACATACGTGACTACTTCACCTCGATTTACACATATAGAGGGCACCCCCCAATTGCATGTTATGGCCCCTATGGCTCTCCCACATCCCAAGGATTGGCCTCAGGATGTGCCATCTTAAGACATAAAGAACAATGAAACATAGTTTTCTCTTTCTATTTTTTTAATACAATAGATTTATTATTTCCCTATACAAACTTTCCCCAAAAATAGCCACTCTAGCCTATAGCAAAGGAACCTCTTTCACTCAATGTAGGTCAATAATTGCATCCAGGAGTTCTTCTTTGATACCATGCTTTTCGTGCATATGCAGTGTATCATGCCCTAGCATGCTCAAATAGTTTTAATTAATAATCAGCCATGTGATGTGCAAAGACATTCTTTTCATGCTTTTTGCTAGCATAGTGTGGTGTTGAGAAGACAAAACTGAGCTAACCCATGCTTCTACTCTTTTAGATATTTAACAAAACCTACATGTTGCACTTCCATGCATAATCATTCATTTTTCATGCTGAATGGAACAACCTTGGGGTAATTATGGAGAATATAATATTTCATTTAGCAATCCCAAAGTCCCTACATACCCTACTTTCAATGCTTTAAGACAGCAAAGTGCTTCAAATTCAACAATTAGCCATAAAGTGGAGCCTAAGCAAGGTGACAATAGGCTCTAAAATACTTCAACAAACAATGGCAAGTTCATACCTACTATGGATCTTTTCAAGGAAAGGAAATAAAAGGGTCTATGTTTCAAATGTGGTGAAAATATACGACTGATCATGCATCTAAGTGCACTTTCAAGAATGACAAGGCTAAGAATTAGAATATGATAGCACTTGAGGATGTGGATGATGAAATTATTGATGAACCAACAATGAGTGCACATTCTTACTTTGAAGAGCGATAAGGATATTGTTCCTGATCTATCTTATGAGCCAGGCAAATCAAAGAGCTTTTACAGATAGGGTTTATTGAGCCTACTTCTTCACCTTATGCATCTCCATTCTTGTTAGTGAAGAATTAAGATGGATCCTTTTAGGATATGTATTGACTATAGGGATCTAAACAATATCACAATGAAGAACAAGTATCCAATTCCTAGAGTTAATGATTTCTTGATGAGCTCAAGGGAGCTACATTCCTCACCAAGATTGATTTGAGGTTCCGACATCATCAGATCCATATGCGAGAGGGTGATGAAGTTAAAACTGCCTTTAGGACTGATTGTGGGCTATACCATTTCCTAATGATATCCATTTGGGCTTATAATGCTCTAGCTACCTTCCAAAGTCTAATGAATAAGATTTTGTAGCATTTCCTCTTCCAGTTTATCCTAGTCTTCTTTGATGATATATTGATTCATAGCAAGACTCTACAAGCCCATTTATTACATATGAGGAAGGTTTTTTATGTGTTGAGGCATCACAGACTCTTTGCTAAGGAGAAGAAGTACTCTTTCATACAAACTAAGGTGGAGAACTTAGGCCATATTGTTAATGAAAAAGGGATGCAGACTAACCTTATGAAGGTGCAATGTATCAAAGATTAGCCAACACTAACGACCTCTACTTTACTTAGAGGGTTTCTTGGTATATCATCATTCTATCTCGCAAATCCATTAAGCATTATGTGGTTGTAGCAACTACTTTGAGACTAATAGGTTAAATAAGGAAGCTTTCTTTTGGGATGCACTTGTAGATAGTAGTTTCAACCAATTAAAGGAACTACCTACTTTTGTTTCTATTCTAGTATGCTTGGATTTCTCTAGAGAGTTTACCATATAGTGTGATTCCAGTGGCCAAGGCATAGGGACTGTTTTGCTACAGGAGTATGGAGTTATTACCTTTGAAAGTTGCAAGCTTACAAATCAAGACATGGTTATGAATGTCCATGACCAAGAGATATTGGCTATTCTACATGCAATAAAGAAATGGTACCATTATTTTCATTGTAGCCGGTTTAGGGTTCATAGTGATCATAGGATCCTAAAGTATTTCCTTACTCACTCAAATATTACCCATAAGCAGCATTGGTGGGTAGCCACCTTGCAAAATTATATTTTTGACATTACTCATATAAGGGGAAAAGACAATGTGGTATAGCTAATTCTCTTTCTAGAATGTGGGCATGTTGGGTTTTAGCTATAATTGAGCTACATAGCTATGGTGACTCGATTGAGGAGTTACAAGAAGCCTATCTTTTGGATGATAAGCTCAGTCGTGTATTTTAAAAATTACAGCAAGGTCTTATAGAGGAAAACTCACATTATCAGCTTAAATACAGTCTCATTTGGCTTAATGACAAGATTGTTATTCCCTCTAGTTCTTCTTTTATATTGAAAAATATTGAGAAGTTACATTCTTCACCCATAATTGGGCATTTTGGATTGTTTAAGGCCTATAATAAGATCAGTAACAAGAGCTTTCACTAAAAAGGATTATGGAAAGATTTTAAGGACTATATCATGAAGTGTATACCTTGCTAGAGAATAAGGATAGTATCCATTAGCCAGGTGGTTTGTTGCAACCATTGTCTACTCCTAAAGGCCAATGGACACATATTACCATGGATTTTATTACTGGTCTACTTACTACCAAAAAGGATTGGAATAGCATTTATATAGTAGTGGATAGATGCACTAAGGCAACCTATTTTATTCTTACCAAGACTCGGCTCACTACTTCATAAGCAGTTAGTTAGTTTATAGAGTAGATTTTTAGATTACATGGATTACCACATGTGATTGTGCATGACAAGGATACCAAGTTCATGAGTAATGGTATTCAACTCCATCGGTACTAAATTGGCTCCTTCTACAGCCTATCACCCACAGCAGACCTATGGTTAAACAGAAAGGGTAAATAAGTGGTTGGAGACTTGCCTTCACCATTTCTATCATGATGTGCAGCTAGCATGTGTGGGATTCATGGTTGCATTTGTGTGAGTTTGCCTATAATAACTCCACTCATGCTAGAATTGGATTTTCACCCTTGAGGCTATGGATGGCTACAAGGTGTCCCTATCCACATTTATTTTCAATGAGAAGATTAACCCTCATGGAAAGGAAGAATTGGAAAGAATGTAGGTTTTTCTTCAACAATGTAAGATGAATCTTAGAAAAGCTCAAAATGAATCTTAGAAAAGCTGAAGATCAAATAAAGGTATATACTGATGAGAAGAGGTAAAGTTAGTTCTATTGAAAGTACCGAAGTCTCAATATTCTACTTTAAAGGATGGATCCAACAACAAACTTGCTCACACATTATCGAAGGGGTTTTTGTTGAAAAGTCGTATCCATGGGGATCAAAGATAGAAGGAAGTAGAGATAGAAGATGGAAGAGAAGAAAAAGAATAGACAAGAGGTAAACACGATAAAGACAAAGCACAATGAATCGAATCAATATGTATTGACAGAACCTGGAATCCCTTGGATGGCACTACTTAGAAGCACTCTCCAAGCATTAGATCTCCTAGAGCTCCTTCGTAGTCCAAAAATGTGCATCAATACAACAAGTTCCCCTCTACTACTCGGAACCCAAATCTGATGGCTTCGTTCACTTTGGAAGGGGGGTTAAAACTCCAGGACACTTACTCAGGATCTCTCCGATCACTTCTTCTTCTTATTTTAGTTCAAAGTGCAGTTTTCAGCCTGTCAACAGCAATCACCATGCACGCGATTTTGTCCCTCTTTCTTTTTTATGAAAAATCCAATAACTGACTGAAAAAGTAACTTGCTTTTTGCATGCCATCCTAATCTAGAAGCTTTTCTAACTTTTTCGGATTTTTACAATAAATATTATAAAAAATAAGCTAAAATTGTACAAAAATCTAGTATTTTTGGACCATTCATGCCACTCACACTAGTACTAAGGACTCATATCACATTGACTCTCTTGATCAATAAGAAAGTCGGATGATGATGCACTCTAGAGTTTTTCACTCCGTGTCCACGTAGTGGCATGACATCCACCCCCTCTGAATTTGCACATCCTCCAGTATGTGCTAAAATCCTAGTTGTCATTAGATTCTAAGTCCTCCTCATCCTCTACAACCATATCCTTTGCTTCTTCATCTTCCATATCTTCCTGGCTAACCCTTGTATAATGGCCACTATTTTCTTCCAATTCTGGCAACTCATAGATAGTAGATTCCTGCCTCTTGAATAATTTGATTCTTTTCCATTCTATCGAAAGTTTTATGGATGTCCCATCTAGTTCATTTAATGCATAAGTAGCATCATCAAACACCTTTCTTACCACATAGGGTCCAAACCATCTTTTGGAAACTTTACGCATGGCACTATGCTGGTTATCTAAATTGCTATCATAAACCAATACCCAATCTCCATCTTGTATGGTTCTTGGCCTCAATCCATGTCTTTTGTCAAACCGTTTCTTGTTCAGTATCTTTGCTACCCTTAACTTTGCAATCACCGCCTCTATGTCTTCTAACTTTCTTTCCAACTGTCTAATGCGTAAGGCCAACAACTCCTCTCGATTCAACTCCTCCTCCCAAGGTAGCACACTCCATGTGACTGTCATCTCTTCCATCGACATGATATGTTTTTGACCATACATCAATTCTGTAGTCATATATCCTATAACAGCACTATCAGTTGTTCTGTCAGCCCACAAGGCATAAGAGAGCAATCGTGGCCACTCTTTTACCTTCTCTCCACATGCTTTTTCCAATGCCTTCACAATAGGTGGATGACCTCTTTCACTTTTGCCATTTCCTTCAGGGTTATAGGCTGAAGTTAAAGCAAGCTTTATCCCTAACTATGCAAAGAAATCATGAGCTTCATCTGCATCTAGCTCACCCTTATCTGCTGTAATTTTTCCCACGTAGCCATACCAACAAAAGATCTCTTCTAAGAGAAAAGTACACGCGACATTTGTTGTCTTGGTACGTAGAGCTCTCCCTTCCACTTGATTAGTCAAGTCTTCACGGGCAAGTAAAAGATACCTCATTTGCCAAAGACATGTAGGCATCGTGACTAAATCCACCACCCACTTAAAATGAAGAGACAATGGATATGTGGGCTGCAATCCATCCCGATGTCTCACAGATGAGTACATTTGACATGTCGTACATATTTCCACAAAGTGAGCAACATCCTTATACATACCCTGCCACCAATATCTTTCTTTGATCTTTGTCCCAAACACCTCTATGGCCAGCCCACAAGCTTTCATGAAATTTTTGCATAACATTTACTTGTGAAGCTCTATCACCCAAAACTCTCAATGGCATACCCTGTTTCTTTTTAGCATGTTTCCATAAGTATCCATCTTTTAAGAAAAATCCATAGGCTTTCCTCTTGATCTTCTTAAACTCCTCATCTGATCATTCATCTCTCTTTGTTTATGTACTGATATATTGACCAATTCTCAGCCATTCTCCTGCATATTTGTCTTCCAAAAACACTTCTACACAAGATGCAAAACATCTAAAGTGTCTTCTCTTTGTTGTCCAAGCTTCTGTTAAACTATAGCAACACCTTGCATTGCTAAATTCACTCTTACAACATCATTTTCAGCTGCAAAAAAGTCATATTTTTCCTCCTCATTCATCATCCCATCTTCATTCTCATATTGTACCTGAGATAACATGTCTACCACACTGGGTTATCTCTTCATGCAATATGCTAAAATTCAGGGTTCAAATATTTTATGTATGCTATCCACCGAAGCATAGCAATATCCAGGGTAGCACAACTAGTAATTATACCCAATACCGACAAACAATCAGTCTCAATGACTACACGAGCACCCATAAAATACTCCTTATCACATTTAAGGGCTATCACAATTCCCCATAATTCTCTTTTTACATGTGGATACCCTCTATGTCATTCAATCAATACTTTAGCACCAAAGCGAATTGCATATCTTTGCCCTTCCTCATCATCTTGCCCAATTGCCCATCCAATCCCGGTTGGGCTTGTATCAACAATAATAATGATAGGCTTTCCATGTGAGTAGTTAGCCTTTCTCAATGTAGGAGCAGATTTTAAGAGCTGCTTCAATTTCTTCATTGCTTTTTGATGCTTCCTTTCCCAATGAAATCTCTGACCTTTCCTCAAAATTTGATATAGAACATCAGCTACATGTGCAAAGTGAGGAATCCATATCAAATAGAACACACATGCACCCAAGAATCTCCGCACCTTTGATACATTTGTGCATACATCTTGCATTCTATCAATCCCATCTATTTATGCCGGTGATGGTCTATGCCCATAGGGCCCACACATATGCCCAACAATCAAAACCTCTTCAACTCCAAAGACAGACTTTAGTCCAGAAAGAGTTAAATGCACCTCTTCTAGATGTGGCAAAATCCTCTCACAATCCACAAAATGGTCTGCAACAAATTATCTACATCCATGAGCATCCATCTCTTCATTCTTTTCATCCACTGCACACCCTTTGATTGGAACATCATCCAAGAAGGGCTTTGTCAATTGTGGTATAAAATCCCTAAGTACCCTATTCATAGCATTTGTCATGTGTGCCACACTGAGTTTGTTGCATCCTGCAAGAGAGTACACATCCGTACTAACCCCAAGGGAGTCTTCATGGTTGTGATATCCCTGCTTTCAATTGCAAGCTAAAATTGATCATACCTCAAGGAAATATCACCCAAAGAATAGATCGCTATGCCTGCAAAAGCCTTTGCAAATTCATCAACCACAGGACCTACACCCACATTTCTTATGGTCACTTTATTGACCGGTTGCATGTCTTGAATGAATCTCAAAGCCTCATTCTTTTTGGGCACAATAAACCAATGATTTGAGTATGGGGCTGAAGAGAGCTCCAAGATCTTCATGTGAATCTTTTCATTTAACAAATCCATCAGCTTTGGCAAGTAAGCTTTAGGCACTGTGGTAAGGATCTTAAGAAAGCAAGCCAAGCTCGCGGTGTTCTGGTAAGAGGAGTAGTGTTGCTTTCATTTTCTGTTTTGGGAGCAGATCTTTGCAAGTAGCACAGCTGGAAATTGCAAGAGTGCATTGTCTCATGTTGAGACGCCCTTCGCGGTGAAGCAAGAGGGTAGTATATGCTGCGGGTAAGGGCTTTAGCCCTTGGTGACCCTATTTTTTTTATTTGAGGCCATTTCGGGGCCTGTTTTGGAGGCGGAAGTTTTCTACACACACTCAGGAAAAGGCCCAGTTTTATGCTGTGCAGCTACTGTTCTACAGATTTGCCCTTGTGAGGCTGAAGCTGTGTTCTCTCCAGTGACAGAATTTTTTGTAGTATTCTGTGATGGCGTCTGATTCTCTTTCACAGATTGTAACTGAAAAGCTTGAAAAAAACAACTTCCAAGCATGGAAGTTTAGAATGACAAATTTCCTTATGGGAAAAGGATATTGGGAATTTGTTGCAGGAAATGAAGAAGAACCAGTTCTTCCTGATGTTCCCAATCAACAACAAATTCAGGCATTCAAAGCATGGGATGAGAGAGCTAGGAAAGTTATGTACTGGCTGTCTATCAGTATTTCAGACTCTATGATTGTGCATATTCAGGATGCAAGTACGCCAAAGGAGGCATGGGATACTTTATCAAAAATGTATAGCACAAATACGCAAGCCAGGAAAATGCAGCTCAAGCAAGAGTTGCATAATGTGCAAAGAGAAAGTATGAGCATCAATGACTACCACATGAAGGTGAAGAAGATTGCAGATGCACTTGCTTCCATTGGGTCGCCACTGGAAGATGATGATTTAGTTTCTGTGACCTTGAATGGTCTAGGAAAGGATTATGCACAATTTCAGACATCCATTTCAGTTCGTGAAAGATTTCCTGATTTTGAGGAGTTGATTGCTCTTCTAATTTCTGAGGAGCAAAGAAATGGTGGTGCATCTTCTTTAGGAGGAGCTTCAAAAGAAACTGTCTTCTACTCAAATGCTGGAAGAGGTAGAGGCAGAGGTAGAGGAGGCCGATTTGGAGGCCGTGGTAGAAATCAAAATATGCAGCAAACTCAAGAAAACCAGTCCTATGGAGGAGGATGTGGTAACTCTAGAGGCAGGGGGAGCCAAAGAGGTCGTGGTGGATGGCAAAGAGGCCAAAATGCAAACAGTAATGTTGAATGCTACTACTGTGGTAAAATGGGTCATATGGCTAAAGACTGCTATAAAAAGCAAAATGACATCATGAATGGAAAACTACAACAAGGGAATTATGCATCTTCTAGTAGACAGGGTGATGACAGAAATGAGCATTTTTTTATGGTGTAGCACATGAATAATTCTGTGACAAGTGCAGAAGAAAGCAACGATGTATGGTATGTTGACTCAAGTGCATCAAACCACATGACAGGTCATGTAGAATGGATGGAGGATGCAAGGAAAATGGAAAAACCAGGATTTGTGGAGACTGGTGATGATACTGCACATCCTATTGTGCAGATTGGAAAAATTCATTTGTCTATGCAGGATGGGAAAAAGAAATACCTGTCCGATGTATTTCATGTCCCAAATATCACCAAGAATCTGGTTTCTGTTGGTCAAATGGTTGAGCAGGGCTTGCAGGTCAGATTTAATCCTCATGGATGCTTTGTTGAGGATATGAAAAATAAAGGTCTCTTGATAGTAACAAAAGGAAAGAAGAAGGGTAGAATGTTTATGTTGGATGCAGACATGTCTGAATTGAGTGCAGCAATGTTTGCACATGGGACCAGTGTAGTTGCAAATATTGATATCTGGCATAAACGCATTGGTCATGTTAATGTACAACGACTTAAATCAATGCAAGCCCAAAATATTGTTGCAGGATTGCCTAAATTCAAGGTTGCAAAAATGCATAAGGTATGTGAAGCCTGCCAATTTGGAAAATAGGCAAGGAAACCATTTCCTAGACATGTTCAAGAGAGTGAGAAGCCATTGGAATTAATCCACTCTGATGTGTGGACTACTAAAGCTGCATCTCTTGGAGGCTGTCATTATTTTGTCACTTTTATTGATGACTATAGCCGAAAAATTTGGGTGTATTTTATGAAAAAGAAAAGTGAAGTTTTTGGGCATTTCAAAACTCTTAAAGCTATGGTTGAAAAAGAAACAGGCCTACAAATAAAATGCCTAAGGTCAGATGGAGGGGGAGAGTACCTCTCAAATGAGTTTGCAAGGTTCTTGCAGGAGCATGGCATAAAGCAGCAATATTAATGTAGTCATACCCCACAATAAAATGGAATTGCAGAAAGGAAAAACAGGCATATTGGAGAGGTATCTCGTGCCATGCTCAATGAAAAAGACCTGCCAGATTTTTATTGGGCTAAGGCAGTTGCTACATCAGTCTACATAATGAACAGGACTCCCACTGCAGCAATACATGGGATGACTCCAAAGGAGAGGTATACTGGTAGGAAACTAGATATTTCTCATTTAAATTTTTTTGGTTGCATTGCCTATGTTCATGTGCCAGATGAGTTGAGATCCAAGTTGGATCCAAAAGTTGAGAAGTGCATCTTTATTGGTTACTCTCTGCAAAAAGGGTATAGATGCTATAACCCTTCTACTCGTAAGTTTACAGTGAGCAGAGATGTTGTTTTTGATGAGATGAGTAGCTGGTATAAACCAGTAAATGTGATTGATGATGTAGATGCACAAAATGGTAATGCTGCACAGAATTCACAGCAGCAGCCACAAAATACTAGTGGACCTGGAGTGTCCTCTAGCAGTGGTTCATATTCTTTGCCATGGACAGGCAGATTGAGATAAGGAGAATCTCCTCAAAAAAATGCAGATAGTGGTATGCAGGTTTCACGAAAAGGAAAAGAGAAGGTAGATCGGCCCATGTTTGATGTGAATGCAGGTCACTCTTATGTGGATGGTGAATCCAGTGGCTCAAAACAGAGCATTGATGATGAGTTGGGTATTTCTTCTATTTTTACACCTGGAGTAAGGAAGATCAGGGATGTTTTGAGAGCACCTGGGAGTGAACCTACTTTGCGCAGGTCTACCAGAGCTAGGTATCCTGTGGATAGGCTGAAATATGATGGATTTACAACTATTCACTATGCATATATGGTCAAAGTGATACAGGAACCAGAACCCACTTCTTTTGAGCAAGCCATGGGAAAAGAAAAATGGGAGAAAGCCATGGATGAAGAAATGGATGCCTTGGAAGCAAATGCTACATGGGAGTTAGTACCTTTGCCTAAAGGTAAGAATGCAATTGGCTGTAAGTGGGTTTATAAGGTGAAGCACAATGCAGATGGTTCTGTGAACAGATACAAGGCAAGATTAGTAGTCAAGGGGTATGCACAAACATATGGCATTGACTATGAAGAAACATTTAGTCCGGTTGCAAGGATGGCAACCGTAAGAGCACTCATTGCTATGGATGCATCAAAGGGATGGTCTTTACATCAAATGGATGTAAAGAATGCCTTCTTGCATGGTGATTTGCAATAAGAGGTCTATATGGAGCAGCCACCAGGTTATGTGCATGTTGTTCATCCTGAGTTTGTTTGCAGGTTGAAGAAAGCCTTGTATGGCTTGAAGCAAGCACCTAGAGCATGGTCTGACAAGATAGGACAGTATCTTGTCACTATTGACTTTCAAATTTCCAATCTAGATTTCTCACTTTATATGAGAAAAACAGAGAAAGGTATTATGCTACTTGTCATTTATGTTGATGATTTGATTATGACAGGTGACAGTGATGAAGATATCCTTCATGTGAAAATGCTATTGAAGCAGAAGTTTGAGATGAAGGATTTGGGAGAGCTGTGTTATTTCTTGGGCATTGAGGTGATTAGATCACCAAGTGGGATACAGCTCTTGCAGAGGCAGTATGGATTGGACATGCTGTCCAAATATGGGATGACAGGCTGTAAGCCTATTTCAATTCCTTTGGAGCAGAATGTGAAGCTGAGCACAGATGCATGTGAGCTTCTGGAAGACCCTACTATGTATAGATGCATAGTAGGAAGCTTGATTTATATGACTATTACCAGGCCAGATTTGAGCTATGATGTTGGATTGGTAAGTTAGTTTATGCAGGCTCCAAGGAAACCGCATTTGGATGCGGCTAGACGCATACTCAGGTATGTGAAGTCCACATTGCAGTATGGACTATTTTATGAGACTGGGGTTCATATACAGTTGCATGGATACACTGATGCTAATTGGGCTGGTAGCATTTCTGATAGACGATCTACCAGTGGATATGTGTTCTCTTTTGGGAGTGCTGCAGTCACTTGGAGCAGCAAGAAACAGCCTACAATTGCCTTATCCAGCACAGAGGCTGAGTACAGGGGCGCAGCAATGGCTGTATGTGAGGTAGCTTGGTTGCATAAGCTACTTTATGATATGCATCAGCCTACAGATGGGCCAATTGTCATTTATTGTGACAACATGAGTAGTATACACTTGGCAAATAACCCAGTCTATCATGCTAGAACAAAGCACATTGAGGTGCATTATCACTATGTGCGAGAGAGGGTTTTACTAGGTCTTATTGATCTAGTTTATGTCAGCACAGAGGATCAGGTAGCTGACATATTCACGAAGGCATTTGGCGCAGAGAAGCTGTGCAAGTTCAGAGACCTGCTTGGTGTGCAGGAATTGGGATTGAGCTCGAGGGGGAGTGTTGAGATATCGAGCTCCACTCGTGATATGCCAGGGTGACCGTTGTGCATTTATGTCACCGACGTGTCAGTTGCAGATGCGGTTGGTACACCACCCATGAATAATAGCTAGATGGCAGCTATCCTTATCTACTCTAGTTCGTGGCTCAATTAGTATGCCACCTTAGTTAGTTGAGTTTGGTTTGAGACCCATATATAGGGTTCTTCTATTTCTTTGTACTTGACTTGTTTTTGGCTTACACAACTAAGAAGAGGAAAACTGTTTTCAGCCTCCACCTTTGTGTGTATTTCCCCATTGTGCAAGCAATAAAGCTACAAGTGAGACTCCTTCCTTCTCTCCCACAATCTTGACAAGTCTTCCAACAACTTCTGTATACCTCCCTTTCTAAAATTCAAAGCAAGAGGCAATCCCGTTTCTTGTGCATGTAACTTGCCATCTTTCCAAAAAGATGAGCTGTCGTGCTGCCAAGGCTTCCTGATAGGTGGCACAATCCTTAATCTCATGTTGCAAACTATCACACCACATACATATTTTTCCTGGCTTAGGGGTTGTTGCCCGTCCTCTTTCCTCTTGTCCTTTTTCATCCAATTTTGCAACCTTCAATTGAAGATCTCGCATGCCTTTGACCAATTGATCTAATACATCTTCCCTAATAGAGGAAACAATAGCAGGTACAACCATAGGGTTAGCCACAGAAGTGGGTGGCTTACTGGATACATCAACTGTCTTGCCTGTAATAGTGGACAAGCTAGAGACATGCAATCTTTCTCTTCTTCTATGTTTTTTCACAAGTGCAATAACAGCTTTCTTGACATGTCTCCACTTTGTTTTCAAACATATCTCTATAGTCTGATCCTCTAGCAAATCATCAAGCTTCTCTTAAAGCTCAGGATCAGCTGCCTGTAGAAACAATTCAATTTTCTGACTTACAAGAGCTTATTGTTCTGCAAGATCTAACTACTCAAATCAACTTTCAAATTATCTTAACAATTTTGTAGCCACAATACCCTTATTGGGTTGTAAAACCCACTCTTGAAAAGTCTTACGCGTAATCAAACTGGTATCTTCAATGTAAAATTTGTCCATGAGTGTCTTCTTGAAAGGTACCTAGTCAACATCCTGCATGTATAATTCAGTAATTCACACTTTTAGTTCATGTACAGTGATCCGAACAAAATACCGGCTCCATGCAAGTTGAGCCACCCCAAAGAATTCCATCTTTTGAGCATAGGTATGTGCATATGCAGATACATTCCTACCATTGAATAACTTCATCTCACGCTCAACTACTTGCAAAGCATTCATCACAATACTTTCTATTTGAGTAGAAGTCTACATCACCTGTTGTTGTTGTACCTACATAACCATATTCATATTTTGCACTAACTATTGCAAAACATTACTAGAGATTGTGTTCGAAGGTTCTCTCATCTTGTCTTTCCTTCTTCTGACGACTTTTCATGTTGGGTTCACCGATGTCAAAGGGGTTTTTGTCAAAAGGTCGTATCCATCGGGGATCAAAGATAGAAGGAAGTAGAGATAGGAGATGGAAGAGAAGAAAAAGAATAGACAAGAGGTAAACACGACAACAAAGACAAAGCACAATGAATCAAATCAATATGGATTGATAGAACCTAGAATCCCTTGGTTGGCACTACTCAGAAGCACTCTCTAAGCATTAGATCTTCTGGAGCTCCTTCGTAGACCAAAAATGTGCATCAATACAACAGCTTCCCCTCTGTTACTCGGAACCCAAATCTGATGGCTCTGTTCCCTTCAGAAGGGGGGTAAAACCTTAGGATACCTACTCAGGGATCTCTCAATCACTTCTTCTTCTTCTTCTTTTGGTTCAAAGTGCAGTTTTTAGCCTGTCAACAGATCATGACATACACGATTGCATCCCTCTTTATTTTTTATGAAAAATCCAATAACTGGCTTAAAAAGTAACTTGCTTCCACTAATCCCAAGCGTGACCCCAAGCAACCTAGGAGTGAGACAAAACTTCTGTGGTTGGCCTTTTTCACCACTCGACCTTCGGCCCGTGAATCGAGTAGTGCCCTCTCAGGTTGAAATGCGGCGTGACCTTGGAGATGATCCACCCCCGCAAAATATCCTTCCTTAATCAATCCAATTAAGAATCAAGCACAATCAAGGAAATCATCCTAATATCATCTTCCAAGAAAACATTCCTTTATTCCCCATGACAATTTGTCATCACAGACCCCCGCCATGAATTTACCATCAATCACAAGCACTTGGAGTAATCATCCAAACCACAATCCAACAATCAGTTGAATATATAAGCATTTAGGGAGTTGTTTGATCAACCAACAAAAACCAATTTTATTTTTTTCAAACAATACAATAATAGACACGATAACAATTCCATTGCATATTCACTCTTCCCCTTGGGATCAAAGAGTAATTCTATGCAAAATTTACTTAACACTTGTATGCACAAGTTCTTTATGTCATTCTTTTTATGATTATGCCATTCATAATCTCTCACTGATTCTTCCTTGTAATTGCTCTATCAACCAACAAGCCATATGAAACTAGGTGCAATTAACTTTCCTTGATACGTGCACTTTGCAAGCTCCATCTTTCGAATATGTGAGATGAAATTTATCATTTTTTAGGACCTATACTCGTGCATCATAGTATGGGGCCTAACGTATCTCATAGAAGCATCAAAGCAAGCATCTATCACATTGAAAATACATTACTTATGACTGGTATCGCAATTGGTTTGACAATGATGCCTTCACCTGAAGCTTCATTATTGGTTGTAGGATTGCCATCCGCATGTGACATTCTTCGCTTGGGGGCCATCGTCTGCAAATAGATTTGAGAGATAAGAAGAAAGAATGAATTTTGAGATGGAAAGCGTAAGAGAAGGTGGCCCGAGATAGGGGGAACTGAGCTAACTCTCTCCCTTGTAGTCTCTTGGGGTAACCTCTCTCTCTCTCTCTCTCTCTCTCTCTCTCTCTCTCTCTCCTTCTCGCAATCTCTTGGAGGGGTATCCTTCTACCTTTCTCTCGCAGCCTCTTGGGGTTTCCTTGTACTCACTTGTGCCTCCCCATGCCTCATATTTATAGTGAATTAGAGAAGAGGGGCTGTGGCTAAGAAAAAGATCTCTTTGTGGAGGGAAGGTGGCCCGAGATAGGGGGAACTGAGCTAACTCTCTCCCTTGTAGCCTCTTGGGGTAACTCCTCTCTCTCTCTCTCTCTCTCTCTCTCTCTCTCTCTCTCTCTCTCTCTCTCTCTCAATCTCCTTCTCGCAATCTCTTGGAGGGGTATCCTTTACCTTTCTCTCGCAGCCTCTCGGGGTCTCCTTGTACTCACTTGTGCCTCCCCATGCCTCATATTTATAGTGAATTAGAGAAGAGGGACTCTGGCTAAGAAAAAGAGCTCTTTGTGGAGGGAATCTTGGAAAAATCACTGATTTGATGCTCAAATCATAAGTCTGATGGTTCCATTGGCTCTGAAAGGGGGGTAAAACCCCAAGACACTCCAAAACACTTGGCTAGAAATCTTTCAGATCACTCATTTTTCTCCCTATTCGAAGTGCTATCTATTGCGTACAAACTACGGTCGTAGTGTGCACTATTTCTCTAATCTCTCTTTTTTTTCCCCTTTTTATAAAATCTCCAAAATTAGCTAAAACATCACTTGCCGTTTTTATATGACGTCAAGTTCTAGAATTCTCCATATCTTTTTAGGATAATATCTAAAATATCTAAAATATGCTAGTTTTACCTAAAATCTAATATTTTTGGACCATCCGTACTATACACATTAACACTAGTGAACAATATGGCTCATAACTCTCATTCACATTGTAACTTCCATGAAGGGTGGCTATGGTCCTTGTCAATCCGAGAAAAATGTCAAATTACGACTCTTGATTTTTTTTAAAAATATATATATTTAATAAAAATCATTAATTATTAATATTAGTTAGTTTTTAGCTAGTAATCTTACTAACTTATTAATTGACTAACTAACTTTTAAACTAACCAACTAACTTTTAATTGCTTGGAAATATTACATTATCAATGAAATAATGAAAAGAAGGATGAGAGCATGATTGAGCTCTCTCTTAGCTTTCATCTATCTTTGTCTCGTCTCTCTTAACATGGTATTAGAGCCATCTTGGATGGGCTCTCTACACCTTAACAAAGTGAAGAAAACCTGAAGACTGAAGAGGTAGGATCTTTGTGAAGAGGACCAAGTTACCATTGTTCATGCTGAGTAAGTGTCAGGTCATTCGTGTTTCTCTTTGTTATTGGAGTGTGCCTTGGTCCTGTCTGGAGCATTTGGAGGCTTCATTGACCACATTAGAGAGAGCACTGATCAGCATTGTGTTGAAGATTTGCTGGAATATACCCCAAGATGCATTATGTGACTATGCCTGCTGTCAAAATGGTTTCTTATGGATGCTAATCAACACAATAATCACTACTCAAGTGATCTACAGCTTGCATATATACTTTGGAAAGTACTTTGATGACCTGACATGCCAATGCTTGACTTGAAGATGAGATATGAACTGATCTATAGGTACACACATCTGGAATAGAGAATGAACTGCTGTAAATAGTGAATATACAACATACATTGGATCTTGGTTGAAGCATTGAAGCTATTTGACATGCATTCTTGGCTCCATTGAAGTGTAGATACATCCTGGAAGACATATGTATTGTGGCTTATGCATTTGAGTTGCAATTTCTTGAAGAAAATACTCAAATATGAAAGTATATGACAAGCTCAAAACTATCATAAAGCTATGAACATCAAAGACTCATTGGTCTTGAAACATTACATAACATCCATTGGCTTCTGTCAAATGTATGACATGGCATATGTCTTCTGAATGTCTAGAGACTAAGATGAGCATTGAATGCTCATGAAAGTTGAAGTTGGAAGCTGGAAACAAATGCATTGATGTTATTTTGGCTAGTTACAAACAAGGAATGCATTTTATGACATTGTATGTTGAAGAGAGAGTGTCTATGGTTGTTTGTACGGTCATGTATTGACCCCTACACTTGATAGCACATGTATGAAGTAATTTGAGGATAGTTTGGAGATGAATAAACCTAATTTGATTGAGTATTGGTTCACTACAACTGTGAGCAAGGTATTTAACACTTGTACTTGATGTATATGCAATTAATTGTGCCCCCATGATCATGTATGGACCCCTACATGTACTAGCAGATGTCTGAGAGTTTTTGGAGCATGTATGACATGTATACATCTTAGTTTTGGCCTTGAAAGAGGTGGTGTCCATTGATAGTCTACAAATTTTAGACTGCATGTTTGGTTGACTATAGTGAGGTTGTGTGATACAGAGTTACATCAATTACATGGTCTATGTGTTGACTAATGTATCTATAGGTTATGCCACATGTTTGTGGATGGTTTTGAGATGTTAATGGGATAAAATACCTTGATTAGAGCAGATAGTTAATTGCAGAAAGCTGTCATAAATAGTCAAAGACTATAGTAGGTCAGTTAGACTTGTTGGCTTGGAGAAAGTTAGGCATTGACTAGCCATTGTTTGTTACAATATGGAAAATGAAAATAGACAATAACATAACCTAGATAGTGGGGGAAAAGCTTGATAGCAATAATTATGCCATATGGAAGTTCCGCATGGAGAACTTCTTGATAGGCAAACGATATTGGGACTTGGTGAGTGATAGGTATTGAAGCTGAACTTGAAATCCCAAAAAGGAATCCTACAGCTGATCAAAGACGAGTGCACTGATCTTGGTTGTAAACAGCTTGTAGGGTGATGCATTGGTTATCTTTGTGTATCTCGGATGCTATGGTAATGCAGATCATGTATTGCAAGTCACCGTAGGTGCATGGAACATATTGATCAGGGATTATGGCACAACTACCAATGCCAAGAAGATACAATTAAAGTAGAAACTCAACAACATGGAGAGAAAAGGCAGATCTATATAGGATTATGTCACAGAGATTAAGACTATTGCAGATAAGATAGCATCCATTGGAACATAGGTTGAGGATGAAGACATGGTTGGAGTGATTCTAAATGGTTTGGGGTTTGAGTATAACTCATTTGATACTTCCATATCTGTGTGGGATTAAATGCCAGATTTCAATGAGCTTGTTGCATTGCTCATTCATGAAGAGGTTAAACTAGGATTGGCTACAGGCTCTAGCAGTTCCAAGAGCAAGGATGATGTCTTCTATTTGAATCAATGCGGTTGTGACAGTCATGGTAGAGGTTATGGTTCTTGTAGAGGAGGCTAGCAAAATGTATCTTATGGTTATAATAACCAGCAGGGTTCAAATGCAAGTGGAGGTGAAAACTTCAGAGGCAGGGGAAGAACTAGCCCTAGAGGCAGAGGCTCCTGGCAACATCAACATCCATCTGACAATCCTAATAAGGATAAGGACTGTCACTACTATGGAAAGTATGGTCATATTGCCAAGGACTACTAGAAGAAGTAGGGCAATTAAAAGGGAAAGAAAAATGGTCATTATGCATCGTCTAGTCAGACAAATGATGCTTCTGGGGATAGACTGTTTGCCATGACATATGTGAAAGATAGTTACTGATAAGTCTACTGAAGAGGATGTTGTTTTGTATATTGATTTGAGGGAATCGAATCATATGACACCTCATGGTGACTGGTTTATTGACATGGTGCCTGAGAGGAATGGCTATGTATGCACAGGGGATGACACACAGCATAGCATTGAACATAAAGGCAAAGTTTCTTTGGTAATCCATGATGGTAAGAAGAATAACTTACATGATGTATTGCATGTCCCATCCATTACTAAAAATCTTTTTTTTTGTGGCTAGATGACTGAGCAAAATTTGCAAGTTAGGTTTAATAAGCATGGTTGCTTCATTGAGGAGTTTGGTAATAGCTGCAAATTGATTGCTCACGATCATAGGAATGGTAGGATGTTTACTCTTGATGCCACTTTGCCATAGCTGAAATCAGCCATGTTTGCCCATGGCTCTGGCAGCACAGTTAGAGATTTAGAAATATGACATAAAAGAGTGGGGAATATTAATCTTCAACGACTGAAAATGACACACAAAAAAAAGCTTGTTACAGGTCTACCCAAGTTTTCTTACACAGATATTGGTCATGTCTACGATGCTTGTCAGTTTGGTAAATAGTCAAGGTTGCCATTTGTCAAGCATGTAAGAAATAGTATGTGACCGTTGTAGTTGGCTCGCTTTGTCTAGCACTGAGACACAGTACAAGGGTACTGTATTGGTAGCATGTGAGATTGGATGCCTGCTTAAGCTTATGGTTGATTTGGACATATTGGTGGATGCTCCAATGACCTTGTTATGTGAAAATATTAGTAGTGTATAGTTGGTAATGAATCTAGTTTATCATGCGATGTAATATTTCCATTGTGAGAATATTTCTAAACCCACGTGATAGTCATGCAAGGGAATTCCAACATCCAAAAATACGCCGATGGTATGATTTTCGAATTACATACTACGTATCTTGATCTCCGCTTGCATAAACGAGTTAAAGGAATTTACGTGGGAACCTCCTCCTAGAAAGCCAAAAGGATAACCTTTAGATTAAAGGAAATTTTTTTATTATTACTTCCCCTTTTTCCCCCCAGTGGCTGTCATGATGGAAGGGAGGGGAATAGCAAGGATGACTAAGAATCCTTGCTGGGGGTCGTAGGGTGGGATAAGCCCATGCACGAGCCGCTAGGGAGGGGAGGTACCTCTCCCCCTCCCATATAAACCCTTTGGGTGGAAGGGAAGGATTAGAGGGAGAGAGAGACGGACAGCCTTCGCCCTGTTAAAGCCAGGAGCTGTGTGAGAAGGGATGATGCTGCGGATTAAGGAGGAAGCTACGGTCGTCACAATCGTGAGGAAGGAGGAGCTGAAGCATTGATAAGTTGCACCAGTCATAGCTGAAGGAGGGCCGTGTGGTAGTCATGGAGGGAGAAGGGCATTATAGTTGAAGGACGCAGCCGCGAGGAAGAGGTGGGTGTGGCTTGAGAGAGGTGGGGGGGGGCTGCCGTGGAGCAAACGCCGCCAGTCAGCAGCCGTTGTTCAGCCGCCATCCCTCGCCGTTCAGCCACCATCGGACGCCAGCTTGCCACGTAACCCCCTTTTTTTTTCCCCACGTGCCTTCTAGGAAGCCTTGGAAACTTCCAAGGGTGGCTTCCTAAGCCCCCCTTCGTGTGGCCTTTGGAACTATCCCTTCTCTCCAATCTTTCCCCTAAAGACCCTTAGGCCTCTTACCTATAGCCTTTAAGGCTACCTTTTTTCCCCCTTTAAATTCCTCCCTAAGGGCTCCATTAGGGTCTCTTTTTTCCCCCTAAGAGTTTCCCCCTTAGGACTTTATAAAGCCCCCTTTTCCCCCCTTTTGCGTTCTTAACAAAGGGATTCTTACCCCCGGGAAAAAAATCCTTTCCCTTGCCTTTTTCCCCCTTTTCCCTCCCCTGTTTTAAAAATCCCCTTTGCCCTTCCCATGGTTTTAAATTCCCTTTCCCCCCCAAAACAACTCAGACCTTAAAAGGTCTTATTTTCCCCCCCTCCGTGTTGGATTGGAGATTTTCCCCCATAAAAGGGTTTTTGACCTTAAAGGTCTTATCTTCCCAATCTTTATTTTCCCTTAGGGCCCTTTCTCATTATAACCCTCGAACTACCCTCTTATATCTTCTCCTAAGGCCTCGTTAGGCCCCCTTTTTTTTAATAACCTTTAAGGCTACTTTCCCTCCCTTGGAGTTCCTCCCTTAAAATTCTGTAAGGCCCTTTCTCCCAAGAGAAATTGTCCTTAGCCTTTCCTTCAAACTTGCAAAATACTTTGAAGTTTTGTTCTTCTTCCCCCACTTGAAAAAGGGAAGAGAGTGCTAAGTGTTTTCCGAAAGAAGTGTAAAGCTGCTTCCACGTTCAACGGACTACAATTGCGATGCCTCCTAAGAAAGTCCAAGGCGTAGCCGCGGGAGGGTCATCTCCCGGTATCCATGTGGATATCTCACCTCAAAGCCAGGTTTTCTTCTTGATGTTAATTCGGGTTTTTAGTCAATCATGCAAAGAAAAATTGTTAAGGAAATAGATATATTTGTTCAAGTTATTTTTAACGAAGGAGTTAGCTTATGAATGACAATGTATACAAATTAGCTTTCTTCAAATTACATCAAGCATTATAAAATAATAGGCAAAACTATCCATTTACTATAGTAATATAGTCCTAAAATGAAGAAATTTATCTTGCACCATTAGTCTTATTCCTTTCGTAACGAATCATGGCAAAATGGCTAAATTCATGAAAGGTTTCTTTTGATGCTCAATTTACTAGAGAGTTATCTTTGCTAGTTGCACATCTTAGCAAGGCAACTGTTGTATTTGGCATGAGTTCATCTTTAAAGAAAACGGAAGTTAAATGTTAGAAATTAATAAGTATAAAAATTAGATATACGAACTCATTTGAAAAGAAAATGTAATGGGGAATTGCTGGATGACACTCTATTAACACTTTTCCCCTGCAAATCGAGAACTTGAAACTAATAAAGTGTGTATTCACCAATTTCTCAGCTAGGGCTTTGTCCCAAGGAGTATCGTCGCTCTTTGTAGCATTATGGCATTATGCTATATGCCAAATTAAACTGTATTGATTGGGAAAGTTAATTGTCACAAAGATAGTAAAACCGTGACAAGACGAGTAAGATTACCTTCCAAAAGCTAACCAACCCAATCTTTCCAAAAGATAACCGGACCAATCTAAACATAGAAACAATTCATACCTAAACACTGGACTACTTACCTGACCCCAAGGACAATGAATTCATAAAGATAAGAAATTAGGGTTCGTCCCTAAGGTTCTTAAATGAAGAAACCCTAGGCCTGACATACGTCAGCTTAAGGAATCTAAACAGATTATTCCATCGCCGGACTTGCGCAACATGTATGAAATCATTTTGCGATCAATTCACAAAGAGAAAAGGGAAAAACCCTCTTCAAAGACGGCAGATCCTTACGCAAGTTATCTTGCAAAAAGACGTAGTTTTTGGATATCCTTAAAAATAAGGAAAGTTGTAAAATAAAAACTAGCATATCTAAGGTACCTTAGGGTTAACCAAGCTAGGTATACCCTACATCCGAATATAAGGGATCTTGCCAAGTTACAAGACATCTTGAGAACGACTGCTGATATACTCAAAAAGGAAAGAACACTTCTTTAGCAGTTTGCCATACAACTGGGTTGGTTAATGGAAATGTTTGTGCTTGCTAGAGATTTTAGGGCTCTGTTTGATTTATGAATTACAAACTAAATAAGTACCTATACTTCAGGTTAAAAGCCTGAAGGAAGAGGCAGCTTCAGTTACCCCCGACTACCTGCCTGACCCTAACCAAGGGGGTTGTTTGACCGCGTCGGGAACGTGGACCGAACCCGCTGCGAGAGGTCTCTCCGTTGAGTTCTACTTGGAGCAGGAGGACGCTTGGGTGCCAGGGGGGCTCTGGCCGTAAATCCCTCGCCTTTCGGGTCCTGCACAAGAGGCTACCGCGACTCGGGACTGGATCCCGAGGCCCGCATACTAGTTGACGGGCGGAAGCTTGGAATAGTGATCCCTGGAGATTACTTGTTAGCCTCCGAGCAGATTATGGATAAGCCTACGGGCGGAACTTCTTGTAATTCAAAAATAAAATGATGAGATGTTAAAAGAGCCTGCTTGATATTGTTTTTATATGTCACGTGATAAGATTACGTGAAGGAACCAATGCTTAAACAAGATTAATTAAAGAAGCTGATTGTTATATGTCAAATTAATGTGTTAGATAATTACATAACTAAAACAAACCGAGGAAAGTGCGGAGGATGGGCCATGGGTCCGTCCTATGGTTGGGTGGTCCCGGTTAGCCGGGAACTTTTCTCAAAAAAATCTCGAGGGACAGCGGAATGATCATCATCATTAAAAAAAAATAACGAGAACGATGACTAGAATTACGTATTACTCGATTTACGCTGTTTTAGGGGAACGGAATGGGACTATGCCTTATGCCAGAGAGGTTGAGCTTTGCATCCCTCTCGTTTCCCATTCTCCTTGAACCAAGTGCAGCGTGAATCCGCTTCGGACCTGGCGTTTCTGCGTAAAGTAGTTCGCTCAGGTCTGACGCTAGTTGTTGTTTGCTAGTGACCCATTAGGAAAACCCTAATTCCGGTCGATCCTAAGTGGGAACGGCCAGGATACTTCCGCTACGTGGCAGACGCGGGAACAACTAGTTCGCAAAACCCGTAACATTCCATGGGAGTGTCGGGTGGAGCTTTCTAGACATCCTTTCCGATGGACTGCTAAGACGTGTCCCAGATGATACTAGGGGACACGTTACAATTGGTATCAGAGCCGACCAACAACGGAATTGTTTTTATGAGATCTCAATAAAATGAAGTAAAGAAATTGTTGCTGTCCAAACATTTCCTCATCTTCAATACTGTCTTGCATAACTATGAAGCGTGGAACAAGTTTTTGGTGTTCCAGGTCATGTTTATGACTGCAATGCATTCTCCACTATATAGACAAAGAGTTGGGATGATGAACATCCTGGAGCAGATTTATAATCCATCACCTTTATATATAGAACGAAGACTGACAGGGTCTTCAGGAATCTACTACATAGTTGCCCACCGGTTCGCTTATCTGCAGACCAACCTAAAGAGGATCAAGTGGTTGGAAGACTTGAAAGTCGTGAAGCTGTTCATTTTTGTGGAAGCTCACGTAAATTCGACTTTACATATTCAAGGTCGGAGGGTTGAAATGAACTCATATGTATATGAGGAAGTAACCCGTGTAATCCCAGCCGACAGGATTAAGGTGTTGGGCCGTCATGAGAAGTATGGATTCCAACGAAAAGGATATCCTGAACTTCCAATGAATTATCGATTCCTAAAGATCCATGACCCAAAACCCTACTATTACACAGTTCCTGTAGACAAATGCAATACAACATTGTTCTCCTCAAACTGAATGTAATGATTGAATTATCATCACACGAGACGTTGTATAAGGACACGCCCATGTAAATATAAATAAGGACTTCTTTTATCAATATCTGGCTGTGCATCAGAGTGGTTAAAAAGTAGCTTCATGATTTACGAGATAGTTGAACTAAAGATAAGCTAACGGCAATTATCATATAATAACGTTAAGAAAAACTTTTATCCAGGCACAACCCCAGGTTCAGGTTCCAAATTCGCCCCCTACATCAAGTACTGCTGTGATCCAGGAGAAGAAGTTCCTCCTCAAGCAGATAAAGCCACCCGAGTTTGACGGGAGAGGCAGATTCGTCCAGTCTGATGCTGAAATTTGGATTGAATCTATGGAGGATTACTTTGAAGCAGCTGGTACTGCACCTACCAATCAGGCCATGCTCGCCAAATTAAAACTCACCGGCGAAGCTAGACTATGGTGGAAACAATGGTGCAGGGATCAAGGGATTTCAGAGGGGTCCGTTACCTGGGAGAATTTAAAGAAAGCCGTGCAGGGGAGATATTTTCCACCTGCATATTGTACACAGAAAATGAATGAGTTCTATGAGCTAAAACAGCTAGGACTCACCCTTGACGCATACTACTCTAAATTTGTCTCACTCTTAAAGTATGCGCCACAGATGGACATGACGCAGCAGGTGTCCAAATTTTGCGCGGGCTTAAATCCACCCGTAAATACCCGTCTCGAATCTATGCGTCCGTCAGATCTTCAGGATGCACTCATTCGAGCAGCGCCTATAATTCAGGAAGTGCAAGCTAGACCAAGGGGTAACAAAAATTGGTTCTATAGCGACCCGAACAGAGGAACATTCAGACCCCAAGTGAAGAGAGTTCAAGGTCACAATCAGGGACAAAGGAAGAAAGTAAGGACAAATAACGTCAACAACTTTGTTCCTACTCAAAGTAATGGCCGAAACCTCCGATGTTTCCACTGCAACGAACTCGGTCACTTTAAAAGGCAATGTCCCAAGCTCAGCGAGGAACATCGTCAAGGTGCAGGCCACGGTCAAGGAGCCGCCACCCGTGGAAGAGGAAGAACTGCCTGCATTACCAATAGGCAAAGATACGAAGCAGAAGAAGAGGAAGATTCGACTATGGAAGCAGAATTCGAAAGAGCGACAGTCCATGCCGCTTTACACAAGAAAGGGCTGAATCGCTAGTTCTCAGTGATTCAAACACCGTCGGACTATCAAGGTAAAGGTTTCAAAACCTTGATTGATTGTGGCAGTACACATTCCTTTATCTCACCAGCATGTGCAAAAAGATTAGGAATAGCCACAGTAGAAGCACCTACCCTGCTTGTGGAATTGGCAAACGGTCGTGAGGTAACTTGTACCAGGCAAACTGCTAAGTAAGAATTCTTTCTGGGAGGAAAGAAAACCTCAGTCAAATTCAGAGTCATGAATTTAGGTATCCATGAGTGTCTACTCGGGATGGATTGGCTTAAGCCTAATGACGCCCACATCCACTGTGGAAAGGGTCAAGTTTCCTTTCAAAACTCTGAAAAGGAGATTGTCACGACTCAAGGTGAGGCAGGAGTGCCAAGAATCCAATTAGCCAAAGTATCGCGGATCATAAATGGAGTCAGAAAAGGATTACCCGTTTACCTGATCAAACTCAACAAGTTAGATCAAAAGCAAGAGTCTCATGAAGGACCTTCTTGGCTAAAGGAATACACTGACGTATTCCCTAAGGAATTGATTGAACTTCTGCCTCCAAGAGAAGTTGATCATGAAATTAGGCTAGTGCCTGGAGCTGCGCCAATTGCAAAGAGACCTTATAGAATGCCCATACCGGAAGCTATTGAGTTGAAGGAACAACTCAAGCAACTGTTAGATCAGAGTTACATCCGGCCTAGAAACTCACCATGGGGAGCTCCAGTACTATTCCAGAAAAAGAAAGATGGGACACTTCGACTATGTATTGATTACCGTGGGTTGAATCAATCAATAGTCAAGAACAAGTATCCTATTCCTAGAATAGATGAGCTTCTTGATCGCCTTCAAGGTGCAAAGATCTTCTCCAAGATTGATCTCAGATCACGTTACTATCAAATAAGAATCAAGGAAGAAGATATTCCAAAAACGGCCTTCAATACAAGATATGGGCACTTTGAGTTCTTGGTTACGTCATTTGGGCTTACAAATGCACCTGCCACCTTCAATAGATTAATGCAGGATATTTTTAGACCATATCTTGATGATTTCGTACTTGTCTTCTTTGATGACACTTTAGTCTATTCTAAACAGGAAGAAGATCATGAACCTCAACTACGGATTGTCCTTGAGACAATAAGGTCTCATAAGCTATATGCAAAAATGAAGAAGTGTGCATTCTTCAAGCGTCAGATTGAATATCTGGGATTCATAGTATCATCAGAGGGAATATCAGTAGACCCAGCCAAAGTCAGGGATGTGCTTGAATGGCCAATACCAGTATCCGTCAAAGAAATACGTAGCTTTCTTGGCTTGACAGGATGGTATAGGGTCTTTATAAAAAACTATGCTTTGATTGTAGCACCTCTTATAGACTTACTAAAGAAGTAGACATCTATTACATGGTCAACTCCTGAACAAAATAGCTTTGACAAATTGAAGCAAAGTTTGGTATCAGCACCTATTCTAAAACTTCCTGACCTCAATAAGGAGTTCGAGGTAGTAACTGATGTCAGCATTCTTGCCTTGGGGTGTGTACTTATGCAGGAAGGTCATCCAGTAGCATACTCTTCAAGGAAATTGAAGAGTCATAAAAAGAATTATGCCACGCATGATCTGGAATTATTAGCTGTCATCCATGCTCTAAAGCTTTGGAGACACTACTTGTTGGGTAACAAGTTTACTCTAGTAATCGATCATAAGAGTCTCAAATGGATTTTTACCCAGAACGAGCTCAACATGAGGCAACGTTGGTGGATTGAAGTATTGGAGGAATATGATTTTGAAATCAAGTACCGACCAGGGAAAGAGAATGTAGTTGCCGATGCACTCAGTCGCAAGGCATTCCTAAATTCCCTAATCTTGCAAAATCCATCAACAGCCAGATCTCTGGCTACAAAGGTATCGATACCAAACAATCCTATACTTGAACTAGCTAGAGAGGAAGCATGCCATGATTTGGCCTACCAAACGATGATAAAAGAAATATCTACTAAGGAGCAGAATCTGAAGTTACAAGCTAAGTATCAGGAATTTTCCATTGATAATGGACTTGTCTACTACAGAACAAGGCTGTGTATACCAACAAGCCAGTCACTTAAGCAGAAGATATTATGGGAAGCTCATGATTCCCCTTTCGCAGGACATCCTGGATATGCAAAAACTCTTAATGCAGTTAGGAAGAGCTACCATTGGGAGAGGCTCAAAGGTGACATTCTCAAATATGTCACTGAATGTTTGTCTTGCCAACGTATCAAGGCCGAACATGTCATGATGCCAGGAAAACTGCAACCACTTGACATTCTCCAAATGAAATGGGAACTCATCAGTATGGATTTTGTTATGGGCTTACCCCAAGTCCAAGGAGGATACAATTCCATTATGGTTGTGGTTGACATGCTTACCAAGGTTGCACACTTGATTCCAGTAAAGACAAACTATAAAGCCTCCGACATTGCAAGATTGTTTATCAAGGAGATATTCAAGCTACATGGGTTACCTAGAAGAATCATTAGCGATCGAGATTCTCTCTTCACATCACACTTCTGGAGAGCTATCTTTGAAGCTATTGGGACTCAACTCTGTTTTAGCACCGCCTACCATCCCCAAACGGATGGACAAACAGAGCGAGTGAATCAAATCATTGAAGATATGCTTAGGGCATATTGCTGTCGAGAGCCAAAGAGGTGGATTCAATACTTGCCATTAGTTGAATTTGCCTACAATGCTTCTTACCAGCAGAGCATTCAAATGACCCCTTTCCAGGCATTGTATGGTCATGATTGTCGAAGTCCCCTAAACTTTTCTGATCCAACCCTAAGAGTTGAAGCTTCAAGACAAATGTTGGAGGACATGGATGATCAAATAAGGTCAATAAGACAAGACATACAAGCAGCCAAAGATAGACAAAAGGCGTACGCAGATTTGAAACGTCAAGAAAGAGTCTTCGGAGAAGGAGACATGGTCTTCATTTGTGTATGCCCTAAAAAGAGTTCTCTATCTCTAGGAAAATGCAGGAAGCCAAGTCCAAGGTATTGTGGGCCGTATAAAATCCTCAAATGCCTAGGACCCAATGCTTATAAATTGCAACTCCCTGAGAACCTAAAAGTTCACAATGTATTCCATATCAGTCTCTTAAAAAAATATGTACCCAACCCTAATCATGTACTTGATGACCAACAAATTGTAATGCCTAGTCAAGGAGTCCTTGAGCTAAGACCAGATAAGATTTTAGATGTTAGGGAGAGACAGTTAAGATCTAGAACCTTGAAAGAATGCCTCGTCCAGTGGAAAGATTATCCCGAAGAGGATGCCACTTGGATAGATGAAAGCTCTCTCAACCATCAATATCCCCAGTTTACTTCGAGATGAGGACATCTCGATTCCTCCAAGGGGGAGAGAATGTAATATTTCCATTATGAGAATATTTCTAAACCCACGTGATAGTCATGCAAGGGAATTCCAACATCCAAAAATACGCTGATGGTGTGATTTTCGAATTACATACTACGTATCTTGATCTCCGCTTGCATAAACGAGTTAAAGGAATTTACGTGGGAACCTCCTCCTAGAAAGCCAAAAGGATAACCTTTAGATTAAAGGAAAATTTTTTATTATTACTTCCCCTTTTTCCCCCCAGCGGCTGTCATGCTGGAAGGGAGGGGAATAGCAAGGATGACTAAGCATCCTTGCTGGGGGTCGTAGGGTGGGATAAGCCCATGCACGAGCCGCGTGGGGAGGGGAGGTACCTCTCCCCCTCCCATATAAACCCTTTGGGAGGAAGGGAAGGATTAGAGGGAGAGAGAGATGGACAGCCTTCGCACTGTTAAAGCCAGGAGCTGTGTGAGAAGGGATGATGCTGCGGATTAAGGAGGAAGCTACGGTCGCCACAATCGTGAGGAAGGAGGAGCTGAAGTATTGATAAGTTGCACCAGTCGTAGCTGAAGGACGGCCGTGTGGTAGTCGTGGAGGGAGAAGGGCATTATAGTTGAAGGACGCAGCCGCGAGGGAGAGGTGGGTGTGGCTTGAGAGAGGTGGGGGGGGCTGCCGTGGAGCAAATGCCGCCAGTCAGCAGCCGTTGTTCAGCCGCCATCCCTCGCCGTTCAGCCACCATCGGACGCCAGCTTGCCACGTAACCCCCTTTTTTTCCCCCCACGTGCCTTCTAGGAAGCCTTGGAAACTTCCAAGGGTGGCTTCCTAAGCCCCCCTTCGTGTGGCCTTTGGAACTACCCCTTCTCTCCAATTTTTCCCCTAAAGACCCTTAGGCCTCTTACCTATAGCCTTTAAGGCTACCTTTTTTCCCCCTTTAAATTCCTCCCTAAGGGCTCCCTTAGGGTCTCTTTTTTCCCCCCTAGAGTTTCTCCCTTAGGACTTTATAAAGCCCCCTTTTCCCCCCTTTTGCGTTCTTAACAAAGGGATTCTTACCCCCGGGAAACAAGCCTTTCCCTTGCCTTTTTCCCCCTTTTCCCTCCCCTGTTTTAAAAATCCCCTTTGCCCTTCCCATGGTTTTAAATTCCCTTTCCCCCCCAAAACAACTCAGACCTTAAAAGGTCTTATTTTTCCCCCCTCCGTGTTGGATTGGAGATTTTCCCCCATAAAAGGGTTTTTGACCTTAAAGGTCTTATCTTCCCAATCTTTATTTTCCCTTAGGGCCCTTTCTCATTATAACCCTCGAACTACCCCCTTATATCTTCTCCTAAGGCCTCGTTAGGCCCCCTTTTTTTTAATAACCTTTAAGGCTACTTTCCCTCCCTTGGAGTTCCTCCCTTAAAATTCTGTAAGGCCCTTTCTCCCAAGAGAAATTGTCCTTAGCCTTTCCTTCAAACTCACAAAATACTTTGAAGTTTTGTTCTTCTTCCCCCACTTGAAAAAGGGAAGAGAGTGCTAAGTGTTTTCCGAAAGAAGTTTAAAGCTGCTTCCACGTTCAACGGACTACAATTGCGATGCCTCCTAAGAAAGTCCAAGGCGTAGCCGTAGGAGGGTCATCTCCCGGTATCCATGTGGATATCTCACCTCAAAGCCAGGTTTTCTTCTTGATGTTAATTCGGGTTTTTAGTCAATCATGCAAAGAAAAATTGTTAAGGAAATAGATATATTTGTTCAAGTTATTTTTAACGAAGGAGTTAGCTTATGAATGACAATGTATACAAATTAGCTTTCTTCAAATTACATCAAGCATTATAAAATAATAGGCAAAACTATCCATTTACTATAGTAATATAGTCCTAAAATGAAGAAATTTATCTTGCACCATTAGTCTTATTCCTTTCATAACGAATCATGGCAAAATGGCTAAATTCATGAAAGGTTTCTTTTGATGCTCAAATTACTAGAGAGTTATCTTTGCTAGTTGCACATCTTAGCAAGGCAACTGTTGTATTTGGCATGAGTTCATCTTTAAAGAAAACGGAAGTTAAATGTTAGAAATTAATAAGTATAAAAATTAGATATACGAACTCATTTGAAAAGAAAATGTAATGGGGAATTGCTGGATGACACTCTATTAACACTTTTCCCCTGCAAATCGAGAACTTGAAACTAATAAAGTGTGTATTCACCAATTTCTCAGCTAGGGCTTTGTCCCAAGGATTATCGTCGCTCTTTGTAGCATTATGGCATTATGCTATATGCCAAATTAAACTGTATTGATTGGGAAAGTTAATTGTCACAAAGATAGTAAAACCGTGACAAGACGAGTAAGATTACCTTCCAAAAGCTAACCAAACCAATCTTTCCAAAAGATAACCGGACCAATCTAAACATAGAAACAATTCATACCTAAACACTGGACTACTTACCTGACCCCAAGGACAATGAATTCATAAAGATAAGAAATTAGGGTTCGTCCCTAAGGTTCTTAAATGAAGAAACCCTAGGCTTGACATACGTCAGCTTAAGGAATCTAAACAGATTATTCCATCGCCGGACTTGCGCAACATGTATGAAATCATTTTGCAATCAATTCACAAAGAGAAAAGGGAAAAACCCTCTTCAAAGACGGCAGATCCTTACGCAAGTTATCTTACAAAAAGACGTAGTTTTTGGATATCCTTAAAAATAAGGAAAGTTGTAAAATAAAAACTAGCATATCTAAGGTACCTTAGGGTTAACCAAGCTAGGTATACCCTACATCCGAATATAAGGGATCTTGCCAAGTTACAAGACATCTTGAGAACGACTGCTGATATACTCAAAAAGGAAAGAACACTTCTTTAGCAGTTTGGAATACAACTGGGTTGGTTAATGGAAATGTTTGTGGTTGATAGAGATTTTAGGGCTCTGTTTGATTTATGAATTACAAATTAAATAAGTACCTATACTTCAGGTTAAAAGCCTGAAGGAAGAGGCAGCTTCAGTTACCCCCGACTGCCTGCCTGACCCTAACCAAGGGGGTTGTTTGACCGTGCCGGGAACGTGGACGGAACCCACCGCGAGAGGTCTCTCCGTTGAGTTCTACTTGGAGCAGGAGGACGCTTGGGTGCCAGGGGGGGCTCTGGCCGTAAATCCCTCGCCTTCCGGGTCCTGCACAAGAGGCTAACACGACTCGGGACTGGATCCTGAGGCCCGCATACTAGTTGACGGGCGGAAGCTTGGAATAGTGATCCCTGGAGATTACTTGTTAGCCTCCGGGTAGATTATGGATAAGCCTACGGGCGGAACTTCTTGTAATTCAAAAATAAAATGATGAGATGTTAAAAGAGCTTGCTTGATATTATTTTTATATGTCACGTGATAAGATTACGTGAAGGAACTAGTGCTTAAACAAGATTAATTAAAGAAGCTGATTGTTATATGTCAAATTAATGTGTTAGATAATTACATAACTAAAACAAACCGAGGAAAGTGCAGAGGATGGGCCATGGGTCCGTCCTACGGTTGGGTGGTCCCGGTTAGCCGGGAACTTTTCTCAAAAAAATCTCGAGGAACAGCGGAATGATCATCATCATCAAAAAAAGAATAACGAGAACGATGACCTAGAATTACGTATTACTCGATTTACGCTGTTTTAGGGGAACGGAATGGGACTATGCCTTATGCCAGAGAGGTTGAGCTTTGCATCCCTCTCGTTTCCCATTCTCCTTGAACCAAGTGCAGTGTGAATCCGCTTCGGACCTGGCGTTTCTGCGTAAAGTAGTTCGCTCAGGTCTGACGCTAGTTGTTGTTAGCTAGTGACCCATTAGGAAAACCCTAATTCCGGTCCTAAGTGGGAACGGCCCGGATACTTCCGCTACGTGGCAGACGCGGGAAGAACTAGTTTGCAAAACCCGTAACATTCCATGGGAGTGTCGGGTGGAGCTTTCTAGACATCCTTTCCGATGGACTGCTAAGACGTGTCCCAGATGATACTAGGGGACACGTTACATGCGAGGACTAAACACATTGAGGTATACTACCATTTTATCAGAGTGATGGTTCTTGCAAGGAAAGTAAATCTTATGCATGTGAAGATTGATGAATAGGTTGTAGATATCTTTACCAAGTCTTTGGGTAAAGATAAGTTCAGTCAATTCCAACAGCTACTTGGTGTGCATGTTTTATCTTGAGCTTAAGGGGGAGTGTTGAGACTTCAAGCTCTTGTGTGTGACCAAAAATGTCTTAGCTGTGTCCTGCTATATCAACAAGTGTGGGACATTTAATAAGTTAGGTTAGTTGGTGTGACCTAACTAGAGTTAGTCATGGCTAGTTAAACCTAGTGTATGACTTACACTTGAGTAAGTGAATTAGTATCAATGGAATAATGAAAAGAAGGATGAGAGCATGACAAAGCTCTCTCTTGTCTTTCCTCTATTTGTGTCTTGTCTCTCTTAACAACAATGAGCATGACTAATAGCCTCCTCCAAGTGGATTCAACATTCTCATGTACCTTTATCATATAACCATAATGTTGAGCTACATAACCATCAAAATGAAATCTTCTAATAGGGTATCTCACCCTACTAGACGTGTACCAATGGATCACTCAATGGAGCCTTTACATTACCATGTGCTCTTTGTACACATAGTGTGTCCAGATTGAAGGAATACTGAGCTCATCATCCAAACTCTTTGAGCCACTAGAGTCTTTGTTAAAAACTGTATGACTAGTAGATGCATTATTTTTATCTAGCATTTTTTCTTTCCCTTTGTCATTACCTTCAATACTAGTAGATATACCTAAAGATGTGGAGCTACTTCTTAGTCTCCTAGACCAGGGATTGATTATATATCTACTACTAGATGATGTCTCTAATCCACTAAGAGTCAATGATTCCTACTTTTCTGTTTGCACATGACTATCATGATCATCAATATCATCTAATGCATTTCCACCACTAGATGCATGCCAACTGCTCATCTCATAAAAAATAACATCTCTACTCACCCAAAACTCATCACTCATATAGTTATAACAATGCTAACCTTTCTACCCAATAGAGTATCTAATGAAAAAGTATTTTTCAACCTTTGGGTCTAATTTCTCCCTTAACTCATCATGCACATGAACATGTGCAATATAATCAAATACTTTCAAGTGTGACACATTAGGCTTCTTACCTATGAACATTCTTTAGGAGTAATACCATGCATTGGAGCAGTGGGAGATCTATTCATAATGTGGACAGTAATATGAAGAACCTTAGACAAAAAATGGTTGGGTATATTCTTTTCAATCATCAATGCCGTACAACTTCTGTAATATGCTATTTTTTATTTCTACAATTTTGTTTTACTGTGGTGTATTAGTGAACACATAGTATATGCAACCCAAGAGTCTACAACCTCAAGTCTTGGAAGAGTAGAAAAAGGACAACAATCTAGACTATTTTGAAACTCAAAACTCAGACTACACGAAAGATAACACCAATACCAGTCAAGATTAGTGCCAAATTGCAAACCCCATTTTGTCACCAACTCATCAAATGTCTGACCAAATTCAAAAATGTATTTTCTTGGTAATATTCAAACATGAAAGGTCTAGATCCTTGTTTCTATTAGCATCAAATTCCTCTGAAATCGAATGTAGTATGAGTTTGGATGCAATGCTACAGAATGAACCCTTACATGGCTAAACAAGTCAGAGGAGTTCGATTGACTACTAAGAGTAGGTTTCATTTCTTTGATATATTGACTGGATTGAATCTCCCCAATTTTCATTGTTCTAAAGAAGAACAAGAAGTTGCATATATGTGTAGATTATAGAAAGCTTAATGCATCCACAATCCCTGATCCCTTCCCTATCCCTTACTACGTAGATACCATCCTAGATCAAGTAGCTAGCCACGAGATGTACTCCTTTCTTGATGGTTTTAGTAGATACAATCAAGTGCACTTGGCTCCTAAAGACCAAGCTTAAAAAATTTTCATCATTACGTGGGGAGTATATGTTTGTACAATGATGTGGTTTGGTCTCAATAACGCTCTAGCCTCCTTTTAAAGAGATATGCATAATATTTTTGGGCCTTACTTGATTGACTTTATGAGGGTATTTTTGGATGATTTCAATGTCTTCAAGTATTTCACTTATATACCTACGAAAATTGTTGGGTTTTCTTTGCACAAGGAATTGAGTTAGTTTGATGACTCAACATGAAGATTTAACAAGTGACTTGCTTAGTATGACTTTAGCCTTCTTTTGTGGTGTGGTTTATGTTTTATCTAGCCTTAATGTATGCTTTTAGAGACTTTAGGAAGGGCTTTTTACATTAAAATTAAATGTGAATAAGCACATGGAATTCAACACAACTTCAAAGATAAGAAGGGAAACACCGTTGTTGTCCTTATTTTTTCAGATTTGTATGCATTTGGTCATGATCTCAAGCATCTGATAGGTAGCATGGAATCACTAAGAGAGTGCAATAACAGATGGAAGAGATTTATTTGACGAATTTTTAGCTTGATCTATAGCAAATCACTAATGTAATACAAGTTATACATATTGAATAATGTTCTCCATAGATTTGGGAGTTACATCTCTCTTGATCTAGGTGCCTTCTCTTACTCATAGTTATCCCACGAGGAGACATAGTATGGATAGAATTAAAGATTTCTTGATTTAGTAGTGAAGGTCTTGATGTAATAGGTTATTTTATGCAATCTTATGAAAGCTCAAGCATAGAGTGTTTTGATTTATGTAGACTGCTTTGTTTTGAATGAAATCTATGCATACACATATTCTCCTCCTGACAAATGGTCTATGCCTTGATTTTGGATCATGTGTAAAACAATTGGATTGATGCAAAAAAGGTATTCCTCAACTATCATCTTAGGCTAAGCTATCATCTCAGTGAAATTATCTTAAGCTATCATCTCAAACTTTTCTAAATTGGATTCATGTATGCTATATAAAATCTAAATAAAAAACTCTCCTATAGCTAGGTTTCCACGGCTTTGTATTTATTAGGAACCTATAGAAAGATCCTCATTGGATAAGTTTAGGTGCTTTACTTGCAAGATAGACATAAGAAATACCTAGTTGCTGAGTCTACACACATAGGTAGCACAAATGGTGATGGATATGATTAGATCTCTCGATGACAACCAAACTATCCTTTCTATGATTTAGGGGTAGGTATGTTTCACATGGTATAAAAAAAAAACTTTAGTATGCTCTATGGAGAAAATCATATCAGATTAGTAATTTTTTGATTGTTGTAATGAAAATAATTAGATTAACTTGGATTTAACTTTCTTTTTTGTATATTGATTAAAACTCTGACTCCCTTAGAACCTCTTTGATAAAGTTATGAGGTATTTCAAGAAATGTAAACTTTGGCACATGGATCAAGTGATTTCCACTTCTAATGCAATGTTTCCTTGCTTACCTTCAAATCCATCATTGGATTTGATTGGTTTAGAGTCCAAGTTGAAGGTTGGCAATTGCAGAATGAGACCTGTATGTAAATGATGTCAAGAAAGTAAAATATATCAAGAGGTACATAGAGAGAGTCAAGATTCTCAAGAAGCTTAACTTGGTTAATTACTTTTAGTTCTTTGAAATAAAAGATCTCCAAGCCTTTATTCATGTGAATGGGAAATTGACTAGTCAAAATCAATATATCTACTCACATTTCACACAGAAGTTGTAAATCCTAAACACATTAGAATTCAGACCCATAAGTCCTTTGAGCTTGATCTAAAAATATCTACTCAGCTAGGTATCCATTGATGTCAAAAGTGTTGAAAGAGAGGGAGAGAGATAGACATAGGATGGAGTAGTCAAGTTAGAGGATAATGGGCATTTATCTTCTTCATTATTCCATAGATGCAAAATAACACACAACAACAACTAAGTCACACACTACATTGAAGAGATAGGTCACTAACTAACCACACACACTAACTATGATTGAGTTATATGAACTCATTTATTATGCCACACATGATAGATGACAATAAGGCTATAACTCTCTAGCTAGGTCATTGAGACTGAGCTTGACTCTTAACACTCCCCCTCAAGCTCAAGTCAACTACTTCACTCCAAGTAGTTCTCTAAAGTAGATGAACTTATCTCTACCACATGATTTGGTAAAGGTATAAGCTACTTGGTCTTCACTCTTCACCTGAATCAAGTCTATCTTTCCTATAAGCACCAATATTCAATCTTCATATGAATCAAGTCTATCTTCCCTATAAGCACACTCTCCTTGATAAAGTGATAATGTACTTCAATGTGCTTTGATCTAGCATGGTAAACTAGATTTCTTAGCAAGAAGCACACTACTCAGGTTGTCACAATGCAATGTGACTGATTTGTCCATTTGTATGCCCGAGTCATTTAGTAGTTCCAAGAGCCTAATTCACATGAACTTGGGCTACACCTCTATACTCTACCTCTATACTAGAGAGAGTGACTTTAGACTACTTTTTGCTACTCCAATTGGTCATACTACTACCAAGACTAAAAGCATAACCACTGATTGATCATTTATCATATGCACAACTAGCCCAACCATCGGCATTTGTGTATCCTCTCAACTCAAGTAGCTTTCCATACTCATAAAACAACCCTTTCTCTGATGCACCCTTAACATATTGCATAATCCTTCTGTCTACATCCAAGTTAGGTTTGTGTGGCTTTGGCATAAACAAACTAATAAGCTCCATTGAGTAACTAAGGTTAGGACATGTGCATTGTAACATTCTCTATCTCGCTACCAACATCAACTCCAAGGTTTAGATTCTAGTCTAATAAGAGCTTATAGGCTAGTATTCCATATTTGATCAACATGTCATATGCATACTGCTTCTGTAGTGTAGCACCCAAATCCCTTGAGGTGTAGTCACTAACTCATTGCCAAGAAAAAACTTCAATGTCCTTCACTTTGAACTTAGCCTATAGCATAGAATTAATTTCAACAAAACAAGAATCATCATGTGTAGTGATGATTAAGCCATAAATATAAATAACTAAGAATACATAACATGTCTCCTTCTTCTTAGTAAATAGACTACAATCTGCATTTTACATATGAGATCCAAGTTGTTATAAATGTGAGCTAATATGAGCATTCCATGCTCTTGATGTCTACCATAAAGTGCCTTTTTTAGCCTACACACATGATTGGGGTAATCAGGATGTACATAACCCTCAGGTTGTTCCATATACACTTCCTTAATCAAATCCTCATTGAGAAATGCATTTTTGACATCCATTTGCCAAAGTTTCCATCCCTTAGATGCTACCAAAGCAATGACACCTCTCACGGTTGCCATTTTCGCAACTCAGCTAAAAGTTTCCTCATAGTCAAGTCCATACTCATGTGCATAACCTTTAGCAACCAAGCATGCTTTATATCTCTCCAAAGATCCATCTACTTTGTATCACTTTGTAAACCCATTTGTAGATAATGGGTGTTTTTCCTTCAAGCAATCTGACCAAATACCAAGTGTCATTTTCAGCCAATGTAGCATACTCTTCATCGATAGCTACACACCAAACTTTCATTAATAATTACTTCGTTGAACTTTGTCAACTCTTTATGATACATTAATTTTTTCATGTAAGCAAAGTTTCTAGCTGAATATCCATTGTAAGTCAACCTATCAAGAAGCTTTCTTACTCTCTCTGACCTTCTCAATTGTGGTGCACTATGATATTCCCTCTCATGAGGTGGTACATACCTGTTTTGCCTAACTCTAGGGATAGTAACAGATGGTATACCAAGTTCATTATCTACATTATCACTCCCAAATGTGTCATAACCAAAAGTAAGCGGCTCAATAACATCTTCAAATGTTTTTCCTCTTCCTTTATCCAATCTCCCTCTCACTGACATATCCGTGTCAGTGGACATAGAACCATGACTACATAGGCGACCTATCCATGGAAGACATAGAATCTATAGGTCCACTCACACTAGTACTAGTAGATGGATAAATCTATAGGTCTATTCACAATAGTAGTACTAGAAGGATAAATCTCAACACGAGTAGTATTGGCTAGTCCATGAGAAATAACAACATTTGGACCTCCATACCATGAAGTTAACTCATCAAACACATCATCTATGCTAACATATGTCTCACGGCTAGATAGATTGTAGCATTTGTATGCTTTCCTATCTTGTGCATAACCGACAAAGATAGACTTAACATCTTTTGGATCTAACTTTTTCCTTTTCTCATCTATCACATGTACATAAGCAATACATCCAAATAGTTTTAAATGATTGATATTTGGTCTATGCCCCTATAGTTTCTCATACGGTGTAAGATCATGAATACCAACTATAAGAGTCTTGTTTAAGACATAAATTGTAGTCACAATTGCTTTAGGCCAATAACAATTTGGCAAAATCTTCTCATTTAGCATAACTCTTGCAATTTACATACACACTCTATTTTTCCTCTCTGGCACACCATTTTGTTGCGGTATATAACTACATGGAGATTGCATGTAAGCTATCTTTTAATGCCACACTCAGTCAAATACCTATCAAAATTCACGAGAAATATACTCACCTCCTCCATCAGATCTCAAGCATGATATATAATACCAAAACTCATTTTCAGAATGTTTTTTGAAATATTTGAAAACATCTAGTACTTCATTCTTGTGCTTCAAAATATATAGCCAAGTATATCTGCTGAAATTATCAATAAAAGAGACATAATATCGTGCACTAATAAATGATACATTATGTGATGGACCCCAAACATCTACATATACCAATTGCAATGGTCTAGGGCTATTCCTAACATGTGTTACGAACAAAAAATTGCTTTCTTCCCAAACTAGCAAGGTGCGGAACATACATGTCCTAACTCCATATAGTTGAATTTTGATAAACCAAGTACAATCTCTTTCTATTACATGGTTTTTAGCTATTGTATGTTAACATGTCCAACTTTCTTATGCCATATTTCCACATCTCTAATTACTCCACAGCCATGAGCAAACATGGCTACCTTTAGTTCAAGAATAGTAGCATCCAAGATAAACATCCTGCCATCCCGTTTTCCTTTTACAATCAACTTGCAGCCATTTCCATATTCTTCAATAAAATAACCATCTCTATTGAATCTGATCTATAGATTATGCTTAGCCATTTGTATAATAGACAATAATTTTTTAGTGATAGAGGGTATATGTGAAACATCATGCAGACTCTTTTTCTTCCCATCATGCATGGCTAATGATACAATGATGTATGCTTGATGTTATGATGCGTATCATCACTTGTACATACATAGCCATGAGAGCCTGCAGTCATCTCATCAAACCACTCTCCATGCAGGGTCATATGATTTGAGGAACTTAAGTCAATGTACCACTTTTCACCAGCCTTTCCTTGCTTAGGCATATCCTTCAATGCATGTGTCATGGCAAACAACCTATTTGACTGATCATCAACAACATTACTAGAAGGATGCATGGTTACCATGTTGTTTGCTCTTACCTTTCATGTTAGCCTCCTTTTTATGAGAGTCTCTTGCTATATGTCCATAGCTGCCACAATAATGATTATCTTTGTCTCTATTGGACTGATCATTAGACTGATAGGTACCATCTCTGCCTTTAGGTGATCTTGTCTTGCCTCTAAATGATCCAGATCCTCTCTAGCCTTGTGCATTTTGATTGTTCCAAGAATTTTGTTTCTACTTTCTATAGTTATTTTGAGTGTCACCAAGACCTTCATATACTCCTTGAGCCCTACCACCTCTAGCTCTCTAACTAGATTAAAAGACAATATCTCTACTCTAAGAGGTACTCAAACTTGTATGACTTCTTCCTGTAGCAACAATGTAAGTAACTCATTCCAATCAAGGGGTTCTAATTTTATATAAATAGATATGTTAAAGGATTTTTACTCTTTATCCAAACCACTCAAGGTAACTGCAAACAACCATATCATCATCCTCGACCTTTGATCCAATAGAAGCAAGCTGTTCAGCAATGGTTTGCAAGAGTTTTATTTTGATATGTAAATTTCTCAACATCTTTACTCTTATTCTTCTCATGAATAATTTTGTTGGATTTTTTTGTGTGTGTCTTTTCTTATTTGTCTTCTTTCTCTTGTCACCGTTCTTTATTTCTTTTTCTATCTCTATGTATTCAATTAAGACGATTGAGGCATCATTTAGAGATGAAGGCACAAATCTTGAAACACCAAAAAAGAAAATGAGTTCAGAGTTTATGAGAGCTGTATCTAAGAGAACCACAAGCATGTAAACCACTTAGGTTTCCTACACTTCATGATATAATTACGTTTATGGGAGGTGAAAATAATGGCTCACTAGGATATTATAATTGCTTACAAAGCTGAGATAAAAATTGAAATTTAAGAGCCTATGAAAATGCTTGATCATAGTGAGAGTAGCTTTTATAAATAAAAATTAAAGCATTTTTTGAGTTTTTAATGCATGTTTTTTAATATTTGAAAATCATTTGAGGTGCAAAATCAAGAATAAAGCCTTCAAATATACTCGTCTTATAAGGTGGACAAGACACAAGTCATGGTGTAATTGAATCCGGAAGTTAGACGATAGAGTACAAAGTTGGTACGATGGGATGGAGTGGTGTCTAGCCATTTGATTGGCATCAAAACAAAATGCCTTTGGCCATGCAATAAAGGTGTATAGGAGAATTTAGGGATCAAAATTTGGCTAAGATATGTAAGGGTGACCTTAGGGGGAAAAGGGGCATAATTGAATAAGGAAAAAATGTGATCTCTCAACTTTGATTTAAAATCTTTTCGACTTCTCGTAAAATGGACTTGAAGAACTCTCAAATCATTAAATAGAGAAGATCTCTAGCAAAAAATAAAATAAAATCAAGGATCATAACCCTACATTTTTTTCAGATTGACCAAGACTATAGCCACCCGCCACGGAAGTTACCATGTGAATGAGAGTTATGACATATATTAGTCATTAGTGTTAGTGTCTATAGTATCACTACAAGATATAGGCCTTATACCGACGTTTAAAGCGACGAAAATGCAAACAACAAAATTTGCCCCCATTGACGCAAAAAGTGTCGTTATTGGCGATGCCATAGAACAGTTGGTATTGGCGTCGCTATCAGCGTCGCTATTGGCATCGTTATGCACGTCACAAACCGTCGCTATCAGCGTCGGTATTGGCGCTGATAGTGACGGTTTACGACGTGCATAACGGCGCCAATAGCGACGCGAGTAGTAAAATTTGTGACACTAATAGCGATGATAACAGGGAAAAAAATTCTTTGTGGCAAGGCAGCAAGCTGCCCTGCCACATATAGCACTGTGTGCTTTATGAGAGCCATACAAAATAGTTTTTGCACTACTGTGTATAATGCACTTGCAAACAAAAACAATGTATACTGAAATCATAAAACTAATATATAAAATAAATACATGATCGCATAAAAAGCGATTGGTACAATCATGACAGGATATCACTAATACATAGAAAATGTCTACATAGATCAGGCGACTCAAAAATAAAGGTGTGTGAGCTCCATGGATCCAAGGGCGAGCTACACATCCTCGTCCCTTGAAAGCTCATCCCGCCGCAAAGGAGCATCGAACGGACTCTGCAGAAAAAGAAACAACACATCAGTCCACAATACAATAATGCATTCAAATATCTCATGGTAACTACGGACAAGAAAGATGAGTGACTTACAAGGTCGTCGCGTCTATACAATCGGTCGATCAATGCCCTGAGACCGTGCCTCTCTGTATATCAAGTCTCAAGGCCAGTCGGAACGCGATTTGTAACGGAGTGCTACAAAGAAAACAAAATGCTAACTGTTATAAACATGCTTGTTAGTACAAAGAATATTTCAAAAAAATAAACAAGCAAAACAAAAGAAAAACTTACAAAGTCCTCCAAATATGTCCTGTGGCTGCCACTCCCAAGATGATGGATCACTCCGGCCTCGAGTCATGCCCTTGCCGCCTCATGCTGCTGACTCCAACGTCCTGGAGAATTTGTAGCCTCCTCCCTCAGTCGGCGCCAGTCGTCTGCATCTAACCACTCGGGCTTTGCAGTCCCACTCTTGATTGCCTTGCGTGTGTCGGATCGTCTATGTGACATGTATTCACGCATGAAATCCATCATCCAGCCCATAGAGAATCTATCTACTACGGCTGGCACCGGAAACTCCTCGTGCAAGGATGCTACTATGTAGTCCTTGCTCCCCTTTGGTATGTTCTTCCAATGATCCAAGACGTTGTGCCGAAAAACTTGTTGGCACAACTCTCTCATGCGAGCCATCACTCTCCTCCCCTCATCATTCATGATGATGGCTCATGACCTACTATCGACTAGATATCCATAACCCCTAGGACTCTACCTAAGATGGGTCCTCTCCCATCTGCGTCCACGCTCCTAGGCATATCCAGGAGACCCCTGTGCATTCGTTGTACCGACAGGGGTAATATCTCTCGGAGGGGCACCCACAGGGGTGCCACCTGCTAACGGCTGCGCAAAAGCCGGAGTAACTGGAGTAGACATCCCTACATGTGTGACAAATCCTGGAGGTGACGCAGCTCCAGCTAAACGACGAGACGGAGATACCGTGTCCGTGTCTCCACAACATCCACTTGAGCTACGAGAGCGAGGAGTCACACCTGTATCCCGTGTCGACTGTGGGCTCACTACATCTGTATCTCTGCAGCATCCCCCTGATCCCGATGCACTCCCTCCCTCCAGCCCAAGTCATGAGCGTTGAGATTGTCTGCTCGAAGCCGAAGTATTTGATCGCGCTGAAGTAGATCTAGCAGAGCGCCCTGACGAAGACCGAGACAGCTCCTGGTCTGCCATCTCTCTGAATCTGGCGATCTGGTCTGGAGACATGCGTGCAAAGATGTTCTGTAACTCCTCATCGCTCATCCCTCGACTCATCCTGAAAATGTCACCTACACAGACAAAAAATGATGTTAGAATAATCAATTTAAATCATACAAAGCACAGTAATATAAATCATTTAAAAAAAATCTCACTTAAAATACATATCTTATGTACCCTTATAAGCGATTGGTCAAGGAATTGAGTAAATGGATGCTCTAAGTATGAAGTATCCTATGGTCCCATGTTAATCTCCTGACACAACTTCGCATACACTGGAAGGTCGATAGACATGTCACCACAAAAGAATGAGTCCGCCTCGTTCTCAAAGAATTCTTGGACTCCTGTATTTCCATCATTGTTAGCCGATGTTGGCTCCAAGCTTTCGATGGCCTCCACCCCTTGCAATATTGACCCCTCTATTTGCATATTATCTTCATCTATGCTCGGAACATCGCTTTGATCATATACTCTCGTACTTCGGGGAGTTGAAGGTATAACATACCACCATCGAGGTTGTCGGGGGTTTGGATAGAAGATTACCTGTTCACAAACACGTACAAGAGAGTTCAAACCATTGTGACATAAACCATGTGGTAATACAATTAGCAAGCAAATGAGTCCATGCGCTTGTTCACAATGGGCCGGCAACACAAAGGCGTCGCGCAAATCTGTCTATTTTTTTTCGGAATCTATTTTGAGAAATCCAGATGGACCTCATCGAACTGTTGCTCCAGCTCCTCCAAGTACCACTTTGAACCAGTGCACATCGAATAGTATCATGGAGAAGCTATGGTAATCCACTGTAACAATACTTTGCAAGTTTCCAAGTGGAGCACATTTTGTCAATATGGATCTGTTGCTCATCGCCGGCTCTCTTGCTTGAACCTTGCCATGATACCAAAGTCCATTGTGGAGCGCATTTTGTCAATATGCTCCACGCGAAAATGCCATCCGCGCGACCACGTTGCACTATATATTTTGTACTGTACATTGAAACACTCAAATTAGATGTCACATATAAAATTTAGATATGATAGATTCTAAACCCCTCATCACCTTTGGACTACATCCCCTCGAGAATTCCCACTCCTCCATTGAGACCTCTGTCCCTTCACGAGACGTTGCGGTCAAAGCCTTTCACGGTTTTCATGAAGCGCCTTAGACACCAACCAACCTTCGGCCATGCTACCTTCTAGTCGAGCTCGTTGTCGCACAAAGCCTTTTAGGGTTTTCATGAAGCACTCCAAGAAGAACATCCATCGCGTATGGACATGTCCAGCAATCTTCACTTCATCCACAAGATGTACAAGAAGGTGGATTTGTATCGTGAGCATGCTAGTGGGCAGGTATTTCTCAAAGAGATAGACCGTCTCCACTACTCCCCGCCTCGTGGATTCAATAGAGGACGTCTTAATCTCCTTCTGTGAGATCCATTGTAGCAAAGTCGACAACTTGTAAATGGCCCTGCGTATTTCTAGAGTAAGACATCCTACGATCGCGATTGGTAGTACAAACTGCCACAAATGAGAAAGCATTATGAATAATGGCTACATTCCAAATAGCAAAATATCCACGCTAATTGCAATCCATTCGTAGTACAAACCTGATATATCTTATGCTAGTCATGGGATTTTAGCCTTGATAATTGGTCGTCTTTAGAAAATGCAGACCTAAGAGAGCGCATCATACCCATCAGAGTGTGGACAGACTTGATTAGTTGCTTCACAATGCGCTCTTCTTTAGTGGACAAAACCCAAGGAGCACGAGGAAGCTGCACACGCCCATCAGCACTCGACTGCGGCCAAAGTGCCTCCATCTTACCTACCTCCTTCAAATCCATTCGTGCCCCTATAGTGTCTCTCTTTCGTGTGATGTGGTCCCATAATAAGCTACCCACATTCTTGAAAATATGCATGGAATCCAACAAGTGGTTGACCTGTAAGTGGGTCCAATATGGCAACTCGTAGAAAACTGAGAACCACATTCCATTTGGATGTGATTCCACGTGGACCATTTTCAGCTCGTACCAGCTTGCGGCATTCATACGTATTGGAGGTCGTCTAAGGAAACCTTCCCTGAGTTCATGATCCTCCGGCAAGAAAGCAGCATGTCCTTGATATACCATCTTCTTCATGGTTTGTGACCTTTGGGAGTCTAATTGTGGCCCCTTGTAACCAGGCCTGTTCCAACACCATGAACTAGTGAATACTTGATTGAACGAGATAAAATATAGATATTACCAGCGAGAACGGAGGCCTGCTCACCTGAGCACTCTCCTAATCCCGAAAAGTCATGCATCGTCCACATGAGAATGGCTCGAATATTGGCTGACCGCCGACCATCGCGCTTGCTCATATCTTGCACAGTGATCCCCTCCTCCCACAAAATCTTAAGCTCATCGACTAATGGACGAAGATACATGTCCATATTTTTTACTTTGTAGCGGCTTGGGATGAGCAAGCTAAGGATAAGATGTCATTTCTTCATAGAAAGCCATGGAGGGATATTGTAGTTGACAAGGACTATAGGCCACACACTGTAAGAAGTTGAGCGCAGACTGAATGGGTTCATGCCATCCATTGTGAGACTGAGCCGAAGATTCCTTGGCTCTCGGGCAAAGCCTAGGAAGGTAGAATCAATGTGGTTCCATGTGCACAAATCCATTGATATTAGTTGAACTCCATCCGTGGACCTATTCTGCGCATGCCATGTTGTCAAGCTCACCATGTCGGATGTACGAAACATGTGGTTTATGCGGGGGATAAGCGAAAAGTGTCTGAGAACTTTTTGAGGGATGGTTTGTCCTTGCAAGTCCTGTCGATACCTGTGAGCACCACACTTTGGACATGTCTCCATAGTCTCGTATTCTCCTCGAAACAAACAGCAATCATTGATACATGCATGGATGTTATTATAGTCCATGCCAAGCTTCCGTAAAACATGTCGTGCATCATCATGAGACTCAGGCATGGTATTTGCAGGTGGTAATATATGATATTTCAATAACCTGAAAAAAATCATAAAACACCTTGAAAAAGCATAAATGTTTGTAATAATAGTGCCGATTTTTTTTTTCAATGAAGTGTATGTACAAGGTACCTGAACAACTCGGTCACACTCGTATTGCTCCACCCGTATTTTGCTTGCACATTTAAGAGCGCAAGCAGTGTCTTCAGCCGAGATACTCGGCACCCATCATATAATGGTATGGATGCTTCCTCTCTAAGCGGATCAGAAGTCTTGACATCCATGGGAATCAATGCATCGATCATTGCCTCCATCTCAAGCTCCAAGATTGTAGGTAGGTTTGGAAGGTTGCATGTCTCCTCTGGCATTGACGGTATAGATTGGCCTTGCGAGTGGTGGATTGGCTCCTGCACTCCATCCATCACACGCCCACGTACTCTTCTAATTGGCCGCAAAGGGTGCACTCCCCCTTGGGACGATACATCACCTCCCTAGATAGAAAATTTCCCAGCAAGACTCAATATTATTGTATATGGTATTCAATTAGCTTACAAGTACAATGCATGATTGATATTAACTTCAAATTACCATTTGCTGAAAATCCGCAATCACCTGATCAATGATCTCAGATTAAAACTCACCAAATCGTCATATGTATTCTATAGAAAATCGGCGTTTTCGTCTAATTACCAACTTGCATTGAGAGCAAGGATATGGGACACACTGATTAAGATACGCCTCGGATCTTGAACAACAGGACTTTCTTCATTTTCCATCTTGTCTACGTTATAACAAACAATTTAATGAATTGTAATACAATTTGGGAAAACCCTTCACTCATTGTTTATTGGAGGTCACTTATGCTTCTCGAGATGTCTATTTGATGTGAGATCACTTGGGATGCTATGTCAATGTCTTGGCATGCTATTGGACTAATTTGAGCACTCATTTACTCAATTTTATAGAGGTTTTCACTTCTCTAATAAGTAGGGTTGAATGCTATTTTGCCAGAGAAACTTCATGCTTATTGCTTGTTGATGCTTATTGATTACTTTGCATGCTACACTAATGTCTATGGTTGATGCCATATACTTGGCCATGCTTCTAGAATGCACTTGGATTGAGATTGAAGCTTAGTCTCATTGAGTTTGACTGTCACTTCTCAGATCAAGCATTAATTTAAGACACTTCATGCCTCTTATCATTGGATGATACATGAGCCATTTGTTAGATATATTATAGTGAGACAATAGGACTAATTGTGACATGTACATGCTCTCTTGATACTCATTTGATGCAGTACCCCTATCGTAGGATGGTTTGATGTTTTATCTTGGATCTAGTACTTATATCTGTCATAGTGTTGTCAGTGGTATTTATATGCTTCTAGGTTATAAATTGAGCCTTAGCGCCCTCTCTCATTTCCTTTTCTCTCTCCTCTCCCTCACTCATTTCTTTTTCTTCCTTAAATGTTTTATTTGGAAAATATCTCCCTCTCTTCCTGCTAGCTTTCACTCAAGAGGTCCTTTCATCTAAATGCTCCTAACACTCTCCAATGAGTTGCATTTAGATGAGTTACATTGTGAGTTCAATTTGAATGCAACCCATAGGGTGTTTTATCTAGAGAAATAATTTCATGTCGTAAGCAAAAAAATTTCACTAATTTCTTTCCTAATACAATTGATAAACATTAGACATAACTAATCCTCCATAGCAATCATTAGACATAATAGTAGACATAACTAATTTCTTTCCTAATGCAATTGATAAACGTTGGACATAACTAATCCTCCATAGCAATCATCAATCAATGCAATTCAAATCTCTACTACAAATGATTAGAGAGTTTTTTCATAAAAAATTGAGTTGTTGATTTCTATCTACTCTAATATTCTCAACCAATCAAATCATCATCTCAAATCAATTCAGCCTCACAATCCAAGCATGGCTCCCTCAATTGGTTACGCCACTCCATTTTGCAATCCATCCATTCCTCTAGTACTCCAACAAAGAGAGAAAGCATAGAAAAGAAAGAGGGATATCCCAACCTCATCTCAACTCCACCTCTCACCCTCCAAATTTTAGAAGAAGAAGGGGAAGAAGAGAAGAATGCAAGATAGGAGAGAAGCTTCACTCTTCTAGTTCCTCACTTAATTCCTCTCTCACTCTCCCTCACCCTTACCCTCACCCTCGCCCTCAATGTGAAGTATAAGAAGATAGGATACAAGGAGAGAGAAGAGAGCTCTCAAGTTTGCACACACAAGAATGATCTATGCATGCATCCTATGTTAATTTGAACACTTCAAAAAAGTGAATAGAGAGTTTTGCCCACAACCTCTTCCATTTCCTCCCTCTCCCTCCCTCTCCCTCTCCCTCTCCCTCCCTCCCCCTCCCTCTCCCTCTCCCTCTCCCTCTCTTTCTCTCTCATTTCCTCTCCCTCTCTCAATATATATACACAAATTATAAAAGCAAAAAGGAGAGGGAGAGAGAGAATGCACTCTCCCTCCCTCTCCCTCTCTCTCTTCCTCTCTTTCTCTTTCTCTCCCTCTCTCATTTCCTCCCCTTCCCTCTCCCTCTCTTTCTCTTTCTCTTTCTCTTTCTCTCCCTCTCTCTTTCTCTTTCTCTCCCTCTCTCTTTCTCTCCCTCTCTCTTTCTCTTTCTCTCCCTCCCTCTCCCTCTCCCTCTCTTTCTCTCTCATTTCGTCTCCTAAACAAGCAAAAGAGAAAGATAATTAAACCCTAAACAAGCAAAAGAAGGAGAGAATAGACTCACCGATGAGATATGGTGAGGGTTTGGCGGCTCCTCTTCGCGATGAAGGCTCCTCCAAAAGACCCGAAGTTCCACGCAGGAACACCCCTTCTTGGGGCAAAAAGATAATGAATTTGTGTAAATTTTTTTAAAACTCCCCTCCCCTTCAGCTGTTGCATGGCAGGGGAGAGGGAGTGTGAGAGGAGTGGCTGTGGAGTAGGAGAGCATGGGGGGGAGGAGGCATGTAACTAGCCACATGTGTGGCTATTCCTCCCCCCTCTTTAATCTATATGAACCCCCCCTCTCCCAATCTTGGAGAGGGGAGAGAGGAGGGATCGACCGTGCTGCCGTGCTGCCCGCCATCATAGCGCTGCTGTCATTGCCAGGCCACGCCGCCAGGCTGCCGTTGCTGCCGCCCCCGCCATCCTCATCATCATCAACATTACCACCATCATCACCATCTTCATCATCATCGTAATTTTCATCATCATGATCTTATTCATCCTCTCCAATTACACATAATTTGTCTGTAACCAGAAGCTTGGAAGCTTCTATTAAAGCCTTTCTTAGCCCTAGTTCACCCTGTGTCACGGGTTTTTAAACCCGAGTTTGCAAGGCCGATTCGTGCAAAGGGAAGTAAGTTCGCGGGTAGTAGGGAGTTTGGAAATCGGATAAAGGGGCAAGGAGAGTTTGCTGAGTCGAGGATCTACGTCATCGATGGCTCCTACGCAAAAGTCGCGAGGTGCACATGTGAGAGCTTCCACCCCGAGTACATGAGTGGACAACGCCCGGATTCTTAATGCCCAAGTTCTGATAAAATCCCCACATGAAAGGATGCATTGAGCATGTCTTTAATTCACGTAGCAAGTTTGAATACATTGGAAAATTTATACACTCGCATTGAATTACCAAGTTAAGTTGCAGGACGAGTACTTGCATGGTCATGGTAGTTGCATTCTTGAACGCATATTGCATAAGTTAAAAAGGTGGATTTGTCTAAAGGCATCCTTGTTGCCTCGCGAAAAGAACAGCGCATATAATACATAATGCACTTAGGTATAATTTCATAGTTATGACTCGTGTATGAGATAAATCTTAGACGCCCATTGAATGATGTCCAAATAGTCGCAATGCATGGAAAATTGCATGTGAAGATGGTTGCATTTTAGGTCGGGTTAAGTGATAAAAGGAGAGATTAAATCAATGAAGGACTCATGGCATTCACTCGTACATGGGGTTCTTTTATCAAAACTTGAATGCATCTTCATTAAAAATATCAAAGCTTTGATTTCGTTGCATCAATGTAAGGTTTATAAAAGTTAGCTCTGAATTGTCAATCATTATAGTTTAGGGCAAGGAAAAGTAACAATCATTGTAGATCTTATAGCTAAAGGAAAAAAGTCTATGGTTTGAAGTTGCATACTCGCATGGAATGATGCATCTCACCTATCTTCTAGTCACTTACATCTTTTAGGGGAAAGTACTTGCAATTTTAGAATAATGTATTTGCATCCTTAAAAGAAAGATCATCTTAAATCATGGGTTAGTTAGATCAACTAAGTGATTTGCGTATAGTTGAATAGCTTACATGAGAATCATAAAGGTATAATTAGCTAGTGTACGACGATCACCTCAAACTGCTAGGTAGGGTTAAGTTATGTTAAAATTCTGCCTAGTATCGCACTTAGGATGCCAGCCTAATATTTCCGATCCCAAAGATCCTACCCACATTCTCGAAAATGTTAGGGTTGTCAGATCGGCCGTGCAAGAATGATCTAGGGTTCTCACCCTAGTGATCGGATGACCAAATGCTAGACTTCCGCAAGGAAATTAGGAACCATAGGGCCAAAGCGTTATCGGCCTAGTAGGGTTAGGGTTGGGTTAGGTCAAGAAGGTTCCCAAACCCTACATCTTGACCAAAAAGTATTCTTGACCAAGGAATACCGTGTGATGGGAGAAATAATCCCATAAGTTAGGTGTGACACCTATCTTGTGCAACAAATTGCAACGTCCCATGGTTTTATATCTAGATCACGAAATGGTATTGCCACTCCTTAGAACAAGGTTGGCAAGTTCTAAGTACAAGTCTAATTTTCTAGAGGATGAATAGTCATCCTGCTACATCACCCTTCCTTGGGGTTGATTTGCCAAGTTAGGGAAATTATGAATTGCCTAGTAAGCAATTGACCAATCAAGGGAGGACAATGGGGTTGCCTAGGATTTATTGTCTATAATTTAAAGATACCTAAGGTAGTGACAAGTTGGGTCAACAAGGTATAAACCCTAACCCAAGGAAAAAGGGGTAAAGAAGCAACTCTGCTTACGAAACCCTTGGGATCTTGCCAAGTCGCGATTAATCCTGGATCGAATGCTGGATGTATTCGGAGAGAAGGATTCACACCTTAGCAGTTGGCCGTATAAGCGACCACTGGAGTGCTTGTGTTTGTACACTTAGGAGCACTGTTTGTTCTCTTTTGCTCAAGGAACTAATGCTAGAAAATAACTAATGCTTCAGGTTGAAAGCCTGGAGGGAGAGGCAGTATCAGTTACGCCCGACTATCTGCGTGACCCTATCCAAGGGGGTTGTGAGCTGCACCGGGTATGTGGATCGAACCCGCCGCGAGAGGCCTCTTCATGGGTGCTACTTGGAGCAGGAGGACGCTTGGGTTCCAGGGGGGCTCTGGCCGTAAATCCGTTGTCTCCGGATCTTGCACAAGAGGCCGATGTGACTTGAGATGGGATCCCGAGGCCCGCATACTAGTCAACGGGTGGAACTTGGAATAGCAATCCCTGAGGATTGCTGGAATAGCCTTCAGTCTAGATTATATGATGCATTCCAAAGATTGATAAATAAAGATCAAATGTTGAAAAGGAACTTGCTTGACATTGTTTTTTTATGTTAGTGCCTAAGTTACATGAAGGAACCAGTGTTTAATTGGTTAATTAAGGAAGCTGAATTGCTTGTCAAACTAAACGTGATAGGTAATTAGATAACTAAAGCAACTCGAGGAAAGTGCGATGGATGTGACCCTAGGTTCATCCTACGGAAGGGTGGTCCTAGTTGGCCAGGAATGTTTCTCAAAGGAATTGACAGCAAGGTAAACAATGACCTAGAGTCTAGAAAGCTAGAGTCTCAATTTATGCTGTTTTAGGGGAACGGAATGGGACTATGCCTTATGGGCAAGGGATCAAGCTTCGTATCCCTCTCGTTTTCCATTCTCCTTGAACCAAGTGTAGTATAAATCCGCTTCAACCGTAATGTTTCTGCGTAAAGTAGTTCGTCTGGGGTTCAACACTAGCTACAATTCTAGGAACTTGACCATTAGGAAAACCCTGATTCAGGTCGGTCCTAAGTGGGAATGGCCGGAATGCTTCTACTTCATGGCAGACTCAGGAAGACCTAGATCATAAACCCCATGACATTCCTTGGGAGTGCCGGGCGGCGCTTTCTAGACTCTATTCCCGATGGGCTGCTAAGACATGTCCTGCAAGTGGACAGGGGGACACGTTACAGTTGGTATTAGAGCGAACCAACGAGGGATCTAATATTTATAAGGAAACTTAATGAGGGAAAGTAGAGAAAATGTTGCTGTTAAGAACATTTCCTTACTTACTTATCGATGCTGGCCTGCAGAGTCGCGAAGCATGGAACAAATTCTTAGTGTTCCAGGTTATGTTTATGATTGCGATATGTGCTTCAGATTATCGACAAAGGCTAGGTATAATGAATATCCTAGACCGCATCTACAATCCTTCACCCCTGTACGTGGAACGGAGATGAACAGGTGAATCAGAAATTTATTACATAGCTGCCCACCGACTTGCATATCTTTGGACCAACTTGAAGAGAATCAAGTGGATGGAGGACTTAAAGATCGTGAAGTTGTACATCTTTGTCGAGGCTCACACAAACACAACCCTACATGTCCGTGGTCGAAAGGTCAAGCAGAACAAGTATGTGTACGAGGAAGTGACTCGAATAATCCCTATCGATAGAATCAAGGTATTGGGACGTTATGAGAAGAACGGGTATCAAAGGAAGGGATACCCTAAGCTTCCTATGACCTATCAATTCCTGAAAATCCATGACCCCAATCCATATTATTACTCAATTCCCGTAGCTGAATATAACACAATCTTATTCTCCCCAAATTAATGTATGATCTTATTCTACCTTCCCAAAACAAATGTACTCAAAAGGGCTATGCCCACATGAATGAATAAGATTTTTATCACTATCTGTCATGGTTGTAAGTGTTGATAAAGGAGTTAAGTGATTAGGTCACTTGGCTAAAAGCTGAATTGGGCATATAATGTAATGTGAGAAACGTCTAGCAAGTTTTAACATAAGGAATTTTATTGCCCAAGCGCAACCTCAAGTGCAGATTCCTAGCCTAACCCCCACACCAAGTACGGCTGTAATTCAGGAGAAGAAGTTTCTTCTCAAACAAATCAAGCCACCAGAATTCGATGGCAAGGGGAGGACCATCCAAACTGATGCCGAGGTCTAGATCAAATCCATGGAGGATTAGTTCGAAGTAGTAGGTACTACACCCGCTAACCAAGCGATGCTCGCCAAATTGAAGCTTACCGGTGAAGCAAGACTTTGGTGGAAGCAATGGTGCAGAGACCAAGGGATCTCAGAAGGGTCAATTACTTGGGAGAAGCTTAAAAAGACTGTGTGAGGGAGATATTTATCACCTGTCTACCGCACCTAGAAGATGAACGAGTTCTATGTACTGAAGCAGCTTGGTCTATCTCTTGATGCTTACTATTCAAAGTTCGTCTCTCTTTTAAAGTACGCGCCACAAATGGATATAACACAACAGGTGTCAAAGTTTTGTGCCGGATTAAACCCACCCATAAACACCTGCCTGGATTCAATGCGCCAAGCAGACCTTCAAGATGCGCTCATTCGAGCTACACCCATAATACAGGAGGTGCAGACCAAGCCAAGAAATAATAGGACTTGGTCTTACAAGGATCAAAACAAGGGAGTGTATAGGTCTTAGACCAAGAGAACGTAGGGCCAAAATTAGGCACAAAGGAAGAAAGCTAGGGCCAACATTGTCAATAAATTCATTCCTATCCAAGGCAATGCCCGCAATCTCCATTGCTTCCATTGCAATGAGCCTGGTCACTTTAAAAGGCGGTGTCCCAAGCTTAGTAGAGGACAACGTCAAGGGCCATTCCAAGGAGCTGCCCATGGACAAGGAGCTACCGCCAGGGCCAAAGGGAGAACCTCCAGTGTCTCTAACAAGGAGTTCTGTGATGAAGAAGATCCAACCATGGAAGCTGACATTGAGAGGACAATAGTTCACGCTGCTCTTCACAAGAAAGGCCCGAATCGCCAATTCTCGGTGATTCAAACCCCTTCGGATTACCAAAGTAAAAGCTTCAAAACCTTGATTGATTATGGCAGTACACATTCCTTCATTTCACCAGTCTGTGCAAGAATATTAGGAATAACCACAAATGATGCACCTACCTTACTCGTGGAATGAGAAAATGGTCATGAGGTCACTTGTACCAGGCAAACTGCTAAGGTGAAATTCCTAGTGGGTGGAAAGTTGACTTCGATCAGATTCAGGGTTATAAACCTAGGTGTCCACGAATGTTTGCTCGGAATGGATTGGCTAATACCCAATGTCGCCCACATTCATTGTGGAAAGGGCTAAGTCTCCTTTCAAAATTCTGAAGGGGAACTAGTCACAACTCAAGGAGAGCCTAGGAAGCCAAAAATTCAACTGGCAAAAGCAACATGGATAATGAAAGTAGTTAGAAAGGGGCTACTTGTCTATTTGATTAAGCTAAATAAGCTAGATCAGAATCAAAAATATAGGGAAGAACCTTCATGATTAAAGGAATACGCAGACGTATTTTCTGAAGAGTTGACTGAACATCCTCCTCAAAGGGAAGTCGATCACAAAATCAAGCTAGCGCTAGGAGCTGCACCAATCGCAAAGAGACCATATAGGATGTCCATCCCGGAAGTGATTGAGCTGAAGGATCAACTCAAGCAACTGTTAGACCATGGCTACATCCATCCTAGCAGTTCGCCATGGGGAGCTCCAGTGCTGTTCCAGAAGAAGAAAGATGACTACAGAGGGTTGAATCAATCAACCATTAAGAACAAATATTCTTGGATGAACTTCTTGACCTCTTCAAGGTACAAAGATCTTCTCTAAGATTGATCTCAGGTCTGGATATTATCAGATAAGGATCAAGGAAGAAGATATCCCAAAGACAGCATTTAGCACAAGGTATGGACACTTTGAATTCCTATTCATGTCATTCGGGCTGACAAATGCTCCTGCTACCTTAAACATGTTAATGCAAGATATCTTTAGGCCCTATCTTAATGACTTCGTACTCATCTTCTTTGACGATACCCTAGTCTACTCTAAGCAGGAAAAATATTATGAACCTCAGCTTTGCATTGTTCTTGAGACAATGAGGGCACACAAGCTTTATGCCAAGAAGAAGAAGTGTGCATTTTTCAAGCGATAGATTGAATATCTGGGATTCATTGTATTAGCGGAAGGAATTTCAGTAGATCCGCAGGGATGTTTTGGAGCGGCCAACACCAACAACTGTCAAAGAATTATGTAGTTTTCTTGGATTGACAGGATGGTACAGGGTCTTTATCAAAAACTATGCTTTGATTGCAGCACCTCTGATCGATCTACTAAAGAAGCAAGTATCAATTGTATGGTCACTTGCTGAACAGTCCAACTTTGACAAACTAAAGCAAAGCTTGATATCAGCACCCATCCTGAAACTTCCGGATCTTAGTAAGAAGTTTGAAGTACTGATGCTAGCGCACTTGCCTTAGAATGTGTGCTTATGCAAGAAGGTCATCCCATAGCATACTCCTCAAGGAAACTAAAGAGCCATGAAAGGAACTATGCTACCCACGATCTGGAACTATTGGCTGTCATCCATGCTCTCAAACTCTGGAGACACTACTTTCTGGGCAACAAATTTACCTTAGTGATGGATCACACAAGTCTTAAATGGATTTTCACCCAGAAGGAGCTCAATATGAGGCAACGTAGATGGATTGAAGTGCTGGAGAAATATGACTTTGAAATCAAATACTAGCCTGGAAAGGAGAATATAGTTGTCGATGCACTCAGTCGCAAGGCATTTCTAAATTGTCCAATTTTGTAAGATCCATCAACAGCAAGATCTCTAGCCACAAAGGTATCCATGCCAAACAACCCAATCCTTCAGCTAGCTAGAGAAGAGGCATGTTCATGACCCAACCTATCAAAAACTGATAAGGGAGATCCCCATAAAGGATCAAGACCCGAAGCTATAAACAAAGTATCAAGAATTCTCTATCAATAGTGGACTTGTCTACTATAGGACGAGATTATGTATTCCGGCAAGCCAATCACTCAAACAGAAGATACTTTGGGAAGCCCATGACTCCCCTTTCTCAGGACATCCTAGCTATGCCAAGACCCTTAATGCAGTCAGGAAGAGCTATTATTGGGAGAAGCTCAAAGGTGATGTTCTCAAGTATGTCGTCACGGAATGTTTATCTTGTCAATGCGTTAAGGCCGAACATGTCAAAATGCTAGGGAAATTGCAACCACTTGACATTCCCCAAATGAAATGGGAATTCATTAGTATGGACTTTGTTGTTGGCCTACCCCAAGTTCAGGGAGGATATAACTCCATCATGGTCATGGTGGATATGCTCACCAAGGTTGCACATCTTATTCCTGTTAAGACAAACTATAAAGCCTCAGATATCGCAAGGTTATTCATCAAGGAAATTTTCAAACTACATGGGTTACCCAGAAGAATCATCACTGATCGTGACTCTCTCTTCACATCACACTTTTGGAGGACTATCTTCGAGGCCATTGGGACTCAACTCTAATTCAGTATAGCTTACCATCCCCAAACCGATGGTCAAATGGAGCGAGTCAACTAAGTCATTGAGGATATGCTTAGGGCACACTGCTGTCACGAACCCAAAAGTGGATTCAATATTTGCCACTGGTTGAGTTTGCCTACAATGCTTCTTACCAACAAAGCATTCAGATGACCCCTTTTCAAGCATTGTATGGCACGACTATTGTAGTCCTTTAAACTTTTTGGATCCAACCTTGAGGGTTGAAGCTTCAAAGCAGATGTTGGAAGACATGGATAACCAAATCATGTCAATAAGACAGGACATCCATGCCGCCAACAAGGACAGACAGAAGGCTTATGCAAACCTGAAACAGCAAGACAGATCCTTCGTTGAAGGTGATATGGTATTCATTCGCGTACGTCCAAAGAAGAGTTCCCTATCCTTGGGTGAATGAAAAAAGCTAAGTCTAAGGTATTGTGGACCCTACAAGATTCTCAAGTGCTTAGGGCCTAATGCTTACAGACTGCAACTCCTCGAAAACCTAAAAGTTCATAATCTATTCTATATCAGGCTATTGAAAAAGTATGTGCCTAACTCTAGTCACGTGCTTGATGATCAACAAGTTGTAATGCCTAGCCAAGGAGTCCTCGAGCTATGGCCTGAGAGGATCTTAAATGTTAGGGAGAGGCATTTGAGATCCAGGACCTTGAGAGAATACCTCGTCCAGTGGAAAGATTATCCTGAAGAGGATGCCACTTGGATGGATGAAAGTACTCTCAACCAACAATACCCCCAGATCTTCTCGAGATGAGGACATCTCGATTCCTCTAAGGGGGAGAGAATGTAATATTTCTGCTATGAAATATTTAAATCTCGTGCAAAAAGTAACCCAAAGTAATCTCCCACAATGATAAAAGTTGATGGCTAAGTGCTCCCTCCGCTTGCATCAATCAAACTCCAGCTCGCGTTGTGCATAAGAGACCATGGCTAAAGACCCAAAGTTCCACATGGGAACACCCCTTCTTGGGGCAAAAAGATAATGAGTTTGTGCAAAAAATTTTAAAACTCCCCTCCCCTTCAGCCGTTGCATGGAGGGAGTGTGAGAGGAGTGGGTGTGGAGTAGGAGAGCATGGGGGGGAGAAGGCATGTAACTAGCCACATGTGTGGCTATTCTCCCCCTCTTTAATCTATATGAACCCCCCCTCTCCCAAGCTTGGCGAGGAAGAGAGGAGGGATCGACTGTACTACCATGCTGCCCGCCATCATAGCGTTGCTGCCCTGCCAGGCCATGCTGCCAGGCTGCCATTGCTGTTGCCCCTTGCCATCGTCATCGTCATCATCATCAACATTACCACCATCATCACCATCTTCTTCATCATCATCGTTTTCATCATTGTGATCTTTTTCATCCTCTCCAATCACACGTCATCTGTCTGTAACCAGAAGCTTGGAAGCTTATTTGGAAGCTTCTATTAAAGCCTTCCTTAGCCCTAGTTCACCTTGTGTCTGGGATTTTTAAACCCGAGTTTGCAAGGTCGATTCCTACGAAGGGAAGTAAGTTCGCGGGCAGTAGGGAGTTTGGAGATCAGATAAAGGGACAAGGAGAGTTTTCTGAGTTGAGGATCTACGTCATCGATGGCTCCTAAGAAAAAGTTGCGAGGTGCACATGCGAGAGCTTCCACCTCGAGTACGTGAGTGGACAACACCCCGATTCTTAATGCCCAAGTTCTGATAAAATCCCTGCATGAAAGGATGCATTGAGCATGTCTTTAATTCATGTAGGCAAGTTTGAATACATTGGAAAATTTATACACTCGTATCAAATTACCAAGTTAAGTTGTAGGACGAGTACTTGCATGGTCATGGTAGTTGCATTCTTGAACGCATATTGCATAAGTTAAAAAGGTGGATTTTTCTAAAGTCATCCTTGTTGCCTCGTGAAAAGAACAGCGCATATAACACATAATGTACTTAGGTATAATTTCCTAGTTATGACTCGTGTATGAGATAAATCTTAGATGCCCATTGAATGATGTCCAAATAGTCGCAATGCATGGAAAATTACATGTGAAGATGGTTGCATTTTAGGTCGGGTTAAGTGATAAAAGGAGAGATTAAATCAATGAAGGACTCATGGCATTCGCTCGTGCATGGGGTTCTTTTATCAAAACTTGAATGCATCTTCATTAAATATATAAAAGCTTTGATTTCGTTGCATCAACGTAAGGTTTATAAGAGTTAGCTCTGAATTGTCAATCATTATAGTTTAGGGCAAGGAAAAGTAACAATCATTGTAGATCTTATAGCTAAAGGAAAAAAGTCTATGGTTTGAAGTTGCATACTCGCATGGAATGATGCATCTCACCAATCTTCCAGTTACTTACATCTTTTAGGGGAAAGTACTTGCAATTTTAGAATAATGTATTTGCATCCTTAAAAGAAAGATCATCTTAAATCATGGGTTAGTTAGATCAACTAAGTGATTCGCATATAGTTGAATAGCTTACATGAGAATCATAAAGGTATGATTAGCTAGTGTACGACGATCACCTCAAAGTGCTAGGTAGGGTTATGTTACGTTAAAATTCTACCTAGTATCACACTTAGGATGCCAACCTAATTTTTCCGATCCCAAAGATCCTACCCACATTCTCAAAAATGTTAGGGTTGTCAGATCGGCCATGCAAGAATGATCTAGGGTTCTCACCCTAGTGATCGGATGACCAACTACTAGACTTCCGCAAGGAAATTAGGAACCCTAGGGCCAAAGTATTATCGGCCTAGTAGGGTTAGGGTTGGGTTAGGTCAAGAAGGTTCCCAAAACCTACATCTTGACCAAAAAGTATTCTTGACCAAGGAATACCGTGTGATAGGAGAAATAATCCCACAAGTTAGGTGCGACACCTATCTCATGCAACAAATTGCAATGTCGCATGGTTTTATGTCTAGATCACAAAATGGTATTGCCACTCCTTAGAAAAAGGTTGGCAAGTTCTAAGTACAAGTCTAATTTTATAGAGGATGAATAGTCATCCTTCTACATCACCCTTCCTTGGGACTAATTTGCTAAGCTAGGGAAATTATGAATTGCCTAGTAAGCAATTGACCAATCAAGGGAGGACAATGGGGTTGCCCAGGATTTATTGTCTATAATTTAAGGATACCTAAGGTAGCGACAAGTTGGGTTAATAGGGTATAAACCCTAACCCAAGGAAAAAGGGGTAAACAAGCAACTCAGCTTTTATGAAACCCTTGGGATCTTGCCATGTCGCGATTGATCTCGGATCAAATGCTGGATGTATTCGAAGAGAAGGATTCACACCTTAGCAGTTGGCCGTATAAGCGACCACTGGAGTACTTGTGTTTGTACACTTAGGAGCACTATTTGTTCTTCTTTGCTCAAGGAACTAATGCTGGAGAATAACTAATGCTTCAGGTTGAAAGCCTCGAAGGAGAGGCAGTATCAGTTACCCCCAATTGTTTACCTGACCCTATCCAAGGGGATTGTTAGCCGCGTCGGGTACATGGATCAAACTCACCGCTGTCGAAGGGTTATTCGAAAGCAAAGTCGCGTCTTCAAAAGACCTTGACAAATTTCAAGATAGAAGATCAATCTTTCGAGATCAGATTCAATTTGAAAGCTCAATTTCGGATAATATGAGACATATAGTCAATTACATCTGATTGGGAGAAAAGTGAAGGTAAAGAGATCATCGGTCCTTCTTTCGAGCTGCTTCTTCTTAAAATTCAAAGATTCTTTCCTTCAAGAGAGAATAATTTGACTTTTTGGCAAGGAAGAGCATGAATATGATGCTCAAGAGTGAGCTTATAAAATAATCATTACACATAGTATGAGAAACAATACATTGATTAAGAAGTGGACATTTTAAAAAAAAGTGATGAACACTCTCGAATAAAGCCACTTGAAGGCTTGAGATGGAGGTATGGAAAGAAATTTGGTTTTTATAATCGTGTGTGAAGTTGATTTTACTTGTACTCCCACACTTTACAGTTATCGCTTCTTCATCATGATTTGCATTGAGGATACTTAGTCTTCACGAGTGGTTGTAGTCAGAATTATGCATTATTACATAATCTCAACTTTTAGTCCATCAACAGCTCTAGGCATCCACCATAGTCACAGTCACGATTTCCCTTCAGTAGCAGCATTGTCCGCCTCCAATTCTTTACCGGTGATGCTATCGTCTTCTCTTCTCCCCTTCACTTGTCTTCAGCAATGATCTCTTTCTCTCATCCCTGCCCTTTGTCACTAACTCCGTCATTTTCTTCTGCAATTATCATTCATCTTCATCTTGATTCATCTTCCCCTTCCTTTAGTGCCTTACAATCGTAAGTTCTAGGTGGATTTTTCATCCTGCCGCGCCAAAGCTTGAGATTGCCTTACAAGATGTTGGTGCGAGCTTATCATATCATCGTGCCGCCAAAGCTTGAGATCGCCAACCTCAATTGCATGTTCAAATTAGCGGCATGCTCAATAGTTGTTACTGATGAGCTTAGGCCATGTTGATGAGCTCCTCTTTTCGTCGCTTTGCCTGCAATAACAACGATGCATGTCGAGGCAGCACTTGCAGGTTTCTTAACAGTAGAAGCAATAGCAAAGTGTGAAGAGGCATCGAACATGTATCCTTTCTCCTTGCTTTGCTTTGAGATATGATCCTCTCTGTGATGATGATCAGTGAAGATATGGAGACGACCGCCAGAGCTATGGAATTACAGAAGGAACGAAAGGTAAGACTTGTGGGAAGGCATGGTGCGACCGGTTTAGCTGAGAAAGCTCATTTTTCTTGTCATTGCTGATCCTCCTAGCGATGGATGGGAAAAGTGCCCACAATTCATCTGCCCCCCTTCTTCTTCGCAATAAAATAGGTTCCCCCAAAAAGCTTTGTTTTCCAAGTAGCCACCCGTGCATCCTTGCTTTTTCATACATCCCCCGATGCTTTTGTGTTTTTCCTCCAGAAATACGATTCCCCTCAGAAAAGCTTGAGGATTCCTTACACGAGTTGTACGAACTCCACATATATTGCATGTAAATATTGCACAATGGATTCAAATTATCCACCAGCTTGTGAAATATGTTACAGCCTCCACAATGCACAAAAACTGTCCCTTCCTTGAAAGGAGCCCTTCTATGCACAACTCAAATCCATCTGAATTGCACCAATGCATTAAAATGTCCTGCCTGTGAAGAAAGTAGCAAGCCAGAGCCAAATAGGGACATGAACCTGTAAATGGGCATTCCACTCACATCTTCTCCAACTGTTATAGCATTAGGATAAACGGCATGAATCATGTCATTGGCAAGCATCAAATAATTGACTGCATCCATATTAGTTGCTAGCCCAAAATACTGTCATATCCCCCATGTCAAACATAGCCAAGGATAAGGGAACTCCAAGAATACTCATTGCGTTGTGGTAGGCAGTCAAACATGTGCTGAACATCAAGCAAGCTCCCACATTTAGCATACATATCCACCAGTGTACTTCGATCTACATCTCTTTAAAACAGTTTAGTACTTCCTCACAAAGTCCATAATCGGCATATCCTGAAATAAGTGTAGCCCATGAGATTGCATCTTGAATTACCAATCTATCAAAAACTCCGTGTTCTTCTACAAGCATGTCACATTTAGTGTACATGTCAACTACAGCATTATGGATAAGTTCCCCTAGCACCAAACCCCTCTTCACTATATTACCCACGCAGAATAAAAGTGCAAACATAACGACTAAGTATGTACAAAGTATCAAATCCCACACACACAACTTTTTGGTGGATTTCACACCTCGGATGCGCAGTAGTATGACATCCACCCCCTCTGATCTTGCACATCCTCCGGATGGGCCAACTACCCATGATCATTATCATCAAGATCCACATATAGATCAATCTCTTCATTGTATATTTCTGGTATTTCAGCAAGATTATCTGTCATATCATCTGTTTCCTCTACTGGAGTTTCTTCTCGTTGCTCTTTTCTTGCAAATTCTTCCAATGCATAATTCTTTTTCCTACAATAGGCACTCTAAGCACTGTCCCATCCAGTTCTGTCAGCTCATATGTTGCATTATCAAAGACATGTCTGACTATATACGGTCCAAACCATCTTTTCACCATCTTCCAAAGAATTTGCAAAAACTTTCTCAATTTTTGCATGGATCTAGTGTGGCTCTCATCCCAAAAAACTTTCTACCCCTTTCGAAACAACTCATATAAACAATCTGCTATGTGTGCAAAATGGGGTATCCAAATCATGTAAAACACACAAGCTCTAATGAATCTCTGTACCTCTGAAGTGGTAGAACAATACTCTGTAATCTTTCCTATAGCATCCACCTTCTTGTCCACAGTCTTGTATTTTGTGTCAACCCTGGCTTCATTATGATCCTCTGCATTACTCAAATCTTGCTATAAATCAGCAATTCTGCACTCTGGTGGCTGAATATCCTCAGCCCTCTGCTCTATGGACTGCATAGGAATAGCCCTAAACTCTGGATGCTGAAATATTTCAGCAGCAGTAAACTCTGTTGGTTGAAAGTTTTCAGCCCTCTGTGTCTCTGTAAGTTGATCATAATCAGTCGAAAACTCTGTTTGCTGAATTTCTTCAGCACTCAACACTTTTTGCTGAGTCACCTCAGCCTCTGACTCTATCTGTGACACAAAATCTGCAATTTCATGAAATGTGTCCAGGAATTGCACTGATATATTACTGTGACAACTCTGCATATCAGTTTTCAGGATATTTTCCATCTCTGTTATCATATCTGCACAAATCATACTATCATACATCCCATCTATATGCTCATCATCCTCTAAAATACTTGCATTTTTCAATTTTTTCTCCTTCCTGGATATGTACTGCCTGGCAGCTCTAGGCAACTTAGAAGTCTTCTGATAACTCATCGAACTGTTTGTTGAAATTCCAACAAAACTGGAGGAGAAAACACTGCTTCCAGGAGGCGAGAACTCCAATCTCCTCTGCTCTGTACCACTGTCGTCTCGCGAAACAATGGTACCTAATGAAAACCCTAATCCCTCACAGTGGGCAAAGGTGCATCTCTAAGAATATCTCTGTTTCTAACATGGTTCACACACACAGTCATAAACTGAAGTGCTCTCATGCCATCTTTACTACGAATCCGTGCATAAGTAGATTCATCATCCATTACTTTTGTTTCCATGCGTATCTCTGTGATGAATGGATGTCCAAGAATTATGGGATAAGAGCATGAATCCTGCACAAAGAAATAGAAATCCTCCTCTACATCTCCAATAGAAACCCTGACACTGGGACATGCAGCATACAAATCATCTGCAGTGTTGTTGGCGGCTCTCATACACCACCCATGCTCTATATCCATAGGCCATCTATTATTTTCATAAACTCCACGAACTATGAGATTAATTTCTGAACCATGATCTACCAAAGCAACATAAGGCACATGTTTCTCTCCAATTTTAACCATTGTTTTTGTAGTTGCCCTAGCCCAATGACTCTGCGAAAAGTGACTACGTCGTATCAAGACAGGCTCATCAGTTTCAGCATAATGCATAGGTTGAACCCTCTTCTCTATCTGTGGAAAAAAAGAAGCATTCTCAACCATAACCTCATCCTCATCCTCATCCAACTCCCTAATCAAAACTCCCGGTGTATCAGTAGTAGGAAATGCATGTCTTTTCCTCTTTAGGACCTCTTGGAACTGATCTTGAAACTCTCTTTTCGAGATGCCCAAAACCTCAAAAATAGTAAAAGTCACCTCACTGCCAAGTATCTTGTCATTAAAGATTTTCTTCATGTCCGTAGATGTCTTAATATCAGACATCAATCTAAACCCTAGCTGCTTCCTCTCTCTAGGCTCTTGCCTCTTTTCTTTCTTTTGAGCATCTTCCACCTGTCGTTCTGGCCCTGGTCTCAAAAACGGTCCTGCAGTAGGTGGAGTAACAAACTCACCCCCTCTAGTCTTTTTAGTTGCATTTGGATTTTCTTCATCCCTCTTACGCGTCTCCTCAACAAGTACATCTGCTCCGTGAGACTTAGCCAAGTAGGCATAAATAGTGTACCTGTCAACAAGCGAATCCCAACCTGTCTCAGATCTGATGCTAGAGCCTGCAGTAGTCAAAACAGTTTGTTGAATTTTTCCCTTGTTTGCCATCTCCATAGCATAAGTCCATAATGTTGACTGATTCTCTGATCCTTTCTCAATCTGGACTCCATATGCAGAAGCATCTCCTCTAGCTACCACATAAGAAGTACGCGTAGCCATGTCATCCACTAATTTCTTCATTTCGCCTTTTCCAAAATTGGTAGCAAGCAGAGCTCCTGTTTCAGTCAACCAGATCTTACCATCTTGTCCCCAAAATACCAAATTCTTCCTCCTTGCATCCTGAAAAGATTCACAATCCCTGCAATGCTGATGGTCTGTACTATCACACCAAATACATCTTCGATCTCTCCTAGGTGCAATAGGAGCACTTCTAGGTGCAGTAGGAGCACTAGAAGAAATAGTAGGTGCAGTCAAAGCAAACTACTCTTTCAAATTTTCCACCAATTCTACTTTAACTGACTCCAGTGTCAAATCTGTTATGCCTTTGATTATGTCATCAAGAGAGGAAGGCACCAACAGAGCGAATGGTTTTGGAGCAGAAGGAGCTGGCATCGGTCTTGGAATAGGAGGAACAGGAGGAGTAGAAACAGTAGGCACTGGCATAGGCCAAGAAACTGGCTGAGGAAGAGAAGAAATAACAGGGATAGAAGCATGCATAGGAGTAGAAGACGGTGTTGGTGTCATAAATCCGTTCTGTAGGCGGGTCTTCCATATCCTCCTCTTGGTCAAAGTCGAGACTGCATCCTAGGCATCTTGCCAATCCGTTTTAAGACCCATAGGCTTCATGCGATCCTCAAGAAGCTCTCCTAATTCTTCCTGAAGAGCAGGATTTGCAACTTGCAAGAAAAGATCAACTTTCTCAACATCCAATGCTCTTTGTTCAATGGCATCAAGCTGACTATACCTCTCTTCAAATTCTCGTATCAACTCTAAAGCAGCTAGACCTTTGTTTGGCATGTAGACCCACTCTCGGAATGACCGCCGTGTAGCCATCCCAAAGTCCTCAAGGAAATACTCTTCTTTCAGAGCTTTCTTAAAATCTTGCCAATGCGAATTTTGAATAAAAAGATCAGTCACTTTTTCCCTCAAGGCGGGTGTGACAAGACAAAGGAAATACTTACTCATAAGTCCAGCTGGTACTCCAAAAAAACCCATCTTGATCTCATATGTCTTCAAATAAGCTGAACAATTACGGCCTTCAAATAGCTTCTTCTCATTCTCAACTGCTTCAATCGCCTTAGTTGCGCTGATTGCATTTTCTTGCTCCAAATATAGTTGCCTTTGCTGAGACAACTGTTATTGATGCAATTGCTGTTGCTGCTGCATATACAATTGTGTCTGCTGATTTTGAAGCTGCATATACATAGACATATTCTGTAAAATCTGCTTTAAATCATCCGTTGAAGTACTTGAAGTAGCAGTCAATGATGGAGCTGAAGTAGAGGACAAAGCATGAATCGTAGAAGAGGTTGAAACTGATGCTGAAGTATCTCCCATCCTGAAATTTATGCGACGCTTTCACGTCGGGTTCACCAAAGATGTCGAAGGGTTTTTCGAAAGCAAAGTCACGTCTTCAGAAGACCTTGACAAATTTCAAGATAGAATATCAATCTATCGAGATCAGATTCAATTTGAAAGCTCAATTTCAGATAATATGAGACATATAGTCAATTCCATCTGATTGGGAGCAAAGTGAAGGTAAAGAGATCATCGGTCCTTCTTTCGAGCTTCTTCTTCTTAAAATTCAAAGATTCTTTCCTTCAAGAGAGAATAATTTGACTTTTTGGCAAGGAAGAGCATGAATATGATGCTCAAGAGTGAGCTTATAAAATAATCATTACACATAGTATGAGAAACAATACATTGATTAAGAAGTGGACATTTTAAAAAAAAGTGATGAACACTCTCGAATAAAGCCACTTGAAGGCTTGAGATGGAGGTATGGAAAGAAATTTGGTTTTTATAATCGTATGTGAAGTTGACTTTACTTGTACTCCCACACTTTGCAGTTATCGCTTCTTCTTCAGCATGATTTGGATTGAGGATACTTAGTCTTCACGAGTGGTTGTAGTCAGAATTATGCATTATTACATAATCTCGACTTTTAGTCCATCAGCAGCTCCAGGCATCCACCGTAGTCGTAGTCACGATTTCCCTTCAACAGCTGTGTCCGCCTCCAGTTCTTTGCCGGTGATGCTGTCGTCTTCTCTTCTTCCCTTCACTTGTCTTCAGCAATGATCTCTTTCTCTCATCCCTGCCCTCTGTCACTAACTCCGTCATTTTCTTATGCAATTATCATTCATCTTCATCTTGATTCGTCTTCCCCTTCCTTCAGTGCCTTACAATCGTAAGTTCTAGGTGGATTTTTCATCCTGCCGCCAAAGCTTGAGATCGCCTTACAAGATGTTGGTGTGAGCTTATCATATCATCCTGCCGCCAAAGCTTGAGATCGCCAACCTCAGTTGCATGTTCAATTCAGTGGCATGCTCAACAATTGTTGCTGATGAGCTTAGGCCATGTTGATTAGCTCCTCTTTTTGTCGGTTTGCTTGCAATAGCAATGACACATGTCAAGGCAGCACTCGCAGGTTTCTTAACAGTAGAAGCAACAACAAAGCGTGAAGAGGCATCTAACAAGTATCCTTTCTCCTTGCTTTGCTTTGCGATATGATCCTCTCTGTGATGATGACCAGTGAACATATGGAGACGACCGCCAAAGCTATGGAATTACAGAAGGAATGAAAGGTAAGACTCGTGGGAAGGCATGGTGCGATCGATTTAGCCGAGAAAGCTCCTTTTTCTTGTCATTGCTGATCCTCCTAGCGATGGACGGGAAAAGCACCCACGATTCATCTGCCCCCCTTCTTCTTCGCAACAAAACAGGTTCCCCCAAAAAGCTTTGTTTTCCAAATAGCCACCTGTGCATCCTTGCTTTTTCATACATCCCCTGATGCTTTTGCGTATTTCCTCCAGAAATACGATTCCCCTTAGAAAAGCATGAGGATTCCTTACACGAGTTGTACGAACTCCACATATATTGCATGTAAATACTGCACAATGGATTCAAATTATCCACCATCTTGTGAAATATGTTACAGCCTCCACACTGCACAAAAACTGTCCCTTTCTTGAAAGGAGCCCTTCTATGCACAACTCAAATCCATCTGAACTGCACCAATGCATTAAAATGTCCTGCCTGTGAAGAAAGTAGCAAGCCAGAGCCAAATAGGGATATGAACCTGTAAATGGGCATTCCACTCACATCTTCTCCAACTGTTATAGCATTAGGATAAAGGGCATGAATCATGTCATTGGCAAGCATCAAATAATTGACTGCATCCATATTAGTTGCTAGCCCAAAATACTGTCATATCCCCCATGTCAACATAGCCAAGGATAAGGGAACTCCAAGAATACTCATTGCGTTGTGGTAGGCAGTCAAACATGTGCTGAACATCAAGCAAGCTCCCACATTTAGCATACATATCCACCAGTGTACTTTGATCTACATCTCTTTAAAACAGTTTAGTACTTCCTCACAAAGCCCATAATTGGCATATCCTGAAATAAGTGTAGCCCATGAGATTGCATCTCGAATTACCAATCTATCAAAAACTCCCTGTTTTTCTACAAGCATGTATCATTTAGCGTACATGTCAACCAGAGCATTACGGATAAGTTCCCCTAGCACCAAACCCCTCTTCACTATATTACCCATGCAGAATAAAAGTGCAAACATAACGACTAAGTATGTACAAAGTATCAAATCCCACACACACAACTTTTTGGTGGATTTCACACCTCGGATGCGCAACAGTACGACACCGCGAGAGTTCTCTCCGTGGGTGCAACTTGGAGCAGGAGGATGCTTGGGTGCCAGGGGGGCTCTGGCCATAAATCCCTTGCCTCCGGATCGTGCACAAGAGGCCAACGTGACTGGAGATGGGATCTCGAGGCCCACAAAATAGTCAATGGGTGGAACTTGGAATAGCGATCCCTGAGGATTGCTGGAATAGCCTTCAGGCGGAATAGCCTTCGAGTTGGATTATATGATGTATTCTAAATACTGATAAATAAAGATCAAATGTTGAAAAGGAACTTGCTTGACATTGTTTTTTTATGTTAGTGCCTAAGTTACGTGAAGGAACCAATGTTTAATTGGTTAATTAAGGAAACTATTTTTTCTTGTCAAACTAAATGTGGTAGGTAATTAGATAACTAAAGCAACACGAGAAAAGTGATGTGGATATGACCTTAGGTCCATCCTACGGAAGGGTGGTCCCAGTTGCCCAGGAACTTTTCTCAAAGGAATTGATAGCAAGGTAAACAATGACCTAGAGTCTAGAAAGCTAGAGTCCCGAGGAATGGGACTATGCCTTATGGGAAAAGAGGTCGAGCTTCGCATCCCTCTCGTTTCCCATTGTCTTTGAACCAAGTGCAGTATAAATTCGCTTTGACCCTGATGTTTCTACGTAAAGTAGTTCGTCTGCGATGCTAGCTACCATTCTAGGAACTTGACCATTAAGAAAACCCTAATTCAGGTCGGTCCTAAGTGGGAATGGCCGGAATGCTTCCGCTTCGTGGTAGACTCGGGAAGACCTAGATCGCAAACCCCGTGACATTCCTTGGGAGTGCCAGGTGGCGTTTTCTGGACTCTCTTCCCGATGGGCTGCTAAGACGTGTCTTGCAAGTGGACAGGGGGACACATTACAGATCTGGAAGATTTTTGATTAAGTGTCTTGGGGTTTTACCCCCTTTCAAAGCTAATGAAACCATCAAATTTGCGATTTGAGCATCAGATTGCATCTTAGAAGCTTCAGATGATTGATTTTGTCAAGATCTCCTTCATAAAGAGCTCTTCTTCTTAGCCACAACCCTTCTTCTCTAATTTAGCTATAAATAAGAGGTGTGGGGAGTAGTTTTCTGAAAGAGGTCTAGCAAGACAGGAGAGGCCCTTCTCAAGAGTATAGAGCAAGAGGGAGGAAAAGAAAGAAAGGTAGAAAGATACCCCCCGCCTCCGAGAGGTTGCAAGAGGGATCTAGAGGGGGAGAATTAAAAAGTAAAAGAGAGGGAAGAAGATCTCGAGAGGCTATGAGAAAGGGAATTAGAGAGGAAATGAATTAACTCAACTTCCCCCTGTCTCGATCTTCAACTCAGCAAGCTGCTCTCACGCTCTCCCATCCAGAATTCATTCCACCTTCTCTATCTCTTGAACTCGCTTGCGAACGATGGCTCCAAAGCAACGAAGCAAAAATACCATGAAATCCACCGCAACCAATCTAAGAACGGGTATTACGAGAGATATAAGAATGCTTGAGGTTTCCGGATTGTCACTACCAATGGAACGTCAGGTGTGGCGAACACAAGCGCAAGCAAAGATACAATTTCCGATGATGTCATTCCGATGATGTTGTGCCAAACTAGGTTGTTCACAACTCAGAAACAAGCTATTACTTTCATGTCGCCACATAAAATAATAAGGTTTTCTCCAAAATTAAGTACATAAAATGTTAGCTTTTGCATTTACACTTACACGAGATGTCAACTTCATCTAGAGTGTATTAATACATGCACAAACGGTTAACTACTACCTATGATTTGTAGATAGATTAATCAAGATTATAATTCATAGAATCATGATGGAAATAATTGTAGGAGGTTATTGCACGAAATGAGTAAAGGACGTTATGCACACTCGAGATTAGTAAAATAACTCGATATATTTATTGCCAAACATGACAATGGTTAGGAGTTGATTAATGCTTAAAAACTAAAAGTCTATTTAAAGAATCTTATAAATCATCTCGTTAAATTATAATTGCAATATTTTTCAAAGTACCAACTAAAGAAAATTCATTTATGTTGGGTAAGTTAGCTCTAAATGGAAAATTCGTGTCTTGCTTAACAAAGTTGAAAGATTTGTACTCAACACTTCTTTATGGGAGGAAGAATCCTTGTTAGAATGTAAGGTTACCTTGGGTTAAGGATCTATCTTGGCTCTGTGAAGCTATGAACTACAGAATGGTGTGATTATTATTGCTTGAAATGATTGTTTGTGTTTGCTAGAATCCAGATCTTTGATTAAAAACATTGAAAAACAAGATAAAAGCAAAAAGCTTAGACCAGCTTCATAGGTGGAAAGGTCTGTCCATAGGGATAGTCTCAAGTAGTAGGGAATGTGAATGCCAGGGGGGTTCTGGCAGTAAATTTCACATTACTCATAGAATCTAAGGAGCCCTTCGAACCCAAGATGGGATCTTAGAACCCTAATACTAGTTACAAGGAAGGAATCTTGGTGGATAGAGTACCTTGGTGGAATTCTGTATATCTTTTGCAAGATTGGAAAGATGGAAATTGTAATAAAGTTCCAATATAATAAAGAAATTTATTTTTATTGATTTGTATTCATGTCCGTGAGATAAATTACGTAAAGGAACGTGTAATTTAATAGACTAAGTAAGGAAGATGGTTGTATATGTTTCAATAAATGTGTTTTAGGTAATCTTAAAAAAAACTAAACATGATACCATCATCAAAGAAAAGCGGATGGATGTGACCCTCGACAGGTCTGTCCAATGGTAGGGTGGTCTCGATTAGCTAGGAGCTCTTCTAATAGAAAGACAATAAATTGACCAACTAGTCATTAAGTAGAAGCGACTTGCATTGTTTTAGGGGGCCGGAATGGGATTTTTCCTTAATGGACAGGAGGGTTGACATACCTTACTCCCCTTCATCTCCCATTCTCTTTAAACCAAGTGCAATTGGCAAGCCTGCTTCAGTTCGAGTAATCCTGTAGGAAGTGGAAACTCAAAATTACTGAAACTAGTTGATTGTTAGGAGACCCATCTGATTTTAGGAACCCAAAAATTTAGGTCGATACTAGTGGGTTTGGTTGGAACTCCTCTGTTGCGATGTAGACTCAATAGGGCCTACGTGACAAACCACGTGATACTCCAAGGGAGCATCGGGCAGGGTCATTTTGGGAAACCTACTAATGGACTAGTAAAATGTGCTCCTTGGATTGAGAGTGGAGGATGCATCATAGTTGGTATTAGAATAGAATTTGATGTAAGCTTAAGAAAAACAAATTCTTGGATTGTAAATATAGCCTAGGACATGTTTTCTTCTCTTTGTTAATGTATGTTTTTGTATTATGGAGGAATAACAAATCTTGGAAACGATGCTTGATCTTTCGAGTAATGTTTATGTTATCTATGCATTCATCCAGCCTTTCCTAGAGGAATCAGATGATGCAGATACTAGATCAGTTGTACAACCCCTCGCCTCTATATTATGAAAGATGATGGATGATTAGTGGAGGATCTGCTATATTGATACAAGCCATCTATCTTATCTTGAGAATAATCTGAAAAGGGTAAAATGGATGGAAGATCTTAAAGTTGTTGTCAAGATCTATCTATTTTGTGAAGTCAGTGTAAACTCAACCCTATATACTAGGGGCAAGAAGGTCCAACTAAACCCGTATATCTATGAGGAAGTTACAAAGATCCTTCCAACCAATAGAATAAAAGTCATAGGCCGCTCTAGCTGCTGCAACTATAAAAAGGATGGATTTCTTAAACTCCCTCAGTAATATAGATTCATAGATATCTACTCTTAGAATCCAAGTTACTTCATAAAGGATGTATTAGAGTGTCATGCTTAGATTGTAGTAGTAGGGAATCCTTTTTTGAAAAAAATAAGATAAACTTATGAGCTATCTAAATAATGTAATTTTTTCCCAATTGATTACCTTGTATATCTGTTGTAATAACTGATTGATACTTTATCAATCAGAGAAATAAAGAAACATTATTTTTCCTTGGAACCTCTCAAATTGATGTTTGACTTTAGCAATGGAAAAAAGAGTTTTATTTGAAATTTTTTCAATAAAGTAACCAAGAAATAATTTGAATATCAAACTCTAATATTAATGCTATATAAATTTCGTAAAGTAGTTTAACTTGGGAACTGTTGAAAATTTTCTAAAATTTCACACCCACAATAATTCCCAATGAAGCCCAAGAGAAAAGGAATCTTTTGAAGCAAGTCAAACCTCTGAAATTGGATGGGGAAGGTGAGAATGTGGAAGCCAATGCAAAAATTTGGATTGAATCTATGGAAGATTATTTTACTGCTCCATCGGAACTCTCCTAGCCAACCAAGCCATGATAGCTAATCTAAAGTTAATAGCGAAGCCAAACTCTGTTGGAAGCAGTGGTACTGAGATCAAGGTGTCTTTGAAAATACCACTACTTGGGGTTTGCTGAAAGAAGCTGTTATAGGAAGATATTTACCTCTCGCTTATCGCACCCAAAAGATGAACGAGTTCTTTAATTTGAAGCAAATGGGACTGACCTTGGAGGCGTATTACTCCAAGTTTGTTTCACTTCTTAAATGTGCACCCTCCAAGGATATTTCTCAACAAGTGTCCAAGTTTTGCAATGGATTAAATTCTCCTTTGAACACTCATTTGGAATCAATGCTCCCAATAGACCTCCAAGATGCTTTGATTCGAGCTGCTCCTATTGTGCGAAAAGTACAATCAAAGCCTAAAAATAATATGTTCAGGAGCTACAATAACCAGAACAAAGGAGGATTCAAAGGTCACGCAAAAAAGAACCCAAGGCTAATTTTACCAAGATCAGAAGAAAAAGGCAACATTCAATGTAATTTGAAATTGTGTTCTTACCCAAGGAAACATGGATGGTCTTAGGTGCTTTCTCTGTAATGAACTAGGACATTTAAGGAGAGATTGTTGTCCAAAGCTTGCTGGAAACCATCGCCAAGGCCAATTTGGAGGTCAAGGCAGAGCTACCTAAGGTCGTAATCAAGTAGTTACGACAAGAGGAAGAATTTCAAATATTACCCTTAAAGAGATTAATAAGGAGGAAGACCCTACTATGTAAGAATATATTGAAAAAGCAACTGTTCATGCTGCATTCCACAAGAAGGATCCAAATCATCAATATTTGATAATACAGACATCAGTTAGTCACCGAGGAAAATCATTTAAAGTTTTGATTGATGTGGAAGTACACACTCACGTATTTCTACCAAGTGCTAAGAAGTTAGGAATAGATACAATAAAAGCATCAAAACTGCTTATGGAATTAGCAAATGGAAAGAAAGTACTTTCTACATAGCAAACTGCCAAGGTAGAGTTTAACCTAGTAGGAAACCTTTCAAGTATGAGATTCGGAGTAATGAACTTGGGAGCTTATGAATGTTTACTAGGAATGGATTGATTGATTCCCAATGATGCTCATATCCATTGTGGGAAAGGTCAAGTCACATTTCAAGATTTAAATAGTGAAATAACAACTATACAAGATGAAACAGGGAAACCTAAAGTTCAATTAGCAAAAGCTTCTCAAATTGTGAAAGGCCTGAAGAAAGGATTATCAGTTTACTTGATCAAGCTTAACACGGTAAATCAAGATGGTTAGAACCATCTTGGTTAAAAGAATATGTTGATGTACTTCTTGAAGAGGTAATTGAGTTACCTCTAGAAAGAGAAGTTGATCATGAGATCATACTTGTGCCAAGAGCCGCTCCAGTGGCAAAAAGACCTTACAAAAAGTCTACCTGAAGCCATCAAACTAAAAGAGCAACTCAAACAACTAATGGAACAAGGGTATATTCAGCCAAGTAGTTCACCATGGGGAGCCACAGTATTATTCCAAAATAAGAAAGATGGAACTCTCCATCTTTGTATTGACTACTAAGGGCTAAACCAAGTAACAATGAAGAATAAGTACTCGATCTCGAGGATAGATGAGCTTCTTGATTGTCTCTACAAGTAGCAAGGATCTTTTCTAAGAGATCAATCTTTGGTCACAATATTATCAGATCAAAATCAAGAATGAAGATATTCCTAAAACAACCTTCAACACAAGATACAGTCATTTTTAATTCATCATGATGTCATTTGGGTTGACAAATTCCCCAGCTACCTTCAACAAGTTAATGCAAGACATTTTCAAGCCTCATCTTGATGATTTTGTTCTTGTATTCTTTGATGATATCCTAAATTATTCTAAGGAGGAAGAATAACATGAACCACATCTTCACATTGTCTTTGAGATGATGAGAACACACAAATTGTATGTCAAGAAGAAGAACTATGCCTTCTTCAAAAGGAAGATTGAGCACTTGGGATTCATAGTGTTTGCTGAAGGTATATTAATAAATCTTGCCAAGGTCAAAGATGCTCAAGATTGGCCACCCCCAACCACTATCAAGGAAGTGAGAAGTTTTCTAGGTCTAACAGAATGGTATAGGATATTCATAAGAAACTATCCCCAAATTGCAACACCTCTTACACACCTACTCAAAAAGCAAGTTGCCATTATCTGGACGCCAATTGAACAATCTAGTTTTGAGCAACTAAAGCATAGTTTGATAACTCCTCCTATCTTTAAGGATACCTGACTTAAGCAAGGAATTTGAAGTTGTCACAAATGCCATCTCTCTTGCATTGGGATGCGTACTAATGCAGGAAGGTCATCTTGTAGCTTACTCTTTAAGAAAATTGAAAGCCCATGAAAAGAGATACAGTAACCACGACCTGGAGTTATTATCTATGATTCACACTCTCAAATTATGGAGACATTACTTGCTTGGAAATAAGTTTTCCTTAGTCACATATCATAAAAGTCTTAAGTGTATTTTTACTCAGTCTGATCTTAATATGAGGCAACGACGGTGGATCAAAATTCAATAGGAGTATGACTTTGAAATTAAGTTCAGACCTGGTAAAGAGAATGTAGTAGCAGATGCCCTTAGGTGTTAAGCCTTCCTTAATGCTCTTATCGTCATTGAAGAACCATCTAGGGCATAAACTCTAGCTAAAATGGTATTAATGCTTACTAATCCTATCATTGAGTTGACTAAGGATGAAGAAAATAAGGACCTAGACTATCAACAATTGTTTTGGGAAGTTTAGAATAAGGAACAAGATCCCAAATGCAGACTAAGTTTCAAGAATTCTCTATAGATGAAGATGATGGGCTTGTTTATTTCAGAATGAGACTATGCATTTCTTCAAATCAGACTCTCAAGAGAAGGATACTTTGGGAAGCACATGACTCTTCTTTTTCAAGTCACCTGAGGTCACCTGCTTTTTGAGTAGGTGTGTAAGCAAAGACCAAGCTATTATAGGCAAAGACTTAAGTATGTCAGTGAATGTCTAAATTACGAAAGGGTAAAATGTGAACATGTCAAGTTACCATAAAAACTCCAATCACTTGACATTCCCTAGATAAAATGGGAGTTTATTAGCATGGACATTGTAGTTGGGTTACCTTTCTGCGCAAGGAGGATATAACTCAATAAAGGTAATAGTAGACATGCTAACAAAGGTCACTCATCTTATTCAAACAAAAACCAATTATAAAGCTTTAGATATTGCAAGAATTTTTGTAAGAGAGATTTTTAGGTTACATGGGTTACCTAAAAGGATCATCAGTGATCGTGATTCTGTTTTCACATCACATTTCTGGAAGAGTTTATTTGAAGCCATTGGGACCCAACTTTGTTTCAGGGCACTATTTATCATCGAAAAACTAATGGGTAAACAAAATGAGTTAATCAACTAATTAAGGATATTATGCGTGCATATTGCAGTAAGGAACCTAAAAGGTGGATTCAATATCTACCCTGAGTGGAATCTGCTTATAACACCTCCTATCATCAAAGTATTCATATGACTCCATTTCAGGCACTATATGGTCAAGATTGCAATATGCCACTTAATTTTTCTGATCCTACTCTAAGGGTAGAAGATTTGAGAAAAATGTTAGAAGAAATAGATGAGAAAATAAAGACTATTAGATAATATATTCAAGTTGTCACAAGGGATGACAAAAGGTGCATGCTGATCTAAAAAGGCAAGAACGAATCTTCAAAGAAGGAGACATGGTCTTTGTTCATGCCCATCCAAAGAAGAGTTCTTTGTCTTTAGGAGAATTTACGAAGCTAAGTCCAAGATATTGTGGACCCTATAAGGTTCTCAAGTGCTAATTAGGACCAAGCACTTACAAGATACAACTCCCTGAGAATATAAAAATCCACAATTATGTATTTCATGTTAGCTTATTGAAATCATACTTCAGATTGCTAATTTTGCCAAGATTCCCTCCATAAAGAGCTCTTCTTCTTAGCCACAACCCTTCTTCTCTAATTGAGCTATGAATAAGAAGCATGGGGAGTGGTTGAGAGAGGTCTGAGCAAGAGGAAGAGGCCCTTCTTAGGAGTATATAGTAAGAGAGAGGAAAAGAGAGGTAGAAGGATATCCCCCCCTCGAGAGGCTATGAGAGGGAGCTAGAGGGGGAGAATCAGAAAGAGAGAGAGAGGGAAGAAGTTCTCGAGAGTCTGCAAGAGAGGGAATTGAGAGGGGGTTAGAGAGGAAATGAATTAACTCAACGTACCTCCCCATGTCTCAGTCTTCAACTCAACAAGTTACTCTTATGCTCTCCCATCGCGAATTCATTCCACCTTCTCTATCTCTCGAACTCGCTCGTGAACGATAGCCCCAAAAAGCAACAAAGTGAAAAGACCATGAAATCCACCGTAACCGGGTCAAAGAATGGGTATTTCTAGAGATACAAAAATTCCTGAGGTTGCTCGAAATTGCCACTACCAATGGAATACCGGGTGTGGAGAACGCAAACACAAGCAAATATGAAATTTTGAATGACGTCATGTCAAACTAGGTTGTTCACAACTCAAAAATAGGCTATTATTTTCATATCACCACATAAAATAATCATATTTTTTATGAAATTAAGGATATAAAATGTTAGCTTTTGCATTTGCACTTACAAGATATGTTAGTTTCATCTAGAGAGTGTATTAACACATCCACAAATGGTTAATTGCTACCTATGATTTGTATATAGATTAATTAAGATTATAATTCGTAGAATCATGATGGAAATAGTTGCATGAGATTATTGCATAAAATGAGTAAAGGACGTTATGCACACTTGAGATTAGTAAAATAACTCGATATATTTATTGCCAAACACAACAATGGTTAGGAGTTGATTAACACTTAAAAAGTAAAAGTTTATTCAAAGAATCTTGTAAATCATCTCGTTAAATTATTGTCGCAATATGTTTCTAAGTATCAACTAAAGGAAATTAGCTTATGTTGTGTAAGTTAGTCCTAAATGGTAAATTCGTGTCTTGCTTAACAACATTGAAAGATTTGTACTCAACACTTCTTTATGGGATGTAAGGTTACATTGGGTTAAGGATCTATGTTGGCTATATGAAGCTATGAACTACATGATGGTGTGATTGCCATTGTTTGAAAGGATTGTTTGTGTTTGCTAGAATCTAGATCTCTGATTAAAACAGTGATTCTATCGCTTCGAGAGGCTTAGACCGGCTTCGTAGCAAAAATGTCTATTCATAGATATAGTTTCGAGCAATAGGAAATGTGGATGCTAGGGGGGCTTTGGCTATAATTTCCAATTACTCCTAGAACCTAACGAGCTCCTTTGCAACCCAAGATGGGATCCTGAAATCCTAATACTAGTTACAAGGGAGGAATCTTGGTGGATAGAATACCCTCATGAAATTATGTATATCTTTCGTAGGATCAAAAAGATGAAAATTGCGATGAACTTTCAATATAATAAAGGAATTTATTTTTTATTCAAGGGTTGTTTGAATTATATGCGTGTCCTTTAAATAAAATATGTGAAGGAAGTTGGTTGTATATGTTTCATTAAATGTGATGTAGGTAATTAAAAAACTAAACATGATAGCATGATCAAAGGAAAGCGAGTCGGCATGACCCTTGATGGGTCCATCAAAGGAAAGCAAGTGGTCAATGGGTCCGTCCAACGGTAGGGTGGTCCCGGTTTGCTGGGAGCTTTTCCAAATTGGTGATAGAAATAAAAATATGATAAATTGACCAACTAGTCGTTAGGTAGAACCAACTTGCATTGTTTTAGGGGGCCGAAATGGGATTTTACTTATGGGTAGGAGGATTGACGTACCTCACTCCCCTTCGTCTCCCATTCTCTTTGAACCAAGTGCAATGGCAAGTCCACTTCAATTTGAGTAATCCTATAGGAAGTGAGAACTGAAAATTACTGACATTGTCGCATGGGATTATGTGTGGAAGTTCGTGAAAGTCACTTGTCCCACCGACGCTTTTCGAGATGGGAGTAATGGATATTGAAGAGTACTCAACTCAAGATAAATACTTGAAGTAAAAAGAATGGTTAGGATTCACATTTGATCGAATACAAATGTGGGCATGAAAAGGAAAAATGGAAAACAAGGATTTCTATATTCACACAAGATCTAATACATAGAAATCTTGACTTGATGCACTCAAAGAATAAGTTCAATGTATCTTTTCACAAAAGATATTCAAACCTTTGCCTTAGAAGAGGGAGTATTTGCCATGGATATGCGTAAAAGAGGGGTAAATTGAAGTGTATTTAGCATTGATGATATGGAACTTCCAAGTATTAAGGATCCGAAAGATGAAAAAGGCTTTTTTCTTGTAGACGATTTGATTGCATCTCTTAGCATGCCGTCACAACATCTTCTTCAAAGATAAGGCTATCGTTGTCACCACCTTGAAATATGACTTAGAAAAATTGTGATAGTTACATCTTTAAAACTCATGTGGATTCTGGAACATTTTAGAAAATACAATAAACTCAAATAGAAGCCTTGAGAATTGAGATATAACCCGTTTGATGTGATGACGCTCATGCTTTTGTTGTCAAGGCAATAGCCATCTAAGTCGACAATTTAAATATTACTTGAAGCTATCGGACTGAGAAGCTTACAATTCCTCCTCGGCTACCTATGAATTATGGGCCCACGTTTGCAACATAAACGCTTATATGAACACCATTTCAAGCGCCTCTTGGCTAAGTCAATGTCGTCACACAGACTCTTCACGATCCACCACTGGACACGAAGAACAAGGAGTCACGAGTGCCATTAACGTCTATCGAGAGAGATGCCATACGATCTAGTATCATTTCGAAGAATATTCAGATGTCTCAGCAATCACTCCAAACACAAATTTCCTCCAGAAAATAGAAGATCTAGAACCACACGCTATGAAATAGGCGTTGGGAGATGAATCAAGTCCAGATTGGAGAACTGATATGGCGAGTAGTTTCCAGACATCACTTAATGCACGATGATTCATGCCTAACCTTTCTGCAGTCCGCCACCACACATGCCAGAAGGTTTGTCGGAGAGGGTGATGGTGAATATAAATATGTTGAGAGGCTTGTCGAAGAAGGTGAAGGCATCCTTCCAAGAGGTGATCTGTAACCCCGTTTTAGGTTCAATGGCTCTGTATTATAGGAGGTGAGCCAACCCGGCTGCTACAGATTAGTCTTATCATGGCCAGAATCATGGAGTATCTATATTTGACATCCTGACTCATCATCCCGAGGTGATCACAAGGTGCCCAGTTTCTCCTCATAACCATCAACTGCATTCCTGCACACAGCTCGACTGCTCTGTCTTCAGCGCCACCTCGCAAAAAATCACAGCTTCATCAAGCCTCCACTTTGACGTATGTTGCTATCAGCATGAAACATTGGCGTCTCTGGTCGCAACAAATATGCTCATCAAGAGAGTGAACTTTTTGCTCGTAAAGTAGGATCAGGTCATGAAGAAACTGTGCCAATCAGGAAGCCGAAGAAGCCGCCTTGTCCTCTTATTTGCAAACCTGGACTCCATCATAAACCATGTCGATCAGCTCGGACTATAGTATGGCTCCTCCCCCTCCCTCTCGTCCTCGATAGCCTCCTCTTTTTAAAGTCGTTGGCCATGCTGGTTATTGTCATTATATGCGGCTCACAAAAGCTTGGTGCTTTTTCCTCCAAAAAGCTTAAGGTTTTAAAAGCTTTTTCTGTTGCCAACTTACATAATTGCTTGCGTCATACGTGCAGCATCATCAATTGCTCCACCAAATTGGGGTTTAAAAAATCTCCAAAATCAGATGCCAGGGTCATAGTGTGCTCAAGCCATGTCCTGGCTTCGTGACCATGCCTGACCATGCCATTCAAAAGCCAAGAACTCTCTCAGGTTCTGTTTCTACTCTTCACACAAGAATAGTTACAATCCTCCATCTGAATGTATACCTTCAAGGAAAAAATATTACCAATCTGCATACATTTCTTAAACTAATCTTATCCATGCTAGTGATCGACGATCATTAGAAGATTGAAGGTGGCCATAGGTAGGGGTAAGTGGTCTCTTGGTATTTAGCTCCTGCATTCATGTGTCTTCCAAGTGACCATCTAGTGATGTCTCTAGTGACATGATGGCAGGAGGCAAAAAATGTATCAGTTTAGGAACAACTATGAGATCCCTTCCCAATACCAAGATTGTACATGTGTCGTTTGTGGTGCCACAATAGTTAGTAGCAGAAAACAAAGTGATAAGGTGGCCCTGGGCAAAGTGTTCAAAACCATCCACTATGCATTCATATGCCTTACAATTCACCATGCTCTACTATGAACCTTATTTTGATATTCAAACCCCATGTCAAACATTCAATCAATTTCTTCAAGTAGTTTTTCCCAACAACTTTTCCATCAAGGCCCCTTTAGAATTCTAAAAGGTAGTCTGGCAATAGCTGATGGTCATAAGATAGGTGTTATAGGAGGAACTAGGAGTGGAAAATCAACATTGGTCCAGGTTTTCTTTAGAATTGTCGAACTTGCTGGTGGAATAATCACTTTTGATGAAGTCAACATTACTTCTATATGGACTCAAGGTTAGGGAGCCATATTCATGATTTTGCCAAAAGAACTTATCTTCCATGCAATGTGGGCGCCCTAACAAGAATATGCTTTGAAACAAACTTCATGCTCATCCACTCATGATTCAAGAAAATATGCAATGTTGGATCCATGCAATGCAAGCAATCAAACGATGCCTGTCACAAAAATTATGAATGCATTGAAGAGAATGTGCCTAGCCCAACTACATGTGCTTGTGCATCATGCATAATGCAAGCAAAAGGAGACACACAACGGAAAATAAATTCCTAATGACACTAACTAATGTGTTCAAATTCTTGGCGAAAAACTCCACCTCCAAATTTGCAGTGGTGAACGCTCAGCGTCATGACAACGCTAGTTGGCTATTAGGAGACCCATTTGATTTTAGGAACCTAGAAATTCAGGTCGATCTTAGTGGGTTTTTGGCTGGAACTCTTCCCTTGGGACGTAGACTCAGTAGGGCCTAAGTGACAAACCTTGTGATACTCCAAGGGAGCATTGTGCAACGTTATTTTGGAAAACCTACTCATGGACTACTAAAAGGTGTGCCTTGGATTGAGATTGTCAGACACCTCACAAAGGAAAAACACACACAATCATGGAAAAAGAAGGAGAATATGACGTTTTTGAACAATGCCTCATCATCAGGAGAGTGTCTCTTTCAAACTTGTATCATGCAAAGCATCAAACATTGGAAATGGATCCTACTCTTCATCCTCTATGTGTTCTGTCAATTTCATAGCTTGAGGTTGAGGAGTTCAAAATTTGTAGTTCAGTCTTTCTCTCTCCTCTCTCCATAGCCACTAGCTCATGTTCATGTGGGAAATGAAAGACAAAGAAGTGCATACAATCCAAAAAGGTGCTTGCTAGAGTATAAAGTAGCTTGGAGGGATTATGTTAGCAGTGTTCTGAAGGCTTTCTACATTCTCATGCATAATTTGAAACACATAAAAAATTGTCAAATAAAGATGTAAGAAATTATTTCTTTTACATAGTTTGGAAAAATATGGATCTCAAGTGTTCTAAGGGAATGAGTTATGTTCTTCTTGCTAGTTTCTATGTTTATCTTTGTTTTATGCTAGAAAATATCAATTTCCTCATAAAAGAACATAACAAATAAAGAAAATACATTAAAAACATTCAATTTTTTAAAAAATACAAAAAACTAGTTAAAAACAGTGCAATGTTCCTCAAATCATTATTCCTTAGAAAATACATTCACTAGATTAGAATATATCCATTCATAATTAAATATGTGTGTGACAAGCAAGTAACACGAGGATTACCTCCATACCTCTGGTTATGTGAAGAATGATCCACACAATCAAAGATCAATCAAAATGAAAAACATATGATTCTTTTGCTATGTATATAGCATGGTTAGATGCATTATTTTTTATCTTAAAGTCATGGTAGTAACAAGAGGTCTTGGTTCTAGACGTAGTGCTCCAACACCATACTTACATGTAGATATGTTCATTAAAAGGAAGAAAGGATGTTTTTATATCGTCATTCTCATTCCATCAAGATTGGTTGAGATCTCGGGTGAGTTACTATGTATAAATCCTAGGCATCACGTGTGTTCAATGCATGTTTTATATATCCCTATGTAACCTATTTTGTAAAATTTTATTGGCCCTTATGTGAATTTTTAGCAATATTTATAAATCCCTTACTGTGAGTTTATTTATTTTTAGTAAATAATTTAATAGATCCCTATGAAATAGTATAGATACAAGATCCTACAATATAGAATTGACCACAAAGCAACTCCCAATGGTTCATAAAATCTCTTAGTAGTTCTAGTGAGTATGAAAATATCATTATAATATAGGACATACAAAGATAGATTTCAAAATTTTATCAATAAAAGTAAGACTTTAAAATAATTTTTAGATAGAGGCATCAAGTATATAACTAGAGCATGCAATTCTCAACCTAGAACTAGCTAGTAAAAGGCATTCACATTAGTATCTTTACGGCTAGCATTGCCTAAAGCTATGATACACAATTACTAGGAAGCTAGACTAGCCCGAAGTTAGTCTTATAAGAGTTCTTTAATTTAAAAAATACAAAACTAAATACTTTGACCATCCTATTACTATCTTTGGGCTCGCTTACATTGCAATATTGATCTTGATGTTGCACTATTATAGTGGTAGTAGGCCTCTAGCAAGGTATATCATTATATTTGTTGTATCTAGTTCATCTCAAAATATCTTCTCCACGACTCCTCTTTTCTAGATCAAAGGCATATATGTCGCACATACATACACGTGCACACACACACACACACACACACACACACACTCTCTCTCTCTCTCTCTCTCTCTCTCTCTCTCTCTCTCTCTCTCTCTCTTGGAGATGACAAGAGAAATGCTACTCAATCCATAATTCAAGCAACACAATGAAGCCACACTTCATTTGTAATTCAAGGAGGTAGGTACATTAAAAGCAAAAACATGTTGTATTTCTATAGCCCAAAAGTAAATTCTAGAATAATCCACATAATTAATTTTTTCATTTGCTAAAAAAATATTTTGTGTTCCTTTATAAAGTAGATGTAGCTATACAAAAAATGTGAATATACAAAATACACATGATGATTCAATGAAAAATATGGTTTTTTGATTTTTGCATTTATACAAAACTTATTATGTATTCCTTTACAAAGTAGATATAGCTATACAAAAAATGTGATATACAAAAATTTTCTCCAATCCATAAGTGTGTTCTACTTAACACCTTGGCATTTTCAAAGCTAGAGTCCATGTTGATTCCGACATGCTTAGATGCATCACCATGATCCACTAGTCGCATTCCTGACACAAACATACAAATATAAAACATTAACATGAAGGAAAATACCAAAAAATCACCTCAAAATCACTCTATTAGACTTTTTTCCTTCACTCAATTTACATAGGAGATAATACTAAAAAAGAGGAAAAATAATATTTGTTTACCTATCCTCAATGGTCGTTTACGAATTCATTGAAGATCTTCCAATCATTTTCATCAAGCTCATATTTGTTATTATTATAATCATATGTGAGGTTTGCAAGAGCAATGACACTTTCAATATCTATCATATCAAGCACTACAAGGGAATGGGGCAATAGCGACGCCGATTAGCGACGGCGGATGTCGGCGTCGCTATAGGCGTCGCTATATGCGTCGCAATTGGCGTCGCTATGCAAATAGCGACGCCAATTGCGACGCCGCAGGGAAAAAAAGCGCGGCCGAAACCAGAGCGCCGTTTTCATTTTGTTTTCTTCGCCTTTTGAGAGCGAGAGCGAGGGAGAGAGCCAAGGCTTTGTGGGAGAAGAGGAGGAAGAGACTTGCCGCCGCCGCCGCCGCCGCCGCCGCCACCGTCGTTGTTCGTGAAGGAGAGGAGGAGCCCTCGTTGCAAAGAGAAGCCGCCCACGCTCGCCATATCTCATTGGTGAGTCTCCCTCTCTCTTTCTTTTACTTGTTGAAGGTTTAAATCGTTCTCTTTTGTTTGTTTAGGAGAGGAAATGAAAGAGAAGGAGAGGGAGAGGGAGAGAGAGGGAGAGAAAGAGAGGGAGAGTGCATTCTCTCTCTCTCCCTTTTGCTTGTTTAATGTTTAAATTACTTTCTTCTTTGCTTGTTTAGGAGAGGAAACGAGAGAGTAAGAGAGAGGGAGAGGGAGAGGGAGAGGGAGAGGGAGAGGGAAAGAAAGAGAAAGAGAAATAGAGGGAGAGGGAGAGGGAGGGGGAGGAAATAGGAGAGGGAGAGAAAGAGAAAGAGAGGGAGAAGGAGGGAGAGTGCATTCTCTCTCTCCCTCCCTCTCCCTTTTGCTTGTTTAGTGTTTGAATCACTTTATTTTTTACTTGTTTAGGAGAGGAAATGAGAGAGAAAGAGAGTGAGAGGGAGAGGAAGGGAAAGGAAATGAGAGAGGGATAGAAAGAGAAAGAGAGGGAGAGTGCATTGTATCTCTCCCTCTCCCTTTTGCTTGGAGGATGTTTAAATCACTTTATTTTTTGCTTGTTTAGGAAATGAGAGAGAAAGAGAGATAGAGAGGGAGAGGGAAAAAAAGAGAAAGAGAGGGAGAGGGAGAGGAAGAGGGAGAGGGAGGGGGAGGGGAAGGAAATGAGGGAGGGAGAGGGAGAGGGAGAGGGAGGGAGAGGGAGAGGGAGGGGGAGGGAGGAAATGAGAGAGGGAGAGAAAGAGAACGAGAGGGAGAGGGAGAGGGTGAGGGTGAGAGAAAGAGAGGAAGAGAGGGAGAGGGAGAGAAAGAGAGGGAGAGGGAAGGGAAGAAAATTTAAGATAATATACGTATTGATAATGGTATGCAATGTGCTTTGCATACGGCCACGTACTTCATCAAAATGAACCCAAAATTATTGTTATAGAAAAAGAAACCCTTAAATTGAGTATAGGATAATTTCTCTCAGGTCTTATGACTATGAGTAGAATTGATTGAAATAAATTTTATTACTATAGTTATAAAATTTCATAGATGGCGCGCATTAAATTTAAAATGGATTACTTATACTCAAAGCCGAGATATAACAAAAAATTATCTACCGAGACAAACAAATCGTTGAGCATGATACAAGGCCGAGATATAACATCGGAAAATCTCTCGACTACTATATACAATGCAAGGTTTATGGTCAACTTGCAACTTGACGTACATCTCCATAAAGCTATCCATTTAAGCCTTGTTTGCTGTAATGTAGATAAGATGGCAAACGAAGAAGGTCCTATTGTTCAAGACCGCGAGTCGTATCTTAATCAGCGTGTCCCATGTCCTTGCTCTCAATGCAAGTTGGCAATTAGACGAAAACTCCGATTGTCTATAGAACACGTACGACGATTTGGCGAGTTTCAATCTGAGATCATTGATCAGGCGATTGCAGACTTTCAGCAAACGGTAATTTGAAGTTAGCATTTTTCATGCATTGTACTCTCAAGCTAATTGAAAACCATACACAATAAGATTGGGTCTTGTTGGTAAATTTTGTATCCAGGGGGGTGATGTCTCGACCCAAGGGGGAGTGCACCCTTTGCGGCCAATTAGAAGAGTTCGTGGACGTGCGATGGATGGATTGCAGGAGCCAATCGACCACTCGCAAGGCCCATCTATATATATATATATCGTTGTTTTTTTTTTTAAACAGTATTATTGCAAACATGGATAGATTTTTCAAGGTGTTTTATGATTTTTTTCAGGTTATTGAAATATCATATATTTCCACCTGCAAACACGATGCCTGAGTCTCGTGATGATGCGCGACATGTTTTACGGAAGCTTGGCATGGACTACAATAACATCCATGCATGTATCAACGACTGCATATTGTTTCGAGATGAATACGAGAGTATGGAGACATGCCCAAAGTGTGGTGCTCAGAGGTATCGACAGGACTTGCAAGGGCAAACCATCCCTCAAAAAGTCCTCAGACACTTTCCGCTCATCCCCCGCTTAAACCACATGTTTCGCACGTCTGCCATGGCAAGCTTGACAACGTGGCATGTGCAGAATAGGTCCACGGATGGAGTTCAACGAATATCAGCAAATTCGCGCGCATGGAGCCACATTGACTCTACCTTCCTAGGCTTTGCGCGAGAGCCAAGGAATCTTCGGCTCGGTCTCGCCATGGATGGTGTGAACCCATTCGGTCTGCGCTCGACTTCTTACAGTGTGTGGCCTATAGTGCTTGCCAACTACAACATTCCTCCATGGCTTTCTACGAAGAAAGGACATCTCATCCTTAGCTTGCTCGTCCCGGGCCGCTACAAAGTAAAAAATATGGACGTGTATCTTCGTCCATTAGTCGATGAGCTTAAGATTTTGTGGGAGGAGGGGGTCACGGTGCAAGATATGAGCAGGCGCGATGGTCGGCGGTCAGCCAACATTCGAGCCATTCTCATGTGGACGATGGATGACTTTCCGGGATTGGGAGAGTGCTCAGGTGAGCAGACCTTTGTTCTCACCGGTAATATCTATATTTTATTTCATTCAATCAAGTATTCACTAGGTCGTGGATCGCCTTGCAGGTCTCGTTACCTCAGGTTATCATGCATGTCCATTGTGTGGGCCACAGTTAGACTCCCGAAGATCACGAACCATGAAGAAGATGGTATATCAAGGACACGCCACTTTCTTGCCGGAGGATCATGAACTCAGGGAAGGTTTTCTTGGACGACCTCCAGCACGTATGAACGCTGCAAGCTGGTACGAGCTGAAAATGGTAAACCCGGATTCACATCCAAATGGAATGCGGCGGTTCTCAGTTTTCTACGAGTTGCCATATTGGACCCACTTACAGGTCAACCACTTGTTGGATCCCATGCATATTTTCAAAAATGTGGGCAGCTTGCTATGGGACCACATCACAGGAAAGAGAGACACTATAGGGGCACGAATGGATTTAAAGGAGGTAGGTAAGATGGAGGCGCTTTGGCCGCAGTCGAGTGCTGAAGGGGGAGTGCAGCTTCCTCGCGCTCCCTGGGTTTTGTCTACCAAAGAAGAGCGCATTGTGAAGCAAGTAATCAAGTCTATCCGCACTCCGACGGGTATGATGCGTTCTCTCAAGTCCGCATTTTCTAAAGATGACCAGATTTCTGGGCTAAAATCCCATGATTGGCATAAGATATGTCAGGTTTGTGAACAGAATGGATTTTAATTAGCGTGGACATTTTGAAATTTGAAAAGTGACCATTATTCTTAATGCTTTCTCATTTTTGGCAGTTTGTCCTACCGATCGCGATCGCGGGATGCCTAACTCCAGAAATTCGCGGGGCCATTTACAAGCTGTCGACTTTGGTGCAATGGATCTCACAGAAAGAGATTAAGACGTCCTCTATTGAATCCGCAAGGCGGGGAGCACTTGAGACGGTCTGTCTCTTTGAGAAATACCTGCCCACTAGCATGCTCACGATACAAGTTCACCTTCTTGTGCATCTTGTGGATGAAGTGGAGATTGCTGGACCTGTCCATACGTGATGGATGTTCTTCCTGGAGCGCTTCATGAAAACCCTGAAAGGCTTTGTGCGACAACGAGCTCGTCCGGAAGGTAGCATGGCGGAAGGTTGGTTGGTGTCAGAGGAATTAGTGCATATCTCACAATGGCTACCAACGGTGGAACCAGACAATGAAATGCTATGGACGCTGAAGGACGATGACAGGCTGACTAGAGATGTGGTGGTTGGAAATGGGGTAGAAAAAAGAATGGATGCCTCAATGGAAGAGAAGGTGAATTGCTTTTGTATGTTGCACCATGCCTCCATGGAGACGTGGCTCGCCAAGTACCAGATTGCAAGGCAAGATCGAGAGGAAGCACGAGCCGAATTCCGACGCAGTACGCGTCACCGACCGATTCGATATCCCGAAGGCATGGAGGAGATGCCGCGGTTTATGTCAACACGATGGTTGCATGGAGCCTTGACCGCAGCATCCAGCGAAGGGACAGAGGTCTCAATGGAGGAGTGGGAGTTCTCGAGGGGATGTAGTCCAAAGGTAATGAGGGGTTTAGAATGTGTCGTATCTAAATTTTCTTGCTACATCTAATTTGAGTGTTTCAATGTGCAGTACAAAATATATAGTGCAGCGTGGTCGCGCGGACGGCATTTTCGGGTGGAGCGTATTGACAAAATGCGCTCCACAATGGACTGTGGTGTCATGGCAAGGTTTGAGCAAGAGAGCCGGCGACGAGCAACGGATCCGAACACGGTTGTGGATGAGATGGAGTATTTTGGGAATTTGCAAAGTATTATTACGGTGGATTACCGTAGCTTCTCAATGATAATATTCGACGTGCAGTGGTTCAAAGTGGTACTTGGAGGAGCTGGCGCAACAGTTCGACGAGGTCCATCTGGATTTCTCGAAATAGATTCCGAAAAAAAATGGATGGATTTGCGCGACACCTTTGTGTTGCCGGCCCATTGTGAACAGGTGCAACTAGGCATTTGCTTGCTAATTGTAATACGACATGGTTTATGTCACAATGGTTTGAAGACAGTTTGTAAGTGTTTGTGAACAGGTAATCTTCTATCCAAATCCCCGACAACCTCGATGGTGGTATGTTATACCTTCAACTCCTCGAGGTGCGAGAGTATACGATCAAAGCGATGTTCCAGGCATAGATGAAGAAAATATGCAAATAGAGGGATCGAAATTACAAGGGGTGGAGGCCACCGCAAGCTTGGAGCCTGCATCGGCTAACAATGATGGAAATGCAGAAGTCGTAGAATTTTTTGAGAACGAGACAGACTCATTGTTTTGTGGTGACATGTCTATCGACCTTCCAGTGTATGCAGAGTTGTGTCAGGAGATTAACATGGGACCATAGAATACTTCATTCTTGGAGAATTGTATTACTCAATTCGTTGTTTAGATCTTCCATAAAGGTAGATAAGATATGCATTTTAAGAGGGATTTTTCAAAAATGATTTTATTAATGTGCTTTGTATAGTTTAAATTGATTATTCTAACATTATTTTTTATATGTGCAGGTATCGACATTTTCAGGATGAGTCGAGGGATGAGCGATGAGGAGTTTCAGGAGATGATGGCACGTATGTCTCCAGATCAGCTCGCGAGATTCAGAGAGATAGCAGATCAGGAGCTGTCTCGTTCTTCGTCAGGACGCTCTGCTAGATCAGCTTCGGCGCGATCAGATGCTTCAGCTTCGAGTAGACGATCTCGACGCTCGCGACTTGGGCCAGAGGGAGGGACTGCGACTGCAGGAGGATCAGGGGGGTGCTGCTGTGGAGACACGGACGCGGTGTCTCCGTCTCGTCATTCAGCTGGAGCTCGGTCACCGCCAGGATTTGTCACACCTGTGGGGACGTCCACTCCAGTTACTCCGGCTTTTGCGCAGCCGTCGGCAGATGTCACGCCTTTTGGTGGCACTCCTTTTGGTGGCACCCCCTCTGGTGGCACTCCTTTTGGTGGCACACCCTCTGGCGGCACCCCTTTGTGTGGCACTCCGGGAGAGGGTACCCCCGTCAGTACACCGGATGTTCAGGGATCTCCTGGATATGCCCAGGAGCGTGGACGGAGATGGGGAGAGGGCCCATACAAGGCACACTCCTAGGGATTATGGATACCTAGTGGATGGCAGGTCAGGAGCCATCATCATGAATGATGAGGGGAGGAGGGTGATGGCTCGCATGAGGGAGTTGTGCCAACAAGTTTTTCGGCACAACGTCCTGGATCATTGGAGGAACATACCGGAGGGAAGCAGGGAGTACATAGTAGCATCCTTGCACGAGGAGTTCCCGGTGCCAACCGCAGTGGATAGATTCTCTACGGGCTGGATGATGGATTGCATGCGTGCATACATGTCACATAGACGATCGGATGCACGCAAGGCAATCAAGAGTGGGGCTCCAAAGCCCGAGTGGTTAGATGCAGACGACTGGCACCGACTGAGGGAGGAGGCTACAAATTCACCAGGACGTTGGAGTCAGCAGCAGGAGGCGGCGAGGGCACGAATCGAGGCCGGATCGGTACATCATCTTGGGAGTGGCGGCCACAGGACATATTTGGAGGACTTTGTAAGATTCTCTTTTGTTTTCCTTATTTGTTTTTTTGAGATATTCTTTGTACTGACAATCATGTTTCTAACAGTTAGCATTTTGTTTTCTTTGCAGCACTCCATTACAAATCGCTATCCGCAAGGCCTTGAGACTCGATATGCGGAGAGGCACGGTCTCAGATCATTGATCGACCGATTGTATAGACGCGGCGGCCCAGTAAGTCACTCATCTTTCTTGTCCGTAGTTACCATGAGATATTTGAATGCATTATTGTATGGTGGATTGATATGTTGTTTCTTTTTCTGCAGAATCCGTTTGATGCTCCTTTACAGCGGGAAGAGCTTTCGGGGGACGACGATTTGTAGCTCGCCCTTGGATCCTTAGAGCTCACATACCTTTAGTTTTTAGTCGCCCGATCTATGTAGACATTTTCTATGTATTAGTGATATTGTTTTATGATTGTACCAATCGCATTTTATGCGATATCATGTATTTATTTCATCCATCAGTTTTATGATTTCAGTATACATTCTTTTTGTTTGCAAACGCTTTGTATGAAGCAGTGCAGAAACTATTTTGTATGGCTCTCATACAGCACACAGTGCTATATGTGGCAGGGCAGCTTGCTGCCCTGCCACAAATTTTTTTTTTTCTCTGTTACCGTCGCTATTTGCGTCGCAAATTTACTGCACGCGTCGCTATTGCCGTCGCTATCAGCGTCGCAAATTCTCTGTAATCGTCGCTATATGCGTCGCTATATGTGTCGCAAATATTAGCGACTCATATAGCGACGCATATAGCGACGGTTATAGCGACGATTCTATGGCGTCGTCAATAACGACGCTTTTTGCGACGACGGGGGGCAAATTTTGTTGTTTGTATTTTCGTCGCTTTAAACGTCGCTATAAGGTCTATATCTTGTAGTGAAGGTCTGTCAAATCATATGTAAAGGATCGTGTTCCCTTTGATTTTTGATACCATCCAAGTTGAACCTTCACTCCTAAGGGCCTATCTAGGAGGCTAAACCTTCTCTTGTATTCCACATAGGCGCCACCAACTTTTCTTCTCATCTTTTGAAGTCGTCCTAAGTACCACACACTTTGGCTTTTATTATTTTTAATAATTTTTGAAGACCTTATCAATAGCCTTGTGATCTTCCCATTGGTATGCTCTTCTTCGAAGAACACATCACAATCTGAACCAATGCCAAATAGATTTTTATTTGTTTGAGTATGATGTTTCTCCTCCTTACTATAGTATACTCCTTGTCGCACCCTTGTAAGCCTATCTTTGGACAATGTGTGATTGCCATTGAGTTGACTTACCAATGTTGATTTAAAAAGAAACCTGTTATTGTCAAGCTCGACTACTAGATTTACTTTGTCCTTTTCATCTAACAAAGAATCTACTACATGTCTTATCTCACTTGTGGATACATCCTCCTCTGAATCCACTCCATCATTTGTAGGAGCTGAAAATTCCTCATCTGTTTTGGAATCCTGGAAATTTGAACTGATGTAAGCATTAAAAAAACCTTCGGACCAAGGCTCCAACCACCATTGCTTATCCTCTTTACCTTTTGGTTTCATTTGTAAACGCTCACAAATGTGGTGAGCACTTTGTAATCCCCTTTTCAAGGCATCAATTATCTTCTCATCAGTTGAAACACATCTGTAATCACCTAAATCTACTTCTTCCCTGGTCTCCTTGAGATTCAACTCTCTCCATACATGCTCGCTCATGTTTCTTATGGGCACGTGCAAATTTCACACTATTCTCCTTGCACTCAAAGTATGAAAGCCTATTCAAGATCCCTATACTATGTAGAATGTCCATCAAATCATAAGTGCGCTCTTGGCCAACCATGCTCCTAACTTTTCTAAAGAAGATTTCAACTGCATTAGATCCAGTCAAATGTATTGGAAGTATCTTATTTGAATGAAAGTCTTTCAAATATTTTATGAGCAGTACAACAAAGTGGCACGAGAGTTGTACATCTAACAATGCACTTTTGCAGCTAAATGCCACTTTTGCATGCTTCATAATCCAAGATCTCCAAACTTGAAAAAAAAATGCCACTTTTGCAGCTAAATGGACTCTCTCCACCAAGCTGAAGTGTGGAGACAAGAAATTATCAATGTAGTCTCCTACAATTTCAAGGTAAGCTTGTGTTCCCACCATGCTCCTCTCTTTTCTATGTTTTCCATTATTTGCTAGCTCTCCCAAACACCATTGGACTTGCCTACTACACATTCTTTGTGCTGCAGCCCAATTTTGACGATCATCTTGCCTAATATCAGCTTCCTTAAGCATATGCTTGTCAACTGAAAAGGAATCATAGACAATGGCAACATGATTCAAGGTAACCCAAACATCACCAAGAGCTAGTTGACGCTTTGGTTTGTCAAGAATATTGACAAGCTTTTTTCCATTATGTATAAAATCTTGATCATGTATACCAAAAACCTCTCCATTTGATAATTTGGCTGAGAGAGGCCATCCACCCCATTCAATCTTGTATCTGGTGCCATGTTTGTGAACATAATTAGCTAACATTAGTTTTCTTCGTCGACTATCTCCATTTGATGCATGTCCAATAATAGGACCTATTGTCGAGGCAAGCTTCTCATCCCACAATGTTGAGATTTCACTCCATTGCCTTTGGACAAAACTTGCATCAAACCGATTGCATGTGCAATGAGCAGCCACAACTAAATGTGGAAGTGCTTCATGAAGAGGATTTGCAACAAAGACTCTTGCATAACCACCAATGATATGAGTCTCAAAAGCATCAACAATTACATCATAGCTTGCTTTTCCTTCTCCAACTTTAATCATGGATGGAGTCACGCACTCATGGTCTAAAGACTTGTATCCATCAAACCCAATAAGCATATCATTTTTAGGGTTCCACCTACAATCAAAACAAAAAATGTCATAAAATTTAAAAGTTGATCGAGAATATTTTTTACGATCCCAAAAAACAAATTTTGCAATATGTTTACCTTATTTTATTTTCTTTATGGTAGTCTCATCTTCCACCAAAATAAAGGGAATCTTTCCTGCAATGCCATGTTTTTCTTTCTCCTTCTGATATATTTCAGCAATGGCATAAAAAATATATCCATGTATACCAGGTATGAAGTGGGTGGCTTGTCTATGGGCTCTCTTTGTCATTGAGAGTGAAGGACCATTGAGGTTAGTAGTGAGGAAATCATGCAACCTTGGTCCACCCCACATCTTTGCAACCTCAAACAAAGATTTGGTATTTGCACTATATCAGTGGCCTCCCTTTGATCGTAACATATTTGTAGCTATGTCTTGCAAGAAGTCCCAGAGAGCAGGTTTTCCACCAAACTTTCCCAATCTATGGGCTTCTATTATATTGTTACAAAATCTCTTTACATCTCTTCAATTAAGAGACTCCATGTTTTAATAGTATTCTCACGTTAAATAAAATTCTTAAAATATAACTTGATAATTTATTTACATTCAAAAATAATTATGTATTTAACACAAATAGATCATCGAATAATTATATATGAAGATTACATTTAAAAGATTCAATTCCAATATATTTGTTAGAATCATTCAATAATATGTGTAATAGTTTAAATTTTTACATTGTATTAATATAAAAATCAATCTTGCATTATATAACTTTAAATATCAAATTGGTATCTAGATAAATAAGATATAGATGTGTCCATTTCTTTCTTATCATCTAGTTCTTGATCAACTACAGTATGTTGTATATCCACTTTTGTAAGCCCTCGAAACATAATATAATTTTTCTCATGACGTTTATTTTGCATGATGTGTGTCCTCATGAAGTTAGAAAGACAAGTATATGCGACATGCTTCCCTTCCACTGAGCCCTTCCCATACAACGAGTTACATTTGTTACACCAAACACGAACTCGAGATTCTCCATTGATATCTTCGCTGTGTAATTCAAACCTATCATCCCTTGAGATTGTTGACTGTTTTAATTTTAGCCTTATTCTATTGCATTCATGTTTCCAAGTCTCGAGAGTGCTTGGATGTAATAATTTTCTTTTTAGCTTTGAAGTGAGGTTGCTTAAAGCTTCATTTTGATCCTCTACAACATGTTCTAAACATTGTCGCTTATTTGGAGAACGTGGTTCATTCATCACACTAGCACATCTCTTGATGCAAACTTGAAGATTCTCACTAAGAGTCCACTGCTCCTCTTGTCGCTTTTTGATAATATAATTGTCCTCAATGAAGTTAAAAGACCCATCTATGAGCTCATCACCTTCAATTTGTTCACGAATTTGAGCAAAGGTAGGTTCGGATCCATCTTTTGTTAGTCTCACAAGACCTAGATTTTCTTGAGGATCATCGAAAATTACTTGAATCTTGTAAAAAGTTCCCATGAAATCCAAATGAAAAATCACTTATTCAATTGTAAAACCTGCATTCAACATTAAAATATTGTTACTGAAGCATATCTTAATTGAACGAGAAAATATGATATTTTTAAGTGTTATCTTTATAAATTATAAAGTGGAAAGCATTGTGGAAAGATCATGGATCTAAAATCTAATTATCAAGATCTGATTAATAATAGTAAACTTCATATATGAGTCAAATGGCTTGAAGCAACCCATACAAATATTACTCGAGCATGTAAAGCATTTACATTCTACATGATGGCATGGAGATGGAGTATGATGCTCATGAGATGGTATTATATAGTACAAATTACAGATTGTATTCCATAGAGTTTTACAAAAAATTATGATCTGTTTTGAGGCATCTTTGGATCCATGAGTCATAGAGACTAGTAAAACTAGATTAGATGTTTCCCAAAATATGGGAAGAGATTGCAAGATGTGGATTATTTAGTAAGCGTGAGCTAGGATAGGGCCAAGCTCTACGAGCGGTCTTTGTGCCTTTGTAGGATCAGTGCCATACTTCGTCCTCAAAAAGCCATCAAGATCTGCAAATGATACTCGCATGGTCCTATCATATGCCAACATGCGGTTCCTTGCCTTGAACTCTATTAGGTGCATGATCTCTTTATCTGGAGCATCTCTCGACTCCCTATGTAACCACAAGCATTGGCCTAAGCACCAAAACTCAATGAGGCAGATGATGAGCCATCCAATTGCATACACATCTGACTCCTTACCATATGCAGACTGGCATAGTGGGTCATAGATCTCAGGTGCAATCCATGGCCTTCTTTTCCTCTCCAACGCTCCTTTCCATCTACGCTCATCTATAATGTGCATGGGATCATCTACCCCCCACATTTCCAGTTGAGGGCTGGTCTTGTCATACTAGAAATAAGCATTAGACCCCAATCTATGATGCCAATTCTTGGGGTGCTATCTCTAGTAAAGTCCAATACCATATTGTTAGCATGCAAATCTGAATGGATGACACCGGCATTATGCACGGTCTTCATCCCATCTACCAATGCATGAATAATATTTGGCATGTTTTTTATGACACCCACAATTCTGGCCATCTCCTCTACACTGGGCACCATGTGAGGACCAGGTATGAATCCCATTGATGGCTTGTGTAGACGCTTGATTATTCTTCTGTATTTACATTCTTAAAAAGGACCTCACATCAATATATCATTCAGTGTACCACCATTGAAGAAGGGAAAGATTGTAACCCAAGGGGGCTCAAAAGTAAAGGCAATGCATCATACAATTGATGCATTAACTTTTTGCATCCCACGCTCCACTTGAAATTGTTGTAGTTTAGTGTTGTTGGAGCCCTTGTACATTTTAGTGTAATATGCTAAATTTTAAGGAAAATAGATAATATTGTCTATGGTAGCTTCAACACACTTTTCGAAGGCACCTTGGCCAATAACTCTTCCTGGCTTGATAGCATCAAAGGGAATGCCAATTGTTGGTGCACATTGGTAATTCCTCAATGTGCGCAATATAGTTCCTACCCCTGACAAATCACCTTGTTGCCTGGTGGGATTGAAACTAGGACTTGCACCTATGGTGGTCTTAAGATGCTTTGGCAAAGAAATTGCACCAGACAAGTCCTTGGCCCTCTTTGAGCGTGCTACCTCCTCTCTCCACTTTGTGTTCCATAAGGCTAGCTTCTCCTTTGATGCAGACGTTGGTGCTAATTCTTTAAGATCTTCTAGCATCTTGGGTGCATTTCCAAGCAGTGTGCGACAAAGATGTAAATTTTTCTCTGAATCCCAAAGCACATCAGTGACTAAGTTTTCCCTTGTTGCTGCAACATTGTACACATGGCTGCACATGCTCGGTTGCAAAAGATGACAAAAGCAACATCATTACTATTAACAAAGGATATTTGATGTTCTCTGCAAGATGATATGGCCTCTATTAAGCAAATACGGAGAGCTTTGGCAATGTTGAGGGCCATCGTAAATCATAAACTGTCCACAATAAAGAAAGGCAAGCATATAAGCATGATAACAAAGGCTTAAACCATGCACTTGCATATGGACACGAAAAAAACCTAACAAAACTTATAATCACAAATAAAAGAAATACACGATTACAGTATATGAAAACATTGAAATACACAATTGTAGTATGATCTTAAAAAGAAAATACATGATTGCAATACATGAAAAACATTGGAAATGCAACATAGATTGCACTAGATCTTCAATTAAAAACATAATTGCCACCTATGATTGATTCAAATAAATTAGTGTGACATGTAATCTTTGATTGAAAACAAAAATGTGTAACATCAATCTCAAGTTATACTGGTATTCTATGTAAACCTTGATTAAACTATACAATTAAAAGAAATATACGATTACAGTATATGAAAAACATTGAAATACATGATTGTAATATATGAAAAAATTGAAAATGCAACATAGATTGCATTAGATCTTCAATTAAAAACATAATTGCCACCTATGATTGATTCAAATAAATTAGTGTGACATGTAATCTTTGATTGAAAACAAAAATGTGTAACATCAATCTCAAGTTATACTGGTATTCTACGTAAACCTTGATTAAACTATAGAATTGCATGATACCATTTAGACATTGAAAATGTTACACAAACTACATTAAGTCGTAGTTCAACAATATAAAAAATTCTAAAATATTACCATTTTTTTAAACAACTACACATGTGAGGACATTTTCTGGTCGAGTATATGGTCTAAATGCCCATTTCATCAAACAATAACAGATATCTAGCATGTCAGGACATTGTGCAGCCGAATATACGACCAAATGCCCATCAGTCATTCATCATATGTAAGCCAAGGCACTATTTAGCCGAATTCACGACCAAATGCCCATCCATATACAAGGGAGAAGGGAGGGTGTCACAATTAAAATGACACCTCTATGTCGAGTTCACGACACAGTGCCAAGTCGATTGTGACATGCCCACCAAAAGACACTCACTTGCTGAATTCACAACTAAGTGCCTATTTGGCAAGCACCTTTCGGCCCTACATACACTTATCACAAGATGACAAAGGTATCATGACATGTATATGTCGAGTTCATGACACATGCCAATCCACATGTCCCACAAGTAACAAGACAACTTGCATATACGGAAAAACTCAAATATACAAATAAAGCACGACAAGGAAGAAGCACCTCATGACACACATAACGTATGCCAATCAACAACCTCTTCCTTACCATGCATATATGCATGAAGGGTACACATATACACGCACTCATGAAAACTCCCATGCACACTTTGAACTATCGCAGTTTATACTTTTTGTAGATAACTTGCAATAACAAAGATAGAATCAACCATACAAAACACATAAGTAACATGCATATCAAAATACATAGATAGCAAAGATGGGACTAATCATATTATAGAAATTTTCTTTTATCTACAAGCTTATTTAAGTCACTAGCTGCTCATATAATTTGTGGATGGGTCTTTAAAGCTTTGCCATGCCCTAAAACACAATTCATAGTTGCTTTTGTTACTTCAAGAACCAGCACCAATTCTTAAAGAAAGGACAATGATTTTAAACATCGCACAAATCTTGATTTCTTGAGGGGACACATATTTATGGAGAGTAAAACAACACTTGCCATGGGGAGAAAATGTGTGGTAACAAGAAACCCTTTCAATCTAGAATCCTTTAGTTAGCCACATTTTGAATATGCCCTCTATTATATAATTGGCATTTCTTTTTCAAATTATTATGAGACACACAAACATAGGTTCATAAATAACATTGTTCTAAAGAGAAGATAATGAAATAAAAGACAATGATAGAGCATGATCATGGATACAGTAACTTCTAGGAGGAGACATAGCTAGGCATATATGTTGTTTTTTTCCATTGAGAACACAATTATCTCCGATTTCAATTTCAGCATGATGCAAGCTTGGGATGGTGGTTTTACATTGCTCTAGCAATAATTGGTGTTTGTCTTTTCTAGGTCTCCCCATCCTAAAATCCTTACAATTTTTGCATGTAGTCAAAAACTTATAGAAAGACAAGCTAAACAAATGTAATACTTCAACTCATAAGTACACTCCTTTTTCTTAAAATGTTAGTACTTCAAAGCTAAAGCATTGAGAAAGCTTACCTATTGAATAGAATGCCCTTATATTTGCAACAACTTCTTCTCAATGCACTATAAGCTTCTTTATCTGATGAGTGTTTATCTGATGAGCGTTTGGTCTAGTGAGCATTTGATGAGCATTAATCTGATGAGCATCTGATCTAGTCGCGAAAGGGGTGCAATGGAGGAGGCACCTTGGTGAGAGAAAGATACATGCGGCTTCGTCAAAGGGAGAGTGACTTGGTCAGAGGAAGTGCTTCCTCTCCGGTGCTTCTTACCCTCCTCTTCTTGCTCCTACTATTTGCGCTTCACGAGAGAAAACTTCACAACCTTCAGAGACAAGACAGACCCTTCATCGATCACTACCCTCCTCCTGTGAGCGTATGTCCACTCCTATTGGATTCTCAATAAGTATGAAGTGGAGAAGTTAGCAGCAGAAGGGACGAATAACGAGTTGTTCTGAAGTCGAAGGAGGTGACGAAGGATGTGACAAAGCAGGGTAACGAAGGACGATGACCAATATGGCTTCTGCCAGGAGGGATGGGGTGATAAAGACAAGAAGACAATGGCTAGTGAAAGATGAGAAGACAACATGTTGAAGTATGCTAGAAGACAGGCATAGAAACCCACTGTAAGCAAGGGAGTATAAGGGCAAATGATTGTGAATAGCCCTAGGGGTAGGGAAAACCCTAACCCTAGCTTGGCAAAGGCTATATAAATAGCCTATGGGTCACTATCAAGTGTGAGAGAGTGTACCCAAGTTGTACTCTAAGCAACTTAGTAAGCAAGATTTCATTCTTGTACTTTGAGCTCTCTTCTCCCTCTTGTGCACACATTCCAATGCTGCAACTCTGGTTTACAACATAGTATCAGAGCCATCTCTGATCTCCTCAGCTTCCCTTAGCCTCAGCTATCACTAAGTGCACATAAGCTATCATTTTCTTCACCTTATCCTTCTTTCCTCCATAGCTGCCTGCAACCTACCTCCATTGGAGGACTTGGAGAGGACAAAGGAGGCCATATCTCCCTCTGATTTCTTCTAGGGATTTCTTGCCTATCTCAGGACAAATTAGCCTGGCATGATAGATGTCAAGATTAGTCGACGGCATGGGCAGCATTGCGTGAATCTCAGAAACATGCGTAGTTTCTGATAGCGCGGAATTCGGGCTGATGTACACGCAGCAGGCAGCATAATCCGTGCAGCTATCTTGGGGCTTTGGTAGCCTCGCAAGTGAGCTATCCTCAGCTAAAAGGGTTCCTGGAAATTCCTCTCATAGAGAGAGATCTCTGCCAAACCCTAACTGTGTTTTTTTGGGCAGCCATAGCCAACAAGCTCCAAGCTTGACATTTTGTCATGTTTTCACTCTGAGCTTCATTAACAGTGATTCTAATCACTGAAGCAGTCTCTGAAGCCTATTCCAGATTCTAAAGCTCTTGGACATGCTCAATGGACATCACTAAGCATCGGGAAGCCAACTTCCAATCGGGTTCCATTCAAGCACTTCACTAAGCTTGACAATAGTGTTTTCTAAACACTAATCATGAATCATCAGATTAATTGCTTGCTGGGCATTCACTAAAACCCAGTGAGTTTTTTTATTCCTCTTCATATATTGTTGTAAGGTTATGTGTAAAATTAACACATAGACCATCATGCACTAGAAGTGTATTGCATACCGTGAGTGACTTTGTCTCAAGTACATTTGTCAATGAAATCAAAAGCATGAGTGTCATTGTACTCTCCTCAGAATCATCAGCCACAAGCATTGAGATCATAGACCAACCGTATCCAACACAAGCTTCATCCACTAAGCCATACCACAAGGAGGAGCTTGAAGTCCAGTCTAGGTTTACTTCATTAAAACCTAAAAAGACTATTAAACCACAGAAGAAATTTGCACATAAGAAAGGACCACCAAAGTCATACTTTGAAATATTACACTTATATGATTTTCAGCCTTTCTTTTCATTGCAACTTTGATTTCATATTGTCTAATTTGCTTTTGCATTCAGTGGAAAATTTGTAAGGGACTAGACACTGCCCTTGTCCTAACAAGTGGTAAGACCTTCCCAATGACCACAACATATGCTGATGTTCGCCCTCAAATTCGAAAGTTTGATGGCAAAGATTTCCACCCATGGCAGGTACTTATAAAATACAAAATGATGGAGAGAGAGTATTGGCCTCTCATTCAAGGCAGTAGAGCTATAAACTTTGCAAATCTGGTTGATATAAAGGACGACCAACGTGCTCAAGCAATCATAATGCTACACTTAGATGAATCCCTAATTCATCATGTTGATCAACTAAACATTGCTAAAGAAAAATGGGGATGAGCTTGAAAAGCTCTATGGAGCCACTGGCAAAAATACTAAAATCTTCCTTAAAATTGAATTCTTTAGCTTAGAATATCGTTCAGGAGAAGATTTGGGAAAATTCATCTCTCATATGAAGGGACTTATGGCACAGCTTGCTTCTGTACAAGCTCCAATACATGAAGAAGATGCTATTGCTATTCTCCTAAAAGCTGTAAAATAGGTGTTTCCTACTCTTGTAACCACTCTCACCAACATTCCAGATCCTACTTTGGCAAGTACCATTCAATCCTGTTTGGATGAAGAAAAGAGGAACCACAAAGAAAGTAGCAACAGTCAGGCAACTTCAAATTCCCATGAACAAGTATTGGTTCATACAGTTCTCACTAGATGTTCTTTCTGTAAGAAAAAAGGACATCTTGTAAACAACTGTTGGAAGAAGTATCCCGAGAAGATGAAATGTAACAAGTGCAAGAAGACAAGGCATATCACTAGTAAATGCCCCAACACTCCTGAAATACCCAAAGAGTTGGTGGCCAACTATGCCGCCAATCCATCTGAAGATCACGACTGTTTTGACTATTTAAATCATCTACCTAAAACAACCTTGTAAGCCTGATTTATAAAGGCATCTCAAAAAGGGGGGGGAATCTCTTACATGCTTTGTAATCCAATGCCACCCTGGCATTGAGGGGGGGTGTTAGAAGACAGGCATAGAAACCCACTGTAAGCAAGGGAGTATAAGGGCAGATGAGTGTGAATAGCCCTAGGGGCAGGGGAAACCCTAACCCTAGCTTGGCAAAGGCTATATAAACAGCCTATGGGTCACTATCAAGTGTGAGAGAGTGTACCCAAGTTGTACTCTAAGCAACTTAGTAAGCAAGATTTCATTCTTGTACTTTGAGCTCTCTTCTCCCTCTTGTGCACACATTCCAATGCTGCAACTCTGGTTTACAACAAAGTAGTGCTCCAAGTACACAACAAAGCTGAAGAAGAAAAAGAAGGCGAGGAGCGATTGTGGTTCTTGTTGTTGTTATCGACTTGCTATGCCTACTGCTCCCACACTACCTTCTGTGGCTCCAACCGCCTCTACTGCGGCTCCTTCCACATTGTTTCCCTCAGGCTATGAAGTGGAGGAGGCGCCTCGTGGTGAGAGAAAGAGACAGAAATGATCAGAGGAAGCACCTCAGGAGAGAAAGCGAATTGTAATCAGTCAAGAATGAGACTGTGCTTCATGTGCTCGTAAAGGAAGAGGGAGGTTGGTGAACACATTTGCATCGTGGAATGCTAGCCTACACGAGACTGTTGCACGAGACTGTTGCAAGAGAGAGCTGAGGTACTACGGTACTGCCACTAAAATTTGCAATCATTGAGGATTAACCCTCACTCCTTTCCAAGAAAACTCTTCTTTACTTGAGGCACCCATTCTAGATCAGCCTCCAAATTATTAAAGTGTTGATTGGTGGACTTCCCCAATGGCTGTGACCCTAGCCCCACCTCACATCCTCCTCCTGACGACATTCTCCCAGTCTCCAGACTCCCAATGATTGCAAATAACAATGACAGCGAAAGGTAAAAGTGCGAGTGCCATGATTATATAACTAAAAACCTTTTACACCAAAGAAATCCCCGTAACCAACAAACGTACACTTTCGGCTTGTGAAGAGATTTTATTTCACTTGTCAGAGAGAATTAGTGAGTATCTTGGGCTGTCATAAATCCTCAAGTCAAAGAGATTAGGTTTAAAACCAAGAATTGTACTTGCTACTATTGAAAAAAAATTAAGGCAATAAAAAAAACACACTAAAAAGTATACAATATCTCATAGAGAACTCATACCAAGATGCATTGCCACACTTTATCTGGCACACTTCCTCAACTCCATCATCATTTTCAACATGTATCAACGCTATAGAAGGAATCAAGTTATCCTCAACATTTGTTAGCACTTCCTTGGGTTCTGGAAGACTACACAACACAATATCACTACATCACATTTAATGTTTCACATTTAATTTCATAGGTGACAAGAAAGAACACCATTGAGGAGCCTTTGAGTGATTGAGGAGGGATTACAAAAATCTATAGATGTATAGCTTGAGTATAGCTTCCAATACTCTCGCTTCTGTCTGCTGCTACGTAGACACTTTAGTACTTTCACCTTCAACAACAACTTGTGGGGAGAGTCATAAATAATCTGAAATATTCGTAAATGTAGATTTAGAAGTTGCAGAAGCATTACAGAATAAAAAAGTGAATACTTTTAACCAAATTTAAGCTTACTTCATTAGATGACATTGTCAATACAATGCCAAGGTATGTGTCTCTCGTATGTGTGTTGCTCATGTGTTTTTGTTACTGCATAGGCAAGTGAGAGGCAAGTACATTAACTTTGGCATGTTTAACAATAATCCCTTCAAATCCTGGAGGTGATTCGTCTACACTGACATGGCCTTTTGCATGTAAAGATTTCCTGTAAAAGATCCTATTGGAATTTTGTGCTAGTCTACCAGGGAGCATCTTTTGTTGTGAATAACTAGACCTGAAATTAACAAAAAGAACTTTAGAATAGTTTAGAACTGGTAAAATTTTATCTAAACTTTGAGGCACTTGCATCAACATAAGAAAGAATTTCACCTATTTTATGAAGCACAATCTGTTTAGGGTTGCTCCACGCAAAGGAGGGAGGATATGCACGTTTGTGAGAGAGAGAGAGAGAGAGAGAGAGAGAGAGAGAGAGAGAGAGAGAGAGAATGGCTCAAGGGGATGACCATAGTGTGCAACTTGAAGCTTCATTCTTTATAGAGGTATGAAACTTTAGGTAGCTTGGTGCATGTTTAGTGGGAGAGTGATAGAGATGCCTTGAACACAAGTAATGCCTCGGATTTATACATAGTAAGTACATAGTAGCTTACTTGAGTGGTGACTTTAGGCCTCCTTCAGGTTTCAGGTATGATAGGAGGGAGAGAGACTATGTGTATGTGTGTGCACATGCACGCACTCTTGTTTGAGAGAGAGATGAGCATGAAAATACATGTGTTTCAATATCACTTTAATTAGGGAGAAATCTCGGAGAAAGTATGTTGTAATTATAAAATAATGGAAAAGGTATTAGGGCCAAGACACACTTTTGACAGACGTAGGTCAATTGACATGTGCAGGTTGCAAAAGTGGCCATTGATGAGCCATTGACCTGCATGTGTCCAATAACTCTCTAAACTTTAACCCCACCTCAACCCCACAAAATAAGGAACCTCATCTAGTGGGTTTACTCTATTGACTCTCCAAACATGGAAGTTTGTTGAGCATTGGATTGTCTCTCTCTCCTTTGATTGTGGTTTCTCTCTCATCTGTGTAGCACATCAAGCTTCGGGTCCACTCCTCATCCACTATCAACTCTACCTACATGTGGTTGTTTTGCATTCTTAGCTCAAGTCATGTATTTAGGGGTGGTGCAACTCTAAGGAGCCATCTCATACACATGTCAAATCAACTTGTGGAGATGTTGGAGTGTTGAAGAGTGAGTGAAGAGCATGTGGTCTCATGTGGTCACCATTTGGCTACACAACTACAATACTCATGCCACTAAACATGTCCATACCCAAGGCTTTTGGATGTCTCACTTATGCAACCTCCACAAACATTCCAAGAGCTCCAATGGCCCCTACCTATAAATCTTGGCTCCTATCACATCTAAGCGTTCCATTGTCTACAAAGAGTCTACAAAACTGACAAGTCCATCACCACATGAGTGCTCATAAGTGGAAGGCATTATTTGAGACCCCCTTTTTTGTAAGAAAATCTTGGTTGGTTTTATGAGTTAATAATACCCTTATGTAAAAAATATACACACGGAATATATATACTCCTTTTATGAATAAATTTATGCATTTTAAATTTTTTCCTTCTGTGAATGTATATCTGTAAGTCTATCTTTTTCAAAATTCCCTTCTTTTGAACTCACGTGATGCACATTTTTATACATAGTAACTTACCCGAGGTAGAGATGTACTCATCCACAAATGCATTATATATTACATATTGCGTACAACAACATATGGTACATGATTTACTATAGGTCAAGTATATGTGAGATGCTTCAAGATATAATATATATATGCGGTGTCATGTAAAGGTTTAGTGAGAAGGAAAACTATAAGAAATACCATTAATACAAAAACACATGGTAGGAGGTTTTTACAGGGTTTTTTAGGGGTAGAACTCATCTTTGAGATAGTATGAGTATCAAATATCAAGTTTTAATGACTTAATGAGATTATTGGGTGAATGTGAATACATGTAATGAATTATTTTTATTGGTACAAGTCATCTAAGATGAAAAATATAAAAACATGATGCATTTACAAACAAATAACATTTTCAACTATTTTGGGAGGTTTTTTGCAAGTGTGCCTCATGTTGGCTTGTCGATTAGTTTTGTTTGCTTTGATTTGAGTATGTAGATGAACATGTTCTAAGTTCACATGCAAAATCTATGGTTGAAACAAGTTATAGCTAGAGATAGGGCCAACACTAAAATAAAAATAATTCAAGAAAAGCATTGAAGTAAACAAGGAGAAGATTAACATGTGCTTGTGGATGCATGTTTGTGATAGATCTAGGTGACATTTGGGACCATTATAATACTACTATATAGAGATATGCGTAGGTAAAGTGTGGAACTTAGAGTTTGTGGAGGATGTTGTCTTGATTTTGTGTTATCTCTTACATGTTGAGTGTCCAAAAAGAGGATTTTTGTGGAAAAATTTGGATCTCTCTTTTGCTACTGCTATAGGTGAATAATTGGAGGTATTTTATGCTAAAAATACAACAATTTTGAAGCATTTTCTTAGGGAATACAATTCTTTGTATTGTTCTGATTCAAGTGCATCATAGGATTATATCAAGCCTAAGTTAAGGTCCTACTTGCATTGTTTATGCAAAGATTGATGTTATCACTAAAGCTCTTAGACTAAGGTGTTGGATCTTAGCTATCATCTCAGAAGTGTTATTTGACTAAGGTATAACATTAGTCATAGGCTATAAGTGTGAAAGTAATAGTGGAGTTATACATAGATTGAAGCAAGGGGTCTTTGCAATTAATACATGATACAATGTGATTTCTCTCTTGCATACTTCTCTTACCTACAATTTCTTATGTATCTCATCTATAAATATTATTCTCTAAACCCTAGTGGTTAAGACCTGACACTTTATCCCCCCTCCCCCCGATATTGGTGCCGATATTTGGTGAACTTGATGAGTAAGACCAACTATAGAATTAAAATATGGAAGACAAGACTGAAGAGGTTAGAGCAAGATATATCAACAATTTTATGCACATTTATGAGATGATCAAGTAAGAAGAGATGGTTGCTAAATCTTTTCAAGAAGTAATTGCAGAGTTAAAGAAATTTGATAGAAGGAGTATGCCTATGTTTCTATGGATCTATGCAAAAAAGCTAGATATGGCTAATGTTCTAGTGATGAAATAATGTGATACTATAATAGGGTTGTGGCTCATGAGCTACCAACTCGAATGAATGTAATTTACATAGAGCATGGAAACATTAAAAGATGAGTATTATATTAAGGATACAAATAGGGTTACAAAAAGGTCTTTTCATGAGTAAAACTAGGCTTTCTACTTGAAAATTACAAAGGGAATTTGAACAATGTTATGACCAATTGAGTACTGCACAATAACTTACCGCAGACAATATTATTTTATTCTCTTCAATTGCAAATCCACCATTACAGATTGAATTGGAACGACTCTTGGAAGATGATATAGTAGAGTAGGATCTTAAGTCAGAGTTGAATGATGGTCAACAAGTTGTTTCTAAATTAGTGAGAAGATAGAGAAGAAGAGAGCAGTTAACTATGCTTAGGGATATCACTACTTCTATTTATGAGAAAAGCTAGTGCTAAGGCAAGCACAAAAAATGCCTTCTAATGTTCCTTCAAAGGGTGATGCAGTTGATTATCTTTTCAAGAATATGTAGGATTTGCAGATTAAACTTGCAAAGCTTGAACATCTGAGAGGATTAGTACCTTCAAAGGCACCACCTAGGGAAACATTTAATTGCAAATTTATTTGGTGGGATAGTCCATATCATGATCACAAAGAATACGATGTGTATAGAGAGGCTTTGTAGAAGAATTTGAATTTTTTGAAGGAAGGCAAGATTCATGCCAGTGAGACAAGATTGCCCCTTGTTACAAAGTTTGGGAAGAGATGTATGTGGAAAATTCTTGATGAGTTATTTGTGTGGAAACTCTATGCAGTATTAGCAAGTAAGAAAAATTCCCTAAAATATAGCTAAATAATTTTTAAAGGAATATCAAGTAAAAGACTAGTCTATGGGATTCACATGTGGATTCTTATTTAGTTTATGCATATTTGGCAAAGGTATAGAACATTGATCCTTATTGTTGAAGATAAGAGAAAAAAGGAAGATGACGATCTAGAGCTCAATTGTAAGAATGCTTTACAACATGATGCAACAAAAATTATGTTGCATAATCTTGGCAATTTTCCATTAACTTATTGGGATGTTGTTCTAGATGCTAAAGACGTGGGTGACATATAGATGTAGTTTCTACAAAATACTTGGACTAAGTTTACTAAATGATACATGGATGCAAAGTGCTTTTCAAAATGCTAATGATACAGAAGAGTTATCTAATGATATAGAAAGATTGTTTAATGTTGTGTAAGATGATAATTTAATAGAGAATATAGATTATGTTTTGAATGAGGATGTAGAAGATATAGATGCTAAGATTGATGATGGAGCTATGAATATTGGAGATATTATTCAATCTATGCAAGCCAAAGAATGTGTACTTCAAGATGTTGTGCTATCAATATACAATGAGATCTATGCTATTCAATTGGCCTATCCATGGATGCATAATGACGGTTGCAAAGCTAGAGGGGGTGAAGCCACTTCACTTGCATTTCTATATATGTTGTAAGGTAAGTAAACATGGATTATAGATCGAGGGAAAGTATGCTTCTATGTACATGTTAATGGAGTCTTGCGATCCAAGGTGATTTGTAAGCTATGATATGTATGATGGTTACCTCTACCATTTCATATATGAGGTCCATGGATTTCATGCATCATGATCCAAATGAATATTTGTTATGTGGGTTACACGAACTTATGATATTGTATGATCTAGGAGGAGGAAAATGGTTTGAATGCATGCTTATAAGAGAGATAAGTATTTAGGTTTATGATCCAAGTGGATGCTATGATAATAATACTTATGTAAAATTATTATTTAGAATTTTAAGCCTAGAGGTGATTGTATGTTGATAAGCATTATACTTTGGGTGATTACTACTATGTAGCCTATTGACTTGTGTGGGCTACATAGTGTGGCATACGCTAGAGGATGTGTAGGTTTTGAGGGGGTGCATGATATGTGGCTATAGGTTCAGTGAAGGAAAACCATAAGAAAGACCATTTGTACAAAGACACATGGCATGGAGTCTTTACAAGGTTTTCTAAGAATAGAACTGGTCTTTGAGATAGTTCAAGTATTTAGTATAAAGTTTTAATGACTGAATGAGATATTCGAGTGAATGTAAATATAGTCAAGGACTTATTTTGAATGATGTCAGTTGTCCAAGAGGAAAAATACCAAAAAGTGATGAGTTTACATAAAAGAAGAGTTTTCAAGCATTCTTGGAAGATTTTTGCAATCATTCCTATGTTGGCATCTTGTGATCAAGCCTAATCACTTCGATTTCAGTACCTACATGACCCTATTTTTGAGTTTGTATAAAAACACTATGGTCAAAATAAATTGTAGCTAGGCATAGGGCATGCACAAAAAAAAACCAATTCACAAAAAGCACTTGAGTAAACAAGGAGGAGATTTGACAAATGCCTATTTGTAAAAATATTATTCTTTGAGCCCCAATGGTTTAGGTTTGATACTTTTACCCTTCCCCCCACCTCAACATGGGTTCCTAGTATGAGATTTCCAGTGATAAAGAGAGGATTTTATGTGTCATGTAGTGGCATAAAGAAAGGAAATCGAGGAGAACCAAGTAAGAATGAATCCTAAATGAGATAGGACACCTGAGTAAGAGGCCATGATATTTAGTCGAGGGGGTGTCTAGATCTATATTTGTGACTAGTCAAAAAAGTAAAGGAAAAGCCATGTTTTGTTCTACAAGAAAAAATTTGGAAATGTTGTTTAGGAAAAGAAGGAAGATATAAGAATGAGAAGAAAAACAAGAATAAAACCATGTATAGGTCTTGTAAGGAAAAATATCATGTCATTAAGGACTATCCTAAAATGACTATATGAAAATCATCTCCAAAAATGGGAGCTCTTAGAGCTCATGATCAAGATTGATCCATTATGTGGGATCTAAAGTGATGTAATGGTGACATGAAAACAAATTGTTGATGCATAGAAAAAGTGTTGTAATTAAGAATGAAATTTGAGTGTAACACCATGCATTGACTTAACAATTACAATTGTATTCCAAGCATTAAAAAATAAGCTATATCAAGGTGGGATGCAAGGATCATGTTGGGATTATAATGCTTTGGAGAAGGATTTGGATGAATACAATACACGCTGTCGTAGAGTTCATGCAAGAGCTGCAGAACACGGGGTTCAAGGTACAGTAAGGAAAAAGGCTAACAAGAAGATCTCAATAACTCAATATTTGATGCCAAGATCATTATATTGCTTGTCAAGTACATTACAAAAGAAGAGTCAAAATAAATGACAAAGCATGACAATCTGCCCACTGCTTTACAATAAGTGTATGAGCTTGGTTTTCAGGGGCACCAAATAATTCAATCAGATTCAGGACTTAGTCATAAACAGCTTTACTACATTCTGCCCAAAGGGTAGCAAGTCAATAGACCCTTTAGACCATTCACACCATTCAAAAATGAAAGACTGTTTGGACCTCTAAGTAGCTGAGATCACAATGTTCCGAGTCAAGGCCATACTTCACAATGCAGGCATGCAAATTCTTACCATCAGCAAGATCCTCCTTGCTACAGCATACAGGAAGGATGTTGAGAAATGTTATACTATCTGGAGCTTCCAGCGAGAGCATTTTATCAAAAAGCCTCAATGCCTCTTTACCACAGCCCTGCTGTACATAAGCTGCGATCATGATGTTCCATGTAGTGACATTACGATCAGGCATTTCATCAAAAATTCTGCAAGCATCATTGAAGCATACATCTGGATCAAGAAATTCGCCAAGAGCCTGTCTCGATGTAGGCCTTGTCACAGGATATGCTGGTGGATGCTTTTGCCATCGGCAAGTGATCGGGCATTGCCACAGCTGCACAAGAGGTCGGCAAGGGTCTGGGGGTTGGTTGGGGAGAAGGACGTCAGTGGCGGGTGTGATGGTTCACATGCTTGGTGGAGACGATTAAGCATCTGTCTCAAGCTATTCTCATCGAGAGGTGGTTCGGCAGACTGCGCTGATGTGTGGGTATGATATGATGCGCGATGGAAGTCCCAATTGACAACATCTTCTTCTCGGACATGCGATGAGAAGGAGGACTCACAGATAATGCTGCTGATCGAGGAATCATTTGCAGCAGCGGTGCTCACATCTCCGTTCTTGTGATACAAAGGCAAGGCACCAGGGTAAAGCTGGCAGTCCCTGCAAGTCTCCACAAAATGAGAAACATCTTTATACATCCCTTTCCACCAGTATCTTTCTTTGATTTTCTCATAGGTAGCCCACACACCTCTATGTCCAGCCCATGAGCTCTCATGAAACTCTCGCATAATCTGTATTTGCATCGCTATATCACAAATTACTCTCAAGGGAAAGCCTCCTCTCTTCTTTGGATGCTTCCAAAGAAAACCATCTTTCAAGAAATACCCATAAGCCTTCCTTCTAACTTTCTTGAATTCATCATCTGTCCAATCAGCTCTTCGAGTCAATGAACTTAGATACTGTCCAATTTGCAGCCACTCATCAGCATAAAGTTCTTCAATAAAGGCTTCAACAGTAAATACATGACAATCATGAATAAGGACAGAAGCAGCAAACTCTATCTCATCATCTTCTGCAAGCATTGACTCCTCATCCTCATATCTTGCTCTAGATAGCATGTCAGCAACTGGATTATCTTTCCCTGCTATGTGTCGAAATTCTGGATTCAATGATTTGATATAGGCAATCCACCGAAGCATCGCTATATCTGGAGTCGAGCAACTAGTAATCATACCAAGCAAAGGCAAACAATCTGTTTCCACAACAACTGAAGCTCCAATAAAATACCCTTTGTCACACTTCAGTGCAGTGACTACTCCCCACAACTCTCTTTTAATCTGCGGATACCTCCTCTGTCGCTCATTAGGAACTTTAGCTCCAAAGCGGATAGCATACCTATTTCCATCAGCATCATCCTATCCCACAGCCCAACCTATGCCAATAGGGCTAGTATCAACTGTCAACATGATCGGCCGTCCACACTGATAATCCGCCTTGCGTAGAGTAGGAGCTGATTGCAACAGCTTCTTGAGCTTACGCATGGCTTTTGAATGCTTCTCATCCCAATGAAATTTCTGCCCCTTTCGAAGCAGCCGATAGAGAACATCTGCTATATGAGCAAAATGGGGAATCCAAATCATGTAAAATACACAAGCTCCCACAAATCTCCGCACCTCTGAAGTAATCGAGCAATATTCTGCAATCCTATTTATGGCATCCACCTTTGCAGGAGAAGGCTTTCTGCCATAATATCCAACCATATGCCCAACTATGACGACTTGATTAACACCAAAGACAGATTTCAGCCCTGAAAGTGTCAAATTTACCTCCTCTAATCGTGTCAATATTTGCTCACAAGCAATCAAGTGGTCAGCCACAAACTGTCTACATCCACGCAAATCAAGACTTTCATTCTTTTCTTCTTCTGCATAACCCTTAATAGGCACATCATCTAGAAAAGGCATGGTATACTGCAAAATATAGTCTCGTAGAACTCTATGCATAGCATTCATCATATGAGCAACTGAGTTTGTGGCACCTTGAGGCAAGGTACACATCCTCACAAGACCAATAGGTGTCCGCATAGTAGTAATATCCCTGCTTTCCAAGGCAAGCTGAAACTGATCATAACCTGAATACAAGTCACCTAAAGAATAGATGGCTCGTCCTGCAAAAGCCTCAGCAATTTCATCCACAACTGGACCTGTTCCCACATTCCTGATTGTCACTTTGTTCACGGGCTGCATATCCTGAATAAATCTCAAAGTACCATTCTTCTTTGGTACAGTAAACCACCTGTTAGAATAGGGTGCAGAAGAGGGTTCCAAAATCCCCATTTTAATCTTCTCATTCAGCAACTCTATCAGCTTTGGCAAGTGTGCTTTAGGCACAGGTATAGGACGTATATTCCATGGTACATGAGGAACAGTGAAGATGACCATAGGTGCAACCAATTCGGGACTAATGCAACCAATTTCATGTGGAAAGAAAGCAAATGCCTTACCATGACGTCCAAGCATCTCTCTAAAACATTATTTTTCCACTGGAAGCAAGAAATCATCATTTCCAATCTTCAATTCTGCAAGAGTTTCAGCTGTAAATTTATGTCCAATATTTGCAGGATCTCTCAACATAGGCTGCTTCATAGCTTTTTCAATCTGTTCATCACTATCAGAAGGAAGCGGGCCTGCAACCGGCTTAACCTTATTATCAACTGTTTTATATTATGTGTCAACCTTGGCATCATTCAAGCACTCTTTTCTTTGCTGCAATTTCTGCAAATTTTCAGCAACTTTCAACTCTGTTGGGTGAAAAATTTCAGCCTTTCGTTCTATGGACTGCATGGGTGCAGCCTAAAACTCTGTATGCAGAAATTTTTCTGCATTCAACTCTGTTGGCTGAATGGATTCAGCCCTCGGCTCTATGGACTGCATAGATGCATCCTAAAACTCTGTATGCATAAATTTTTCTGCATTCAACTCTGTTGGCTGAATGGATTCAGCCCTCTGCAATTCTGTTAGCAGATCAAGATCAGCCATAAATTCAGTTTGCTGAGTTTTCTCAGCCTCTAACTCTGTTTTCAGCATAAAACCAGAAATTTCCTGAAACATATCCAAGGTTTGCACAGGTATGATCTTTGAACCCTTACATACATCAGTTTTCAGCATTGCTCTCATCTCAAACAATGTATCTGCATAAGACATTCCTTCATACAATCCATCTACATACTCTTCTGCTTGCAAAATACCTGCATTCTTCAATTCTTTCTCCTTACGGCCAATGTACTGCCTGGCAGCTCTAGGCAAATCTGAAACTTTCTGATAACTCACTGAACTATCTGAAGAAAAACCAACAAAATTATTGGAGAAAGACTGGCTGCCAGGAGGCGAGATCTCCTCTTTTCTCCGCTCCGTACCACTGGCGTCTTGCAAGACAGCGGTACCTAATGAAAATCCAACTCCTTCGCAGGTAGTGGTGCCTCACACAAGGAGTCTCTATTTCTCGGATGATTTACCCCAACAGTCATAAACTGAACAGCTCGCATACCATCTTTACTGCGTATCCGCGCATAAGCTGACCCGTCATCCATTACTTTCGTTTCCATTCTTGCTTCTGTAATGAAAGGCTGTCCAAGAATAATCGGATAAGAGCATGAATCCTGAACAAAGCAATGATAATCCTCTTCAACATTACCAATAGAAATTTTGATACTCGGACAAGCAGCATACATATCACCAGAAGTATTATTGGCGGCTCTCATGCGCCAGCCATGCTCTGCATCCATAGGCCACTTGCCACTCTCATAAACACCTCGAGCAATAAGATTAATCTCAGAACCATGATCAACTAAAGCGACCAATGGAATTTGTTTCTCTCCAATCTTTACCACTGTCTCAGTGGTCGCTCTAGCCCAATGACTTCGTGAAAAATGGCTGCGAGGAATGAGAATAGGGGTCTCATCATCTTCGTACTGCATAGGCTGCACTATTTTCTCCAATTCCGGATTAACAGAAGCATTCTCAACCATCACTGCATCATCATGCTCTTCCCCAAGAGCTCCATGCTACAATCCCTGTAAACTAGGTCCTTCCATCGCATGTCCTTTCCTCCGCAAAAGATCCTGCATCTGATCCTGTATTTCTCTTCTAGCAATCCCAAGAGCCTCTCCAACAGTAAAAGTAACTTCACTATTCAAAATTCTTTCATGAAAAATCTTACTCATATCCGTTTGCATATCAAGGTCTGACAAGAGCTTGAATCCTGGCTCTTTTCTTGATTGCCTCTTTTCTTTCTGCTTGTCTCCCATTGGTTGATCAGAACCTGTTTGAGCTAGAGAATTTGACATAGGTGGAGCTGTAACAGGTGGTGAAACAAAGTCACCCCCTCTAGTCTTTTTGGAGGAGCTAGGAACCTCCTCATCTCTTCTTCTCTTTTCCTCAACCATGGCATCTAAACCTTGCGTTTTAACCATATAAGCAAAAATAGAATACCTGTCAACAGGAAAATCCCATCCTGTTTCTCCTCGGATGCTGGAGCCCACACAAGTCATAGTAGATGCCTGAACTTTCCCTCTTCTCGCTATCTCCAAGGCAGAGGACCATAAAGTAGAGTCTCCATCAGATTTCTGCTCAAGCTGGACTCCAAAACCTGAAGCATCTCCTCTAACACTCACATAAGCTGATCGCGCAGCCATATCATCAACAAGCTTCTTCATACCTCCCTTACCGAAGTTCGTGTCAAGAGGAGCGCCAGTCTCTGTCAGCCATATCTTCCCATCTTGTCCCCAGAACACTACATTCTTCTTATGGGCTTCCTGAAAAGCATCACAATCTCTGCAGTGTTGGTGCTCTGTACTATCGCACCAAATACATCGTCGCCCTTTTCTTTGACCAGCTGGAAAAGAAGTCCCTAGAGCAGGTGCTACAGCAGGTACTGACATAAGTTGCTCCTTTAACTTACCAACTTCAGCTTTGACTGCTTCAATCGTCAAATCTGCCAAGCCTTTAATAACATCATCTAAAGATAAGGGCACTGGAGCAGAAGGAACTGGTGGATTCACAGTAGGAGGAGTAGGCTTAGGCATAGAAGTTGTAGCAGGGGTAGAAGAAGAAGTCTCCAAGGATTTTTCAGGAACTGATCCTGTATTACGATGCAATCTTACTCTCCTGCGCTGCTTCTTAACAAGAGCATTCACAGCATCAATGGCATGTCTCCACTCAGTCTTTAAACCTGAATCAATAGCTTGATCTTCCAAAAGATCATCCAACTTTTCCTGTAAATTAGCATCTGCAGCTTGTAAAAATAACTCCACTTTCTGCATCTCCAAAGCTTGCTGTTCAGTCCCATCCAACTGATCATAACGACTTTCAAACTCTCGCAGAAGAGCGGTAATAGAAAGTCCCTTATTAGGCATAGAAACCCATGCTAAAAAATTCCTGCGATTCATAAGACCTGTATCCTCCAGGAAATATTCATCTTTTAATGCCTTTTTAAATTCAGCCCAACCTGCATGTGCTTCTTGAATTTCTGCAATTCGACCTTCAAGAGCGCGCACCATGATCCGCAAGAAGTAGCGGCTCCAAACATCTTGAGAAACCCCAAAAAACTTCATCTTTTCTTCATACAAATGCAGGTAAGTTGACACTTGCTGGCCATTAAACTGCTTCATCTCCTGTTGGACAGCTTTCAAGGCATCCATAGCATCACTGTCTCGTTTTGCATGAGCTTGCTGCTGCATATACATGGTAAATGACTGAAACAGGTTCTTCATGACATTATCATCTGTCATCTCTTCTTGCGAGTCTCCCATCTTGCTGAAAAGTGACGCAACACTTTCACGTCGGGTTCACCAGAAATGTCGTAGAGTTCATGCAAGAGCTGCAGAACACGGGGTTCAAGGTACAGCAAGGAAAAAGGCTAACAAGAAGATCTCAATAACTCAATATTTGATGCCAAGATCATTATATTGCTTGTCAAGTACATTACAAAAGAAGAGTCAAAATAAATGACAAAGCATGACAATCTGTCCACTGGTGTACAATAAGTGTATGAGCTTGGTTTTCAGGGGCACCAAATAATTCAATCAGATTCAGGACTTAGTCGTAAACAGCTTTATTGCATTCTGCCCAAAGGGTAGCAAGTCGATAGACCCTTTACACCATTCACACCATTCAAAAATGAAAGACTGTTTGGACCTCTAAAGAGCTGAGATCACAATGTTCCGAGTCAAGGCCATACTTCACAATGCAGGCATGCAAATTCTTACCATCAGCAAGATCCTCCTTGCTGCAGCATACAGGAAGGATGTTGAGAAATGTTATACTATCTAGAGCTTCCAGCGAAAGCATTTTATCAAAAAGCCTCAATGCCTCTTTACCACAGCCCTGCTGTACATAAGCTGCGATCATGATGTTCCATGTAGTGACATTACGATCAGGCATTTCATCAAAAATTCTGCAAGCATCATTGAAGCATACATCTGGATCAGGAAATTTGCCAAGAGCCTGTCTCGATGTAGGCCTTGTCACAGGATATGCTAGTGGATGCTTTTGCCATCGGCAAGTGATCAGGCATTGCCATAGCTGCGCAAGAGGTCGGCAAGGGTCTGGGGGTTGGTTGGGGAGAAGGACGCTAGTGGCGGGTGTGATGGTTCACATACTTGGTGGAGACGATTGAGCATCTGTCTCAAGCTGTTCTCATCGAGAGGCGGTTCGGCAGACTGCGCTGATGTGTGGGTATGATATGATGCGCGATGGATGTCCCAATTGACAACATCTTCTTCTCGGACATGTGATGAGAAGGAGGACTCACAGATAATGCTGCTGATCGAGGAATCATTTGCAGCAGCGGTGCTCACATCTCTGTTCTTGTGATACGAAGGGAAGGCACCAGGGTAAAGCTGCTGGCTTGGAGGGAGATCCGGCCACTGCAGGTAGCCCATGGGCCAGCTGACAAGAGGAAGGCCGCCATGGCTAAGATATTCTTGGATTTGAACGGAGATGTGAGCACCGCTGCTGCAAATGATTCCTCAATCAGCAGCATTATTTGTGAGTCCTCCTTCTCATCGCATGTCCGAGAAGAAGATGTTGTCAATTGGGACATCCATCGCGCGTCATATCATACCCACACATCAGCGCAGTCTGCGGAACCGCCTCTCGATGAGAATAGCTTGAGACAGATGCTCAATCATCTCCACCAAGCATGTGAACCATCACACCCGCCACTGGTGTCCTTCTCCCCAACCAACCCCCAGACCCTGGCCGACCTCTTGCGCAGCTGTGGCAATGCCCGATCACTTGCCGATGGCAAAAGCATCCACCAGCATATCCTGTGACAAGGCCTACATCGAGACACGATCTTGGCGAATTTCCTGATCCAGATGTATGCTTCAATGGTGCTTGCAGAATTTTTGATGAAATGCCTGATCGTAATGTCACTACATGGAACATCATGATCGCAGCTTATGTACAACAGGGCTGTGGTAAAGAGGCATTGAGGCTTTTTGATAAAATGCTCTCGCTGGAAGCTCCAGATAGTATAACATTTCTCAACATCCTTCCTGTATGCTGCAGCAAGGAGGATCTTGCTGATGGTAAGAATTTGCATGCCTGCATTGTGAAGTATGGCCTTGACTCGGAACATTGTGATCTCAACTACTTAGAGGTCCAAACAGTCTTTCATTTTTGAATGGTGTGAATGGTCTAAAGGGTCTATTGACTTGCTACCCTTTGGGCAGAATGCAGTAAAGCTGTTTATGACTAAGTCCTGAATCTGATTGAATTATTTGGTGCCCCTGAAAACCAAGCTCATACACTTATTGTAAAGCAATGGACAGATTGTCATGCTTTGTCATTTATTTTGACTCTTCTTTTGTAATGTACTTGACAAGCAATATAATGATCTTGGCATCAAATATTGAGTTATTGAGATCTTCTTGTTAGCCTTTTTCCTTGCTGTACCTTGAACCCCGTGTTCTGCAGCTCTTGCATGAACTCTACGACAACGCAATAGGAATTTGTGCTCAAATTTTCCTTGGATGAGATTCGCTTATGGATCTAATCCCTGTAGTTATGAATTGGGAGACAAATATACTCTCTTTTTGAGGTCTCCATCATGGTCATCTCTTTGATCATGGACTATTGATATGTGTGTTGAAATATCTATTGAAATGTCACATATCTAGGGGATCAAACAAGGTTATTAAAGTGCCATTAAATTAAATATCTAGTCTAGAAATTTAACATCTTGCCTTTACAATCCATTGTGCATGTTTTGCATGAACAATTGTTAAAATGGATAATGATTGATGGGGGCTAATGAATGATTAAGGAGCTTCATCAACAAAGTCTGATATTTAGAAGAAATTATGGTGGTTAAAGCAAGTTGTAAATACATATGTAAAAGCATGCAACTATGGTGGTTCAAGCATATAACAACCACATGTTATATAGTGCGTGTACTTTTTGCCAATGATATGCGAATGAATTTTTTAGTTTGTGATGTCCTAGTGCAAAGTCTTCTCTTCAACTATCACTTCAAGCATTCTTAGGATTTTCATTGTGCTATAGTGTTGCTATTGGTAGTATGAGGGTGGAGACCTTTGTGCCAATAGCTCTGTATATTGTCATTAGAGCTTCATTTACTAAAAATTTAAGAGCTATTTTCACATCAATGCCACTCTTTAATAAATATTTTATTGTGAACTTGTTCACTAACTCTATGCGTATTTTATGCATATATATAGGCCCTTGCAATGATATATAAACCTTGTCTTCATTTCTTTGAGTGGGTAAAGACGGGAAGGGCAAGAAGCAAGTTTTTTGAGTGAATTTTTTATTGCAATCCCTCTATTCTTATTCCACATAGTTAACTTATTCCAACCTTAGATGTACCCACCTCCTTCCACTTCCAATACAACTACCACTGCCCTAGTGCTAGCTCTACCACCACCGCTGCTAGCATTGCCTTAACCACCACCTTCACACACACACACACACACACACACACACACACATCTCTCTCTCTCTCTCTCTCTCTCTCTCTCTCTCTCATGTTTGCAATATGGAAACATTTGTACAAGCACTCCAAATTGATAAAACTTGTATTACATTGGATTGTGATACATATTGCAATGAATAGTTCTCTCTTTACTGATATATATCCCTCTCTCTCTCTCTCTCCCTCCCTCTCTCTCTCTCTCTCTCTCTCTCTCTCTCTCTCTCTCTCTCTCTCTCTCGTTTGCAATAAAAAAGTATTTGTGTGAGTACTCTAGGTTTGACATAACTTATTTTACATTCGCTCTTTACTTGTAAATAGTTCTCTCTCTCTCTCTCTCTCTCCATTTACAATACAAAAATTTTTTGCAAGCAATCTGGATCTAGATTTGTATTACATTGACCTCTGGCAAGTGTACTATTGCTCCACAAACTGACAGAAAATTATAGTAAAAGATTATTATAATTTGATAATACCTAACCAAGCAAGGTATGTCTGTATTTTCTCAACAAAATAAAATCCATTTGCTCTAAGAATTAGTAGAGTCTTTGCTTTGCTGGTCACACTATGGGCGACGTTGGAAAGTTCTTCTCTTTCCAAATATAAGGTGTAAGTCCTCTTCGGTAAGCATGGATTAGTGTATAAACATGTCTACATCTACATTTATTCGAAATATTTACTAAACATTTTTATTTATACTACATGGCTCTAGCAACCTCATTAAACATTGGTTAAAAAATTAAAACTCATTATTAAAAATTGCACATTTGTGCTCTATTTGTTGTGGTGGCAAGAAGGGCTATGGATTGGTAAAAATAAGTATAAATTGGATGCCCAATCAATATGCTTAATGAGAGAGAGAGAGAGAGAGAGAGAGAGAGAGAGAGAGAGAGAGAGAGAGAGAGAGAGAGAGAGAGAGAGAGAGAGAGAGAGAGAGAGAGCATCATCTTGATCTCTCATTGTGCATGTCTTTACTAACTTGACATAATATTTCTATAATATTAATATTCCTAGCCTATAATGTAATGAAAGAAGCTAAGAGGAGAGAGAAGAAGAGTTGGAGAGAGAGAAAGAGAGCAAGAAGAAGAAGGGAGAAGACTAGAAGAGGAGAGAAAAATAGAGAAAAGAGGAGAGAAGAAATGAGGAAGCCATGGAAGATGGAGATGAAGGTGAAGAGTATGATCTTGATAATAACTGGTTGCCCTAATCTAGGGCTCTTACACCTTACATACCACAGTCACTGTAACTGGGTGTCTAAACCCTAGTCGGTGTGTATCCCACTTGCTACAATCCATCCCCACTCTGAAGGTTTTCTTCCTAAAAAACAAGTAGAAATATAGGGAAGTGATGGGTGGGCTAAGGGAGGGTTGCAGAGTACTACTCTAGACCCTTTGACAATGAAAATTTGGTGGGTAGAGACTAGGGATAGCATTAGTCCAGGACCACTGGCCTACCGAAGTAAACATGTCGTAACTTTTGATAGGCTGCTCCAAATAGGGCGTACCACAAGTCGAAACGGAGCTTATGACAAGTACTTTCAACTTATGTAGGATGCACATGCTTGAGATTTGAATAAGTGCAAAACTATTCTAAAATAGTATGCAATCTGCAGGCAAAGGGTGGTCAATTGGGGCATTACCGACTAGTCTTCCAGCTGTTGGGCCTCATGGAGGTAGGGAAACTCATTGATGTTGGTTGCTGGGCACTAAGAGGCTTCTTCCAAGGGTAGACTTTCCATTTTATGAGGTATTATTTAATGGAGAAGGACCGTAAGTTCTTATCTCACTTCCCAATGATAGCTTCAGGGATATATTGAGTGGTGCCTTCTTCATCTATTGGGTGAAGTTCTTCCACATAGTCCATTGAGGAGCCTACAAAGGGTTTTAGCTGGCTGACTTAAAACACATTTTGGATTTTGGTGGTAGGGGGAGTTCTAAGTGGTAGGCCAAGTCACAAACTCTCGGATCTGGTATGGGCCATAGAAGTGGTGGGCTAGCTTGTTACTACTGCCCTCTTTGAGAGTCGAGTACTAGGACTTAGGCACTTTCAAAATGACTAATTTCCCTTCTTGGAATTCCAAATGCCTTTGTTTCTCATTAGGGTAGAGTTTCATGTGTGTTTGGGCCTTTTGAAGGTTCATTTTACATTGTTGAAGTAAATCTTCATGCGATCCAACTTAGCCTAACTCTAAGGATTGATCTTATCATTAAATAAGAATGTGGGGAGGGGAACCTTATACCCGTATAATGCCTCAAAAGGGGAAACTCCAACGCTAGAGTGCATGGAGTTATTATATGCAAACTCAGCCAAGTGAAGCCACGTATCCCAACTGTGCTATACATCATGGCAAAAGTGCCTCAAATATGTTTGCCAAAAGTTATTTATAAACTTTGCATCCCGATCATGTACTATGACCTGTGGCAAGCCATGAAACTTGAAGACATTTTCCATCAAATGAGTGGCTACCTGAGAGGCAGTGTATTGGATCTTAGTGGGGATAAAGTGAGCAACTTTGATGAGGTGATCAATGACCACATAGATACTATTCCACCCTTTTTTAGTCGCAGGAAGGCCAGTGATAAAGTCCATTGTGATGTGGGTCCATTTTCCTTCAGGGATTGGAAGAGGCTGCAAGAGGCCAACGGGCCTAAGTGTACTATCCTTGTTCTGTTGGCATGGAACACATTTGGTCACAAAGTCCTTGACATCCCTCCATAAGCCTTTCCAATGAAAGCTCTTGGCAATCCTGTCATATGTTTTGAAAACACCCAAGTGACCAGTAGTGGGGTAAGAATACATCTCTTTTATGATCTTCTGATGCGTGAAGGGAGAAGTGTGGGGGATGAAAATCTTTCCATGAGACCAAATAAGGCCATGCTTGAGCTAATATTAGGAGTTTTCAGCCATGACCCCATGCTCTAATTTTTGAAATGTGTAGCTGAAGTGATTATCTAACAAGTGAGCCTCTTGAATCTCTTCAACCCAATCACTGTGCAATTCTGAGATAAAGGACACTCTACATGTCCACATTCGAGAGAGTGAATCAGCCACAATATTATCCTTGCCCCGAGTGTGTGAAATATCAAAGTCATGGTTTTGTAAGGTTGCCACCCATCGCCTTTGCTTAGGAGTCAAAGTAGACTGAGTTAAGAAGTACTGGAGGACTCGATGGTTGCTTTTTACTTGGAAGCGACTACCATACAAATAGTGGTGCCATTTCTTAATGGCATGGAGGATGGCCAACATCTCCTAGTCATATACATTCATTTGCATCTCCTTCTCATTAAGCTTGCGGCTCTCAAATGCAATCACACCATGCTCTTGCAACAATGCTGCACCAATATCTTGGCCATTGGCATCACAATGAATGGTAAATAGCTCAGAGAAGTCAAGGCAAACAAGGATGGGGGCTGAAGCCTAAGCACATCCTTTAACTGTTTGAAGCTATGATCTAGAGTGGCATCCCAAAAGAATGACTCCTTTTTCAAGTGATCAATCAAAGGTGCTACAATGGTGGCATAATGCTTAATGAAGCATCTATAGAATGAAGAGAGACTAATGAAGCCACGCAAAGAAGTGGTGGTGGAAGGAGTGGGCGAGTCTCTAACACATTGTACCTTCTTCAGGTCAGCCTGTATACCATTTTTACTCACAACATGTCCCAAGTACTCCGTAGATGTCTACATGAATATGCATTTTCTCTCCTTAGCAAAGATTTGATGCTCTCTCAATATGTCAAACACCCTTTGAACATGTGTCAAGTGCTCCGTAGATGACTTGCTGTAAATGAGGATGTCATCAAAGAAAACAAGCACAAACTTGAACAGAAAGGGCTATAGGATTTTGTTCATGAGGCTTTGAAAGGTGGCGGGGAACGTTAATCAACCCAAAAGACATCACTAGAAAATGATAAAGTCCACAAATAGTCCCTGAAGGTTGTTTTGACCTCATCTCTCCTACCCGCATACGAATCTGATGGTAGCCAGAGCGCAAGTCAATCTTAGTGAAAAAGTGTGTCCCTTTCAACTCATCCAGCAAATCATCAATCTATGGGATGGGGTAGCGGTTCTTCACCATAATTTTGTTCAAGTCTCTATAGTCAATGCACATGCGAAAGGAGCCATATTTCTTTTTAACTAAGAGGATAGGGGATGCATAGGGGGAAGAACTCGGTTCAATGAAACCCATCTCTAACAAATCCTTGATTTTCTTTGCAACCTCTTCACGCTCACACTTGGAGAGTCTATAAGGGGGTTTGTTCACTGGCTTGGAATGGGGCTCTAGGTCAAGTGGGTGGTCCACTTGTCTCTTGGGAGGAAGGAATGTAGGCATCTCAAATAGGGCTTGCAAGGCTGAATCATTAGATACTGCAAAGGGCGGATCAGAATTGTCCTTATTTAATTGCAAAATAAAGATTTGTGAGCATTTCTTAAACTCTCGTTTGAGTTGCTTTGCTGTAATGAGCTGAAAATCAACATGATCTTGAACTCCCTCTAGGTGGATAGGCTGCCCATGCATCATAAACTCCATGTAAAGCTAAGAAAAGTCCATCGCAATTTTCCCCAATTGCTTCAGCCAATCGCAGCCTAAGACAACATCAATGGGGCCCATATCTAGGGCAATCAAATCAACTAATGCCACACATAATTTTCAGCCAAGCATAAGGGAACTACAGGACATACATGTGTGTTGATTTCTTCTTCTCCATTTGCTACTTGGACCTTCAAGGGATGGTGTAATGCCATAGTGGTGCATTTCAACCGATCAATGGCTGATTTATTGACAAAATTGTGAGTGCTTCCACTATCCGCAAGGATAAAAACATGCTTTCCATTGATAATACCTTGAATGCAAAGAGTGCAGGGGCTACGGGAACCCGTCCAAGTGTCTAAGGAGATAGAGCAAAGGGAAGTGGGAGGTGGGTGGGGTGTCAAATCAAGTATCTGGGATGATGCACCACCCGGGTCAAAGGGAAACCCATCCTCGGGGTCATAGAACTACTCGTGATCAACATCCTCCGTAGGCTCAGCCTGGTCAATGGGCAGGTCATCCTCCTTAGTGTGCCAATATTCGATGACATACATGCTATGAATTTTGACCATAACTGTCTTGTGCTGGCATTTGGAGGCATGATCAATAGTGTACTTATCTCCACAGTTAAAGCTTAGGCCCTTTTCCTTTTATTCCTTCACAACATCTAGACAGATGAACCGTTGGCTGTTGGATCCATGGGAAGGTGATGCAGTGGACTATTTATTTTCAGTATACTTATTCTCAACATTAGAGTCAAATGATGTCCCAAAAGTGCCCATTTTTATTTCAGCGTAGGGTAAGTGGGTACTTTAGGGCTGTTATTAGGCATAGAAGTTCCTCGAAAACCACCTCCATATGGGGCTGATTGTGAAGGAATGTGGGGCTATCCAACACCTTGCTGAAAATATTCATTCTTACGGTACTTTCTTGCATACCTCTCAGCTAATTCAATTGCATCAAACAGTGTGGTAGGTTTTTGGGCCATGATATCTGCTGATAGGCTCCATTCCAACCCATAGATATACTTCTGCAATTTAGCATCAACGCTAATGCTCTCCACATTCATGGTCAAGTTCATGAACTAATTTGTGTATTCACGTACAGTGAGGTTACATTGATCAAGAGTGTACCATCGTCTTGCCAACTGCTCTTTTTGCACATGGAACACAAAAACTTGGATCATATGCATTTAAAAATCTTCCCAATCAATGAACTGTTGATTCTCTCGATTGATATAGTGCCACCATGTGTGAGAAAATCCTTCCAAGTGGAGAGAAGCAAAAAGTATTTTTTGATTATCAGTGCAAGGGTAGATATTGAAGTAGGACTCCAAATTGGACGTCCATTCCTCCAAGTCAGATGGTGAGGGGGATTTCCTATTGTACTTTGTTAGGATGACCTTGTCACGCAGATCATTGGGGCCATGCTGCCCATGAAATCCTTGCTGTCCATAGATCCAGTGGTGGCTGTACATGCCTTGCTGTCCATACATCCCATGTGGTGCATTAAGCCCATGTTGTCCATTATAATCATGTTGTTCATGATTTCCATGTTGGGTATTTGTACCATACTGTCCTTGATGGGGCTGATTCATATAGGGTGCATGGGAGCTCCTAGGGAGAGCGGAGGAAATTCAACCAAAGGTGGGAGAAGGCCTCAAATGGATGTTGGTTGCATGGTGGATGGGGGAATTCAATAGGGGCTCATCATGCACATGAGAGGGTTCACCAATCTTGTAGGTAGAAGTGGAAATTTCCTTAGCACCAAGTATACCCTGTGGACCATGCAACGGTTCCTGATGTGGAGGACATCTAGACTCATGCCTAGAGTCATTTGTCTTCTCTTGGGATGAAGTGGTTGCTAATTGAGCAACAAGAGTAGTGAGCTACTCCAAGGTCTGTTGAGTCTTCAAGTTTAAGAGAGCCATGTGTCGATCGCTTCATCAAACTTGGAAATCATTTGGTGGTGGTTGGTGACCATATCATTATGTCGTTCCATATGACGAAGCTCATGCTAATAGAGGGTGTGATTGAGAAGGGTGTACAGGTCTGTTTCAGGCATTTCCTCCTATATGTCACCATGGTAATTATGTGCCGAGCTTGGTTTCTCATTCATGGAGGTCCGAGAGTCTCTAATCTCCCTTTGTAGTTCCTCTTGGGCCTTGCTTTTGCCTTTGTGGCCAGCCATCTAGATACAGTCCACATGACCTGCTGCTAGTAAAAGGGGTATAACTCTTTGTAGGAAACTCCTATTGATGAGGTTTTTGGCTCAAGTCGAAGGGGACAAAGTCCTCTTTGAGATGAGCTATTAACCTTTTGATAGAAAATCATCAGAACTTTTTGTAATGGGTTTACTATGCCTGTCCTGGAGCAGTCTGCACCCTGTCCACAGTGATCCGAGTGCACAAAAATGGGAATAACTTTCAAACCGTAGCTCCGATTGGGGAGATTTTTTATTCAAACCAGAGGGGGAAAATACCTCTTTGAGCAGGGCTATAGGGTTCACTCCCAGATTCAAAAAGAAAAATATGCAATAGGATCTTCTTGACTGTCTTGCAAGACTGTGACCAAAAGCACTGCCTGTCCCTTATTGCCAATGTCTTACATGGATAGAGCATAGTTCAAGGGACATGGTCAGAAACATCAATGGCATTCTAAGCATACTGATCATGATCCCAAGAGTCATTGCATACTCATTGGCTCTTCCATTAATGCATAAGTACATTCACTGCCAAACATCTCTCTTGACTACATGCACTTCAAGTGTCATACATGGGTGCCATTAGCATTGTGGGGGTGTCCAAGAGAGATCATTGGATCAAGAGGAGTGGAGCTCATGGAAGTACTTGCAGCTGCATACAAGTATCGGGCTCCGGATCATCGGGAGGTGGGCAAAGTTCCCCCCAGGCCGGCTGGTTGTACACCCCTTCAAGGTCTTAAGTGGTAAGGGAGGGTCATCTCTCTTTTGTCTTACCACCTCACTTGGCATCGGCCTTATTTCTCAACCAGAGTATACATGGCAGACATTTTTATTAAGAAATGAGTTTGAGATGCATTGGAAAGAAGACATTTTTCATTTTCATGAGATGCAAGGAATGACAAGGTTGGGGTAGGGCTTAGCTTGGTAGTCCAGTGACTCACTGGCTACTACTCACCCAATTTACAATGGCTATTATTCATTTCAGGCTCATCTGTTGAGGCAAACGCACCAACAGTCGGGACTTTGGATGGACTTCTATTCTTTCAGAAGCTGCAACTCACGTTGGCGACAATCTCTCACCTTGTCTCTCACGCTCTGCTCTAGCTAACCAAGAATTCTCCTCTCCAACCCAAGGAAGAAAGAACACAAGACTAGCTCGAGTTGTAGTGAACTCACCTAGCTTACCTTTCGAAGGCTCGAAGATAGTTCCACGACCATGATCAACACGATCCGATGCCGTCGCTCCTTCGCATCCACCACCAAGCACACCAACGAGTCAAAGAGCTAGTAGAGACGACGAGAAAAGCAAGAAGACGACGAAGAGCTTCACCTTCCCTCAGTCCCTCGCTCAGCACACCTCTCACTCTCTCCCTCTCAGTCACTCTCAACACAATGGAAGCAAGATGATAGATTAGAAAGATTGAATGGTTGCACTAACAGAGCTTCCGCAGCATGAATGTGCCAAAGGGGGTGAATACAACTGAGACCTCCCACTCTTATATAGACATAGAATTAGGGTTAGGGTTTGCGCCCCTTTTGCGTTTAGGGTTAGGGTTAGGGTTTGCGCCCCTTTTGCGTTTAGGGTTTCCACAACTGTGAATTAGGGTTTGCACCCTCTTTGGGCATCCTACCCACATAGAGGCTCCCGTGCTTGTCCACGAGCTTGAGCTTCAAAGATGGGAAGCTTCAAGTGAAGCTTTCATGGCTACCCACAAAGCTCCCATGCATGCTAAACTCCATGTCTTCTTTTAGGCAAGAGAGATCATTCACGGGCTGAAGGACTTGTGGGGTTTGAGCTTTCAGGGTCAACGATGGCTTTAACTTGAAGAATCCATGGCTACCCCAAATTGTCTAAACTGTCCAGCTGCTCTCCACCTTGGAGGTTGAATCCTGGGGGCAATATTATCAAGGAGGAGGAAGTCAGTGTGTTGATCAGGAGCCTAGAGTGTTAGAGAGCAGCAGGGAAGGAAGACTGGAGCAGAGGGGGAGGCAGGAAGAGAACAGAACAACATCACAAAATGTGCTGCAACTTATGGGCTGTTCCGTGGGCTCTCTCCTGACCAGTGAAAACCTGCTACTTTAACCATTTTACCTCCAGATATGTCTGAGTCTCCCATAGCCCTTGCTTGCTTCAAAAAGCTGAAGTTAACTGCAGTTCTTCTTGCTGTACCTGTACCTATAAGCTGAGTAACTAGGGTTTTTGGGATTCGAGAAGGAAGAAAGGGGAAAGAAGAAAAGGACCAAAGACTGAAGCTCTGGTACCACTTGTAATGAAAGAAGCTGAGAGGAGAGAGAAGAAGAGCTGAATAGAGAGAAAGAGAGCAAGAAGAAGAAGAAAGAAGACTAGAAGAGGAGAGAGAAAGAGAGAAAAGAGGAGAGAAGAAAGGAGGAAGCCATGGAAGCTGGAGATGAAGGTGAAGAGTATGATCTTGATAATAACTAGTTGCCCTAATTTGGGGCTCTTACACCTTATATACCCTGGTCAGTGTGACTAGGTGTCTAAACCCTAGTCAATGTGTATCCCGCTTGTTGCATATAAAATATAGTTATACTTCTTTGAACTAATCATGTGTGTGTGTGTGTGTGTGTGTGTGTGTGTGTGTGTGTGTTTTTAGACGTCCAATATACAAACATAAATACATGCAAACATACCTATGTATATATATGAATGAGAGAGAGGGAGAGAGAGAGTTTTTTAGTGATAATAGTTTTTGAATAAGAGAGAGATATAGAAACAAGTTCTTAATGAGATACACACATGCACACACACACATGCATGCATGCACATACACATAGAGAGATAAATCAAGGTAGGTTTCTCTAGTGTATATTACAAAACTAAAGACATAGCTTTAAAGATTATTGCTCATACCAACTCTAATCCACCTTAACTAAGTAATTCATCAATGGTTTGCCTAGTCTTTAAAATCAAAAATATATTCTAGATATTTTGAATGTAAGAAACTTCAATTAGAAGGATATTAGGATTCAACAGAGAAGAGAAGGAGAGAGATAAAAATAACTTTTGGATGAGAGAGAGAGAGAAGAGATAGAAATAATTATTGATGAGAGACAAGAAAGAGGTATCTTTTTAAAAATCATTGATAAGAGAGAAGAGAAAGAAATGTGAAAAGTACTTTAGAT